>NC_135506.1:55448273-55805603 GCF_052857255.1 Amblyomma americanum
TGATGGAACAGCAAATGCTCGTGTGTGTGACCATGCTGACAATCATTGCATATAGTTTCATAGTGTGTACTTATGTTTTCGACTACTTCCAGTGTGTCTTCACTACGTGTACACACACTGTAATAGAACAGCAAGTGCTCGTGTGTGTGACCATGCTTTTCATTGCATGTATTTATCTTTTCTACTACATCCAATGTGTCTGCACTGTGTGTACACAATAATTCATGTTGTTGATGTTGCCCACATTGATCTTTTCACATTTGTTTATTCTATTTTCTTGCACTCTCTGCAGTCAATTACTGCATATTGTTTGACTCAGTTTTTAAGTATTTCCTGTTGCTTGTTCTCACATGTTGAGAATTGGGCTTTTTGTTTTCTGCTTGTATAGTTAATCTGTCCTCAGAGCAGGTGTTCAAATTTTTACTTGTTGTTTGCTTCTGTATCAGTTTTTTTTATATGTTCCCTGCTTGGGACGTGAAGGCGTACTGTATTTAAAATCTATTATATTTGAGTTTGCACATCTGACATTAGTCCTTGAAGTGAACATATTTTGTCAAACAAGCAGTGTTTATCTGCCTTTCAAATGTGATAAAATATAACCCTTTGAGTGTTCAGCAAAAAAAAAAAGCTTGTGCTTAAGTTGAGATGCTGTAAGCTACAGGGTTAGCCTTGAGGTTTCTGCCTACAATTGCTCCACCGTAGCGGCACCTACAGTAACTAAATTAGATAATCTGGCGCGAGCGCGACCTGTATGCGAGGCCACCCATTGGACATTGGAAGCGTATAGAGAAGCCTCTGCTGCTCAGATTATGCAACAAACTTAGACCGCTAAGACACAAAGCATCAGTAGGGAACCCACACTCTAACCTTTGAAGGGCAGATTTTTATTCCGACAGGATAACAACAGGTTGAGCTGTACAAGACCCTAGCTTCTTGAGAGCTGCCTGAATGGCAACGCTTTCAGCTGTTGTGGAGGACACGACTTCAGTAAAGCGAACAGACCCGGTACACTTCAAAGAGGGAATGTGAAAAGCAGCAGCACTAGCTCCTCTGGCCTTGTCCTTACTCATCAGCAGTCTGCCCATTATGTTGACATGCAGTGCAAATCCATTGTCGAGGTGTGCGTCTAAGTTTTACACACTTGAGGTGAAACGCTGCCTCACAGAGTGAGCATTCCACAATGTGGCCCAACTTGGTGCCTCGGCAGTGACATGTCTTCTTTGCACGTTCGATTTGACTGAAGATGTGCATTGACTGTAGTTCCGGGAATATGTCGATGAAAAAAAATGTGCTGCCTTGAGTTTAGTAGCTGCCCAAAATGTCTCATCAAAGCTTATGATTTCTTTTGTTAGAGAGGAACTTGTAAATACCACAAAATATGCCTGACAGAGCCCAGTTAGAGCCATTTGAGCCTGAATTTGTGTGTAATAGGCATGGTTATTCTTGAACTGCAAGTCTTCATTCAGATATGCCAGTTTAGTTAAGCCCTTCATCAGTGAAGCATGTTTCATAGTTGCAGGGCATTTCACTTCTAGTACTGATTTTGGACAGCATGAACAAGACACTAGTGCATCTGGAGATGCTCCAATAAAAGGCATGCTCCTTGCAATAAAAAGACCACAGTCTCGAAGACTGAAGTCCACATGTTTTTGAGACTCCGTTTCTATAAATGCCTGCACAGCTTTCTTCTCTGTTTCGGAGCCCCACCGCAGGTTGGAAACTTGAGGCGTCTTCACGTATCCCATAATCTCCGCAACAAGGCCTGCTGCACCTGTGCTGCATGCTGCGACACGGTGCATTACAGAGGCAGTGATCCTCCCTCGACGTTCTTGTAACCATCTTGGTGACCTTGCTTGGCCTCGAGTAGCTTCCTCAATTTCACTACAGCATGCAGCTGTCAGTTCCACTTTTTTTCCCTCGTCTATGTCGAGGTCTTGGTATATTTCAGCAAGGAGCGGTTTCGCAGAGAGTTGCTTGCATCTGCCCACTCGTACAGGTTCCAGGGCAGCTGTCTCAGGGGCAGAATCTGTGTCCTCGCTGTCAGAGATTGAAGTCAGGATCAAAGTGTTTGGTGCAATTTCCTGAAAAAACAGTATTGGAATTAGTGCCCTATTTGCAATGTCAGTGGATCTGGTTCTGTACAGTTGCACAAACAGTGAGCATTTTTTGTGTGTGTCCTTTCTCTACGTATGTATCAAAATTTATTTAATGACAAGTCCTTACCTTCACCTGATGAAGAAACCTTGACACTTGCTCATCCGTGTGCACTGGTACTGAGTAGTCTGGTGCCTCGCTGACTTGGGGTGGTGCACGGCCTATTTTGTCAGTGTCAATTACAATTTTGCTCACAACTCTGTTCATGGCAGAATGAAAACAAAGACTTACTGTGCTTCCCTTTGATGCCTCAATCCATTTACATGCAACATCAGTTGGGGATGGGTCATTCAGGCCATACTGCGCAGTTGCCTCAACTCTAAACAAGAGTGCAGCCACGTGTGTGCAGCATTCCCCAAGGCTGAAAAATAAGTAGGAAACATGAGAAATAAAAAGTTCACAAACAACTGTAATTCTTGGTGAGAAGTGTGGCCCTTGAAAAAGTTTAAATGCCTTGCACAAAAGAATGCTGGAGGGTGAGATTTGACGACTTTTGTCATCCACAAGGCAACTCAATTAGGATGAACGCAACATCATGCAGTCAAGCATCGACAAATGATCTGGCTAACTATGACATGAATATTGTCGCAAAGTAGTGGCTTTAATAAAGCAGACTTGCATGGAGACCAATAACAGCTGCCTGAACAAACGGATTATTGGGCTGAGTTGCGCCCCACGAATGAATAATATGCGTCGGTGATCACAAGCGCTCTCGGCGATCCTCGAAATAGACTACTGACAGCACTGGGCCGAGTTGAATTTAAAGACAGTATGGAAAGTTACAGATAACATGTTACAAATGACAAGTACAATCTAGAACAGCCCAGATGCGGCAGCGTGTCACAAACAAAACGAGATAATTCTGGACAAATCTGCATGCGGCGAGCAAAGCGATAAAGCCGCGCTCGGGCGGCTGTTAGCACAGGAAACAAAGTTTACAATGAGGAATTACGGCAGTATGGCAAACATTTCATTACACGCGCATAGTTAGGCGAACAGTAGCGCTTTTCTGCGCTGTAACGCAACTAGTACAGAATTTTCGAAAACGGGAAAGTCTCCATTCTTTGTGGTTTTATTCATAAAAATGAAAAATAAGGCAAGGTAAAGGCTCATGGCATTGTAGCTCTTATTATGATTCGCCTACTTACCCGGCCATGCAAGTGCAATGCGCACTTTCGACGGTTCCATCCTCCTTCACGATGCACCACGCCTTGTAAGACTTCGAAAGCGTTTGACTGGCTTCCACAGTCGCCGCAATAACAACAACGCCGTCTCCGTGCGCTCCCGCCTTGAAAGATTTCACTTGCTTCACCTTCCCGCATATGAATGCGTTGTACGCATCTTCAAGTTTGTAAGACTTAAACTGTTCGTTCGTGTAAAAACACGCGCCTTCCACAAGATACAAATAAATATCTGCTGCTGTCACAGGCGGCAGATTTCGTGGGCCCGATGTAAAGGCGAACCGGACAACGTCGTCGTGGAGAGCGTCAGGCAGCTCCTCACCTCTGAACGAAAGTTTCGCGTGGTACCGCACTTGCGCCTCGGTGTCCAGCTTCTTAAAATAATCACTTGACATTATTTTTGTACAAGCGACGCACAATGAACGTAAGCACAGCCTCAAAACACGCACGGATAGTCGGGGTCTCCGTATCGCGCCGCCTGAAAAACACTGCCGGAAGTTCTTCGCCGGAAGTTTAGTGGGAGCAGAGTGAAAAGGAGAATACAGGCCCCGCTCTTATTGGCTGTATGCACACACGGCGTCACAGTCATCGCTATAGCTAGGCTGTTGAAACCCAAATTAACAGCAAGAGAAAGAAATTCGATGACAAGTTTAGTGATCGTGGGAGAACATGTAGTAATCCATGTATATATAGTAATGCCTTACGCTTCATTATAACGAAGAAAGCACACGCCCCAAATTTAACCAGCCACAACGGCTTTTAATTAATTGCATATATATCAGCGATCTTCATGCATGTCTTTTGCTTCTGCGACTTCTGTATTTATTTCGGTTTTCTTTGCACATATACTTGTTTTCGTTACTGTTAATTGGCAAAAGTAAAGAAATGTCTTACACAGCAAAGCTAAGTTAAGCGACCACAGTAAGTTACGCCATTTCAAGGGCCTGTAGTTAATGGACAATCTTAGATGGAAGGGCTGGGCGAGGGCTCATTTGGCATGTGCATGTCTTGTGCATGTTCTGTTGAAAACATGGGGTTCGGCATGCTCTTACTATATGTAACTTTATTGGTGGGGGAGGTGAGAGTGCGCCCTAAATTTCTACTAAAATCCATCCTCGAGTTTCTTGGTTTATTTTACGAAAAGCCTATGGACCTCCTGCATGTTTGTAAACAAACGAGGTGGCGCTGCAGTCGCTAGCGAGCTCGTGGTAGGCAAAAGGTCGGGGAGTGGCGTCGCGGATAGGTGTTGTGCGCGGGTTTTCAAGGCTTGCAGGCGCGTTTCCAGTTTCTGCGAATCATAGCAATGGTCGATGCTTCCAACCAAGTAATTTGTCGAAGTACACGAGCTCGCGTTGTCCACGTGCGGCCTATAAAGAGAAATAGTTTTCCACTGTGTATTGTATATATGGTTAGTAGTAAGCATGTAGAAAGCGTTCCTGCCATTTATTTATGCGCTAGGCATTGAATAAAACAAGTTTTGACACTCTGCACTAGCCGGAATGATTTTAATTCGGGACAGTAGTGAGGGGAAGTGCTGGCGTTGTTTCGTCGGAGCAGACATGCGCTCATCGTCTGCTGACATACGTACGTGTCGCGCTGTGCGAAAAGTGGGGACAGCGTCGTGTCCCCGATCTCCTGTCTCGCTTAGCGCTGTTTTTAGCCGCATGACCACGAACCAGCCAGGCCTACTTGTCCTCTTGTCAAGCTGGTCGATTTGATGAAAATTTTTGATTTCTAGAATTATTTTCTTTCCTAGCCCTGATGTCTAGTTTCGTGACGAAAAATTATAGCAAAATATTGAGTGCAAATTTATAAATTACGCTTTTTAGAAGTGTGGTCGTCAAAAATTGTGAGGTAATTTTTTTGATTTCAGTGCCGCATTTCTTTGACCAAAGCGAAAGCGAAGATGCCATAAACGAGGGAATAAACTTTAAGGTTCGTTTTCTGACCTCTCACATTTTCTGCGACTGGATCACTCACCTTCGTAGTTCGCATGAAAATCAAATGATTCCATTTGTCGCAAACTATTCCTGAGACGTTGAGGAGCGTAATAAATCTCTCGATTTTTTTCCCTACACGTGCAGTATTGTGTTAGTTATTTTTTGTAAGAAACGTTTTCATGTAACTATGCATGCACAAGTACTGATCATATAGAAAAAGAACTAATCGCGTCATCATACAGAACAGGGCTTTATGCACATGCTGGCATAAAAAACTGCGCACTTTCTACTCAATTATTTGAGACCTAGCTTGGGGGGACTTGACGACGGTGTTAATTATAATTACCCAGAACTCCACCAGGTATAGCTATAAATAAAAGGAATGACTGTAACTAGCGTAGGAATTTCATATTTGCACCAAGTTTAGTTTCATGCCGCGACCCCTCTCAATCTCGCCACGTGTCTGTTAGTAGCACGCCTGCGGCTGCTTCTTTCCAAACAAGCTTCGCGATCATGTATTACCTCATGAAACATGACACATGCATGATGCAATGAAAAAGCATATGGCGTTTAGCACACTTAAGGTACTCTATTCTAAGCACACCAACGCGATCGCGCAAGATTGACACAACTTACCAGACTTATTTCTACTCGAATGAAACGTCACACACTGTGGGAAGAGTGTACCACGGTGGTAGCGCTTCGCATCTTGGGGCAATATTTTTAATTTCATTTAGTATGTTTAGTGCTTGGCATTTTTCTTCGAAGCGCAAGAGCAATGGCTTAATTGCGTGAGGCTTGTTGTTGAAGAGTATTCTGGATGGGCATTTCGTGACGATTGAGTAACAGAGATGTTTGGGGTGAGAAAGGATTTTGAGGATGTATGTACAAGTTAGTGCAGTTCTTCGATCTTCTAAGGAAGGTTCATTCGTTTCCACATACAGACTTGCTATTGGTGAAGTTCTGTAAGCACCAGAAGACAACCTTAAACCAAGGTTGTGGATAGGATCTAGTCGTTTTATGTAGGACGGTCTTGCTGAGCCATATACTATGCACCCATAGTCTAACTTAGAGCGAACCAGAGAACGATATATATGTAATAGGCATGCCCTATCAGATCCCCAGCGTTTTCTTGACAGTAGATTTAGCACATTGAGGGCTTGGGAAGCTTTTTTCTTTAAGGTGTTTATATGTGGCAAGAAAGTGAGCTTTTTATCGAAAGTTATCCCTAGAAATTTATGCTCTTGTTTGACAGGTAATTGGGTTTGGTTTAGATATATTGTGGGGTTGGCCTGTAGGCCTCGTCTTAAAGAGAACAGAACCGCTACTGTTTTCTGAGGGGAAAATCTAAATCCGTTTCTATCTGCCCAGGTAGCCAGTTTATTTATTGTTATTTGTATCTGTCGCTCACAGGTGGGTATGCTGGATGACGTGCATGCTATTTGGAGTTGACTGGAATTATCAGGAATTGACTGGAAATGTCCTTGGTACTTTTAAGTAATTTCGCGGGTATTCCATCAGGCCCAGGTGCGCTCGATGTTTTAAGATTGTCAGTTAATTTTGTAATACCATCTGTTGTAATGCAAACAGGGGGCATCTGAGAAAAATTTGAGTCTGGAAATGTTGGTATGTTCAAGGGAGGTTCGTGGGTGAAAACTGGCGAAAAATATGAATTCATGACGTCTGAACGGTGTTCAGTGGGAACAGATGATCCATCTTGGTTGACCAAGGTGATGCTTTGTGAACGACTGGTGCTTGGTGTCGGTAAGGTCCAAAACTTCTTCGGGTTTGTGTGAATAATATTCATCAGGTCCTGGTGGAAGAAGTTTTTTTTAGTGCTCCGTAACAAACCTATATATTGGTGAAGACATGCAAAGTATTTTTTCCATTTTGAAGGAAAATTAGAATTTTTTGCCTCACGGTAAAGGCGTTTTTTTCTTTGTGATAGTCTTCTTAGCGCGCTAGTGTACCACGGTCTTCGAGCATCACCACGTATAGGAATGAGGGGAACGTACGTGTCAACGAGTGATAATAGTTTGTTTTTATAAAGTAGCCAGTTATCATCCACTGTTCGACTACATGGCGATAATCGGAAGTGCGAAAAGAACTGGCTCAGCTCGATGTTGATCTTAGCGAAATCGGCTTTCTTGTAACTGCGGATGTATTTTATGGAAGGTTCACTGACGGGAATTGAAATCGAGAGATCGAAAAGCAACAATTTATGATCACTCAGGAAATCAACACATGACAATGCCTCAGATCCCGAACTCATCCAGTCAAAGATAAGGTCAAGAATGTTTTTTCCACGGGTTGCTGTTTTAACTGTTTGGGTAAGGTTAAATGAGAGAGTCATATCAAGAAATTCGTTCGACTGTTGAGAAGGTGCATGCAGATGATTCCATTCAATGTCTGGGAAATTGAAATCTCCACAAACCACGTGTTCAGCGTTTGGAAAGAGGGAATGCAAGTTAAAAAGCACACTGTTAAGCTCGTCAATAAAAGAGCGATCACAATCAGGCGCGCGGTAGCAAGCAGTAATAATGACTGTAATTGACGGTAGGGATATTCGGACACACATTATTTCGTGACTGCAATTAAGTTTGACAGGAAATGAGGGTATACTAGATTTTATACAAACAAGCACTCCACCTCCCCTGCGCCCCTCCCTGTCAAGCCTACGAATGGTGAACACTTTGTCATCATGAAGTAGCTCGCGGTTTCCGATGTCGGAACTTAGCCATGATTCAGTAAAAATGGCGATGTCTGTGTTGTTATCAATCATGCAAGAGGGATTCTATGACATATTTAGAATCAGCGTGCAAAAATACATGTTCCATATAGATTTAATAATTATGACTACATTATTAAAATTTTGTTTTCAAGACCGTGCTCTCCCCTTAAACAGTTGCATGTTTATTTCTTGCCTCTCATGCTGTTACTTTATAGGTTCAGTTTGGTCTGCAAAGGTACCCCATATAATATTAATGATCACTAAAATTTTTCCATGTGAAGTTTACATATTCTTAGTACTGCTTTCAAAAAATGCACTGGTAGCTAAAACATCACTGACATGTTAGGTGTCAGCGCAGGTTGTGCAGCAGCAGTGCCTGTGTTGTAGCCACGTGCCCCATAATGATAGCAACAGGAGAGGCATGTGCATAAACCACGCGAGGCCAGCTCTGTATTAGACAGAAACTAGTCTTTGAGGGTGGTCTTCCACCGTGAAGGGCATCTGGTTGCTTTGGAAGGACATATTTTGTGACCGTTCCACTTTTACAAGGGGCGCATATCGTGTGAAATAAGCACAAACAGCAGTGCTTTTTTCATGTGCTATTCTTATTTTTTAGCATTTGTTATTGTACACACTTAAAATTCTGCTAAGCCCAGTAAGGTAGAGCCATTTTCTGAAATTATTTTCCGATAGCATTCTAAAGATCAAATTAGATAAACCAGTTACGAGCACTGCATGCAGTTACCTTTGACACTGTACTGCTGTTAAGCACTGCCACTCTATGGCCATTGCACTGTTAATGACTAAGTGTAGGTTCCGCAGTTATTCTAAACTTTTAAATTATTCTGACCTTGGTGCTGTGGCAAGTGCTAACACTTAGTCTCAGGCATGGAGGAAGACCATTTAGGAGGTGAAACTCCCGTCAGTGCGAGCGAGCGCAGGCGACCAGATAAGGTCACAATTGTATGCACCGACGGGGCTGTATGCAGTGGCGGCGCCATGCGGCGAGTTGTAGAAGCCGCAGCGAAAAAAAATGCAGCGCCCGGGCAGGCGGCGCGCACTCAAAGCAGACGACAAGCAGACGACACGGGTGTTTGCTTCAGTGGGCACGCCGTGACGTATTTCTGCGCCCTTAAGTCAAACAGCAACAGTTTCGTTTTAATGTGGTTTAACGTCCCAAAGCGACTCAGACTATGAGAGACGCCGTAGTGAAGGGCTCCGGAAATTTCGACCACTTGGGGTTCTTTAACGTGCACTGACATCGCAAAGTACACAGGCCTCTAGAATTTTGCCTCCATCGAAATTTGACCACCGCGGCCGGGATCGAACCCGCGTTTTTCGGGCCAGCAGCCGAGCGCCATAACCACTCCGCCACCGCGGCGGCTGACTGTTGGTGTCTATTCGAGGGCCATAATACTAACAGTGCTGCTACGCGCAGTGCGGCCTCCTTTGGAATTTGCTAGACTAAGATGAGACGCAGGTGTTTTGTTCGAAATTGCAAAAGTGGTTACAAGTGTTGCAGGGAGGTGAGTGAGGTAAGAAGTTGTTGCCGCTTGTTGCCTTCTCGGCTGACGTGTAGTCATAAATGCTGCGCCGTACGACGCCTGCGTTCTCCAGCAGACAACCCCCGAATGCTCGACTTCTTCGACTTCGAAGCACCAAGGCAGCTTCAGAACGGCCAAGTTGGGTTTCGTGTTTCATAGATGCTCAACCTGACTTGCTTCGTCAAGTTAAGCGCGTGCTTGAAAGCGAGGGCGCATTGCTCGTCTGCGAACGAGAGTAATGAACAATTTATTAATTTATCGCACATCGCATGGAAAAAAAAGTATATATTTTGCTAAGCGTTCGTAAACGCATACATTTTATGCAAGCTTTTTGGAGAAAGGTGCTAATAGCAGGCGCTAAAAATCAGTGTTCTCCGTCTCTTGACAGGAATCATATTTTCGGCTGGCAACATGCATCACAGCCGCTGTCACGGTTGACGAGAGCAGGAGTCTTTTTTTCCCTGTGCATGCGTTGGGTTTAGCGTTTGTAAAAATGTCGCAGACACCTTTGTCTTCCCAAGAAAGCACGCCCAGCGTAAGGCGGCACCCCGCTTCACCGTCAAAGAAAAGCAGCTCCTGTCATCGCTTGTGGACAAGTTCAAGCACATCATCGAGAACAAGCAGACCGACGTCTCGTCGGTGGCGAAAAAAAATGCAACGTGGTTGGAAATTGCCAAAATATACAATTCCAACCATGGGATTACGCGCCGCGATCACCTACAACTGAAGAAATGTTGGCTGAACTTGAAACAAAAATAGAAAGAAGTAGTCGCTAAAGAAAAGCGGGAGCGCCACAAGACCGGTAAGCGTGCGTTGAAAGTTTTGCGTAACTGGTGCATTTGCGGCATGTTTACATTTCGCTCGCCCGCATGTTTTGCATTCTATGGATGAGTGTGTGTCAGTTCGGTGTACTGAGCGTAACTGCGGTCGTAAGCGCTACGGAGAACATTGTGAGGGGATCTGTGGGACTAGGACACGAAAATAAGCTCGAAGTGAGGGTTTTCGCGACCTATATTATTAGTTCCTTTATGATTACACGAACAGCGCGGCCGTAATAAAACGCGATGACATGCGAACAAAATATTTTCCCTGTGTCCTTACTGCTGAATGCAGCTAGCATAATACATACTTCTGGCTAAACAGTTTACCGAAGTGCACATTCATCATATGTTCCAAAGGCAGCCAAATAGCAGGTGCTACATATTTGTGTCTGTTTGCGTTTAATTTCCAGCTGTTGGCACGTAGTACGAGTGTACTGCGTGCCAACTGTGTTATCAGCGCAAACAGTATTCAAGCAGTGGCATGCACAAAGAGCAGCCGGCCTTTAACGGCTATTGACATGATTTCGAGCAGGTACGAGTAGTAGTTCAACAAAAGCGACACCAGCACGGGCTGGCGTATTTGCCGTACTTTTTTTGTTTGTACGGGACTAGTTTAATACAACTAAGAAGATATAGTGGCGGAGCGCGATTTCTAGTTGGAACAGTTTGTGAAAAATTGAAAATGGTTTCATCGTCTGATAAAAACACTTCATTGCTGTTTAGGAGGAGGATCACAGCCTGCCTCCATAGACCCTGTGAGCGAGCAGGTTGGGGCCATTGCTAGCCACATGGCCACCAGAATCATCAACGAGTTCAACAGCGATGGGGCATATCAGCCCCCCGTCGAAAGTTTGCCTGTCGTGAGGCTCCTGCAGCCGATGACTGACGGGCCAGATGAAATGGAGTTTGACAATGCTGGTAAGGTGTTATGTCTGTGGAATGTGCTGGAATAATAGGGAGGACATTTCCTTCCTTGTTCACATCTTGTGGTGTCGCATGCAGCATGCAATTTCACAATATAACTGCATTTCTGTTTCCTGTGAACACCCTCTGCTCGAAACGCTCTGAAAAACCCCAAGCGTCTTGGCTTCCATCTCTTCCTACCTCGCTTGGATGCACAAAAGGGCATGTGTGTGTGTGCAGGGATCCTGAACTGATGCAATAACGAATGCCAAAATTCAATGATTACGACTTGTTGTGTAGTGAAAGAGGATGCTAAAAGCAAGCACAGTGAGATGAGCTTGAAAACAAAGTGTACAAAAAAGTTAGAAGTGCCTAACGTGGCATGTATGGATAGTGGTGCTGGAGGTGCCCAGGATTTTGCACAACCCAATTTGACTACTCGTACGTGTCTTGTACATCTTAGCAAAGAAGTAAACATGCAACCTTAATTTTGTGTCTGTTCTTCAACTGCACCCACTCAGGACATTTTCATGCTGGCACGTCTGCAGTGCTGAAAGTTTTTTTTCATCATGCACCCACTAATTTCTAGCACATTTGTTAACTTTATTTGCAAACGACGTAAACAGTTGGGATTTGTACTTGTACTTCATCTTGATGCTCATTTCTGGCTTTTCTCTTTTGCGTTTTACTGTAGTACGCTGCTGTGTACTTTCCTTATCTAGAATGAGCTTTGAAAAATATCTGGGGGTTTAGAAAGTAGCACTATACATGACAGCATTTTAGCAAACAGGCAGACTGCAACAACTTGCATGAAGGCAGCATGAGCACGAACAATGGAACAGAAGTGCTGACAGCGAAGGGGGCATTGCCAGTGCCTTTCTCAAGTCAATTGTGTTGTGATGTAAGCACGTCACAATACTCTCTTGCCAATTTTACATACTTTATTTCTTTTCAATGCAAAGCTTGTCGTGAAAAGAAAGGTTCCTGTGCGGGCAGTTGCAGTGCTCATTACAGGAAATGCCATGTCTGTGGTTGTAGAGCACGAGAACACTTGGGCAGTTTTTCATTGTTTTGTAGTGCAGGATAGCAATGTGAAGTCAAACGAAATGACAAGACTGCAAAGTATGTGGAACTAATGAGTTCATTGCATACTAGCAACTTGGATTCATCTTATTTCACATCTCCCTTTGTTTACTACAGATGACTTGCGGGAAGATGCCAGCCACGCAGGCCAATCACAGCCACCAGCTGCTATTGCCAATGAAAGTGGAGCACCTGCAGCAGCTCCAGAAGGAAATGAAGAAATCACCTCGCCAATTGTGCAGCCCTTTTCCTCCACCTGCAACATAGCTCCACTTGCTTCTGGAGTTGCAACGAGGTGCATCCCTGCTGCTGCATTAGCCAGTGGTGACAGCTCCAAGGCTCCAATGGGGCGGATGGCCCTTTTGGAAAAGACGCTAGATGATGAGAACGAGGTGCGCGCGGGGCTTCTGAGGAAGGAGCACACACTCCGTCTAAAACTCCTCCAGGAAGACCATGACAGCATATTGCATGAACGAGCCACAAAACACAAGTTTCTTGAGCAAGTTCAAGCGCTCGAGCTCCAGAAGCTAAAAAATGAACTTTTAAAACAAGAAGCAGAGCTAGCAATCCTCCAAATCGAAAAAAAAATTAGAGCAGCAGCTTTGCAAGGCGCTATGCAGCAAGACACCGCAGGGCTGAATAAATGGAAATTGTGAGTGTATAGCAGGCGTCCTGTATATCCTGCTTGATTCAAATAAACATTACTTATTATTGTTAAATGTGACGAGTCTGAATGTGATGCTACGACACCACTCAATTGCATGTATGCATGCATGAGTTGTTCAAAGTGCATGGCTGGGTCAATGAAAGAATGCTTTGCTGCCGTAAGAGAAACTCCTGCATCCTCAGCTTGACAGGCGTATTGGCTCCAAAGTGCTGACTAACTATTCAGTAGTGGCATTTGGCTCAAGCACTGCGACTACTAGTGAGCACAACTACCTGCAGATTACGAAACCGTAGCAGTGGGGACACAATAGTACCTCCGCGATTTGCTTCTTGGCACCTAGCATTACATGGTAGAGTGCAGCGACTTGCAAAAGGTGCTCCAATGATTGCGTTAAAAAGATGCATGGTACAAGTGAACTCTTAATACAGTCTGTTTGAGGAATATATCCTAACAAGCACTCCAGAAAAAAATAGAGAGAAAATTAACTTTATTAATATAGAGTAATCACACGGGTGATGCGGCTATGTGGAGCATACAGCTCACTGTGTTCAAATAGCACTGTTCTCATAAAAATTAGCTTTCAAAACCAGGCTGTAGGTAACACCACACGTCACATAGCCAAAAGTGGGCATTCAGGGGTCCACTTTGTTGACCTAAAGTGTGGTGAGGCGAAAGCCTTTAGCGCGGTGTTGCTGCCTGTGTCACTAATGTATGGTTAACATGATAATCAAGTACACAGTTGTTTGTGAATCTTAAATGCTGGAGACACTGGAGGGCGTCTGAGAAGCATCCATCTCATTCGACGCCTTTCTGCAACCACTCTCCAGCATCCTAGACAAAGAGAACTACATGTGCGTTGGCAGGAAGTAGCGTAGTCGTTACCACGCTTGGCTGTGGAACGCAAGAATGGTGGTTCGAATCCCATCGTGCACAAAGAGTTTTTCCTTATCGAGTTGGAGTGTAACGGATGGAAGGATAGACGCGAGCATGAGCCATTAAAGGCTTTTGCCTTAACCCTTTATGGGATAACGGGACACATGGGTCCCGCTTTTTACTCTCACGAAAAACCTCCGTACGCGGCAGTGGGTGAATTTCTGGGCAACAGTCTTGTCGCGCCATCTATCTCGAGTCTTTGACAACGCTTGTGCGACTAAGTTTTAGGATTTCCTGTAGATGGCACCACCAGCATTCACAGCTGAACTTTTTCCTTTGTGAAGATTCGTGCCGGTAAAAATTGCTCCCGCTTGTTCGCGCCCAAAAAGATTTCGAGATGAATGGTAAGTTTTTCCTTTTCTGTCCTTCAAGGGAAATACTTGGTGCATGCCCTAAACGATTTATTAGGTAGTCAGAATCGCAGAGTGCCCGAAAAAGAGGTCTCTATGAGCGCCAGAGCCGGATTGACGCGATCGAAAACACTAAGAGAACGTGAAGGGTGCGCTCCAGGGGGCATAATTTTTGCACACAGTATGCTGAAAGTATGCTACGACTAACAAAGTAAGCTGTCGATGTTGATAATTCTAAGTTTCGTTTCGTTTACGAATTCGCAGGGGGCTCGCTTACGCGGGATGAAGCGCTGGCGCTCTACTTCAGTTTGCCTGACGAGTCTGAGACTAGTGAAGACGAGGCCCAAAGCAGCGAGGACGACTTTGTCCCTGAGCTAGCACCGTCGGATTTGAGCTTTGAAGACGACGAAATCGAAGCTGGTCCATCAAAGAGCAAGCGCCAACGGCGGTCTACTCCTTCAAAAAAAGGTTTCAGGAGGAAACGGAATGCGCTCCTGCTGGATCAAGGTGGAGAGAGTGCGCCAGAAGAGGAGGAGGTCGGCAGTGCATGGACTACAAATGAACCGCTAAGTACAGTTCAAAGCCCAAAGACATGGGATTCTCAAACCTCCCAAAAGGCGCCAGCACGCGCAGTTGATGCATTCACGCTCTATTTTGATGATGAGATGATTGAATTCATAGTTGAGCAGACCAACCTCTTCGGTGCAAAGAAGTACCCAAGGAAGTGGCAAATTTTGACAAAGGAAGAGTTACGAGCGTATTTTGGTGTACTGCTGTTGATGAGCGTGTGCCCAAGGCACCACCTGTATCAGTATTGGAGCCGTGACCCTCTCTTTCATTGTGAAGAAATTTCAAAGCTGATGTCCTTCAAACGATTTCAGCAAATTATGAACTCGCTTCGTGTGAATGACACAACGAAAGAAAAAAAGAGAGGAGAAGAGGGATATGACCGTCTGGCCAAGGTGCGCCCTCTTATTACAAAGCTGAACCAAAAGTTTCAAGAAGAATACACTCCTTCCTGTCATCAATCAATTGATGAAAGCATGATCGCTTTCAAAGGAAGGTCAAGCATGAAGCAGTACCTTCCTTTGAAACCGATCAAACGTGGGTACAAAGTGTGGTGCAGGGCAGACGCACAGACTGGTTACCTGCTCCAGTTCCAGGTATACGAGGGAAAAAATGAGCAGCGGCCCGCAGGCCAAAGCTTAGGCGAGTATGTCGTCCTTTCCCTTTCTGAAAGCGTAGAGCCTGGCACACAGCTCTACTTCGATAACTATTTCACGTCTATACACCGCTCATGCAAACGCTTGCCCAGAAGGGTATCTTGGCCGCGGGTACCGTCCGTGTCAACAGGAAGGACCTTCCTGACGATCTAAAGAAAAACAACAAGCTTCAGAAGGGAGAGTACCTGTGGCGCAGCAAAGGCAATGTCTCAGCATACCAATGGCATGATTCAAAGAACGTTCATGTCCTATCTAATTTTCACGACCCGAACGAAACTGAAGAAGTCCAGAGAAAACTTTCTAATGGTTCATCAGTGGGTGTGGTCTGCCCCAAAGCGGTCGCTGACTACAACCGTTGGATGGGAGCCGTAGACAAGTTCGACCAGAAAAGAAACTCCTATGCGGCTGACAGGCGATCGAAAGTCGTGGTATCGCATATTTTATTTTCTTTTTGACTCATCAGTTGTAAACAGCTTCATTCAGCATAGTGGCAACAGCGACATGAGCTACATGTGGTTTCGGCTCGTTCTGGGACGGCAGCTGATCAACGGGCAAACATTCCGACACTACAGGTCTGTTGGGCCGTTCCGCAAGAACAAAGGTGGCACTAAGAGCGGCCAAAAAATGGTCGGAATTGCAGACGAAGTAAGGTTTGCAGGTACTGGTCACAACCCACGGAAAGTGCCAAACAGGCGTAGATGTAGGTGGTGTTCCACCTCCGGGAGTGAAACGCGCACGAAGTTTGTGTGTGGTGTGTGCAATGTACCCCTGTGTGCAACCTGCTTCGGCCCCTTCCACCAACAATGACAGAACTAACCACAGCTTGGTGCTCGCGTGAGTCAATGGGACAGTGTTGTCCCACTTTTTCAAAAGGACATGTGCCAATGGGACACATGCGTCCCACTTTTTTTCATTAAACTATTGCTGCTATTGTTCTGAAATTTCTTCCATATCATTTCTGAAGATGCCTAGACCCGAAAAATGTGTAGTTTTTTTCTCTATGTTACGGAAATTATAGGTGAACCCACAAAGGGTTAATAAGTGAAGGCACGTGGCAGGGAACACTGCGTAAATGCACGAAAACATTTCTTGCATGCTATGAATGCGCACAAGTAAGGCAGTTCCAAATCAACGTAAATGTTGCATCACCTTTCCATCAAACCCAGGGCCTGCAGCTAGCACTTCATATATAACTAGGAAAGTTAATTCTGTGCTTGTTACTCTGTGGGCCCATCTCTGCAGTATGTCCAACATTAGGCCCAAATGTTATACGATGTCGAAGTGATTGAATCCCTGCGAACACAGCCAGTGCATTTCTACAACAACCCGCACCAGACATTGGCAGACTCTAAATAAGTACAGTCAAATCTCGTTACAGCGAACCTCAGATTAACGATTTTTTCAGAATTACGAACATTTCGAAAATCCCCTTCCGAAGGCCTATGCTATCAATGTAAAAATTTTTCAGTACTACGAATTTCAAAATACCGAATAATTCAGAATAACGACTGCAATTTTCTCGCTGTCACTCAAGTTAAATACCTCATTACTACGAATTTACATCCACCACAGAAAGAAAAGCGGCAATTTCGGAACCGATCGCGGGATGCGAGCAATACAAAGCGTGGCCTCAGGGATCCGCTCCGGCAGCGCTGCCGGAGGCAATCGCGGAGGCCGCGTCCGGGGAAACTAGCCAAATCCAAACGTGCAAGTGGAATGCGTGACTAGGCCTGCTCTTTCTTACGCACTGAGCCTGCGGAGCGCCCGCGCCGTTCTTTGTTTCGTTGAGGACGTGTTGATATTCGGCTGCCGCGCTATCACTCTGCCGTTCGGACGACGATGAATTCTGCGGAGGCCACCTGAAAGAAGCGGAAGCAGTTTTCGCTGCAGGATAAAGTGGCAATTCTTCGGGACATTGATGCCGGGAAAAGGCAGATCGACATCAGCAAGGAGCTTGGTGTGGCGCCGTCGACCATTGCGACGATCTTGAAGGATCGTGCGAAAATAGTTGAGCTTCACCAAAGGTCTCAGCTTGCTCCAAGCAGGAAACGGCTGCGGCTCGGGAATTTTCGAAACGTGGATGAAGCAGTGTTGACTTGGTTCAAGGATGCCCGATTGCAAGGCGTGCCAGTGTCGGGGCCAATGCTTCACGAAAAAGCGCGAGAATTCGCCGCAGCGCTTGAAGTCGATGGTTTCGAAGCAAGTGCGGGGTGGCTCTACCGTTTTCGTCAAAGAAACGGGATCACCTGGCAGACGGCCTCCGGAGAAGAAAAAGCAGCGGACGCAGAGGGTGCCGCTGCGTGGACGAACGGCCACTTTCAAGAAGTCGTGCGGTCTTACTCCGAGGATGACATTTTTAACGCCGATGAGACCGCGTGCTTCTATCAGCTCCTCCCGGAGAAAACGATGCATTTTAAGGGAATGAAATGCAAAGGCGGGAAGAAATCGAAGGTTCGGATTTCCGTGCTGTTCGCCTGTAACGCAACTGGCACGAAGAAGCTCATGCCTCTCGTCATTGGGAAATCTTTAAAGCCCCGTTGCTTGAAAAATGTAATGTCGCTGCCGTGTGACTACCGAGCCAACAGCCGTGCTTGGATGACGCGCGATATCTTTTCTGAGTGGCTCCTCAAGGTCGACAGCGACATGGAGAAGGAAGGCAGGAAAATCCTGATGATAGTCGACAACTGCTCAGCGCATCTTGTCAACATTCGCTTGACGAATGTGCGCCTCGAGCTCCTGCCCCCGAATTGTACTTCACTTCTCCAGCCTCTGGATCAGGGGATAATCAGGAGTGTGAAGGCCGAATTTCGAAGGCGCCTAGTTCATCGGCTGTTGATTAACCTTCGACTGAACCAGCCAACGGCAATAAACGTCAAGCAGGCCGCGGAGATGCTCACCGGGTCGTGGTGGAAGGTACGTCCCATCACGATTCGAAACTGCTGGAGGAAGGCAGGTTTACTGAAAACGCCAGCCAATCCGCAAGATCGCGAAGGCGAAGACGACGACGACAACGCAAGCGAGTTGTGGGTGGAGGCGCAAGAAAAGCTCTCCATAGACCCCTCGGTGACATTTGACGATTACGTCGAGTGCGACGCGGCTGCGTGGACGGCGGCGGAGCTCACAACCGAGGACATCGTGAGCAGCGCTTGCGAGCCGGAGGATGGCAGTGACGACGACGACGACGTGGAGGCGGAGATCGCTGATCGTCCGGACGACTGCGTCTCGGGTTCCGATGTGTTGAGTGCCATTGCGAAGGTGCGCGCCTTCCTTGGGGCTTCTGCCAGTGTGCCCGAGGTGGTACAGAAGAAAGTCGACGACATCGAGTCAATTGTTTTGCAACGTTTGGCCTCCACTAAGCAGAAAAAGATCACCGATTTTTTAAAATAAATGCTGTGTGTTCAACCCTGTGTATTTATTGGCCGGAAACGGTTATTTCCCAGCGTACCCGCTGCTGTACAGCTGAGGTAGGTGATCTCAAATTATTGGCGCTACTCTACGCGACTTTCACTTTAACGATATTTCAAAATAACGAATCATTTTCGGTGGTCCCTTGAAATTCGTTGTATCGAGATTTGACTGTATACAACGTGCTTGTTGACGGCACCCATGCTCCGTTACTCTTATCCGCCAAAGCCTGCACAATTTAAACAGCTGGTAGTTCCTGTAGAGTGGAATGCACGAAGGCAGACTGAAAGGCAGAACCTGTGCTTTAGTACCTGAGAGCCAACCAATACCAATACCTGCAGGCACAACTCGCAAGAACAGCTAGTCGAAGTGTTGTGCTTGCACATGGAAAATATGAAAGAAGTAACTATCTAGTTGGATCGCAAACCACTGAATGGCCTACAGAAGAAAATTGCATCCCTACTCCAGAGTGTGGTGGTACGTCAGGACTGATCTATGTTCGAGGAAAACGGGCAGTCGCACTGCCTCTCATGACACCAAGAGAGCTCAACAAAATCGAAATATACAGTCACAATCCTGCACTGCACAGAATGCTCCAAAGAGGGAGAAGAAAAGTTCTAAAAAAACGTATTTTGGTGATGTGGATGGGACTCGTGCGCTATAATCGTGAGGCGTTGTCGCAAACTTTTGGGAACGACGACTCTGTCACCTCGATACAATACATCCCGCAGGATGGACAACCCCGTGGGTGGGAGATAGTATGGCTTGAAATTATGTGGCAGGGATTTCTTGTCAGGCCATGTTGCAGATGGATTCTCTTTGTTGCACCAACAAAATGTGTTTTTTTTTCACTGTATTGATGCACTGTATGTACTATATTATATTCCAATAATCAGCACATCAATAACCCATTAGATAATATTGTATGTCTAGGAGCCATCATTTCTGTATTACTAATTTCTTTGCAGCTTTGTATGTTGTTTTTTATTTTTTGTAACCACTCCCCTCTGTAATGCCTCTGGCCCTGAGGGTAAACGAAAAAAAATAAATTGCATGGCCTGTGCAACAATCTTATCGATGGTTGCCTCTTGTAGCTATTGTGAAGTCACAGCATGGGGATAGCAGGCACACGAAATCGTCATCACCTGCATCAAGCGGATTTGACCCACTGCATGATGTGGTCGGAGCTTGCAAGCCACATGAAGAATGAAGTCCTGACTGACTTTCCGCGCATGTCCGCGGGCTACTCCGAGTTCCTTGGTGAAGAGATGCTTGAAGCTCGAACGTAGCTCAGGAGGTATCAGGGGCGTATCAGGTGTCATGGAAAGACACTCTAGTGATGCACCTTTTATCCTCATTTGTAAGGCCGCAATGGCATCTAGACCAAGCAGCGTTGTCCCTCCACATTACCATAATCCTGCCGCTCACATTTCAAGCTTGCAACAAGCAACTCAAAATGGGCTTCATATGGCAAAAAGATGTCAAGAGATATAACTCTTCAAAAGAGTGAACAACTCCACCGTCTCACCTAAGAGTGCCGCAACTAGCTACGGCTATGTAACAAAATGTACTTCTCAACCACGAATAAACAGTTCCTTTACTGCTCTCGAATGAGCGGGTCTGCACCTTGAGTTTCTCCAACACAGTGCCCAAACATAACAATAGTGATAGCATTTAAGGACTGCAGACACCCAATTAGAGTTGCCATGGTGGCTCAGTGGTTACAGTGCTCGGCTGCTGAGCTGAAAGACGTGGGTTCGATGCTTTCTAGGATGGTCGAATTCCAATGGAAGCTAAATGTTTGACTCATGTATAGTGCGATGTCAACGCACACTGAAGAATCCCAGGTGGCCGAAATTATGTGGAGCCCTCCACTGCGACATCCCCGTAACCTGAGTCGCTTTGGGATGTTACAAATCTCGCAAGAAAAACAAACCCAATTTTAGTTTCATGCTTTCTTCTTTCAAATGATGCATTAGACATTAAAATACGTACGTGGCTCATAAAGTGGTATTTGCCTATGACAGCTAAATAATATATAATTGAACTTCTCTCATGCTGTCTTGGTTCATCAACCGAACGATGGCTGTGACGTGTAGTTGACCTTTAGGTCACGTGAGGCACGAAAAAACCTGCAATATAAATCACTACAACACTCACACCACCCTGCTTCAATACCTGGAACGACAATAAATTATGTATCAGCAGTTACATTCTTATATGACCAATATTTAAGGCGAAAGCCTTTAATGGCTCATGCTTGCGTCTATCCTTTCGTCCGTTACACTCCAACTCGATAAGAAAAAAAATCTTCGTGCACAATGGGATCCAAACCACCATCCTTCCGGTCTACAGCTAAGCGTGGTAACGACTATGCTATTTCCTGCCAATGCATATGTAATTTTCCTTGTCTAGGATGCTGGAGAGTGTTTGCAGAAATTTGTCGAATCAGATAGATGCTTCCCAAAGGCCTTCTAGTGTCTCCAGCATTTAGGATTCACAAACAATTGTGTACTTATTTAACATCTTAGCCGCACATCAGTGACACAAGCATCAACACCACACTAAAGGCTTTCGCCTCACCACACTTTAGGTCAACAAAAGTCCCCCTGAACTTTTTTCTGTGCCACGTGACCTAAAGGTCAACTACACGTCACAGCCATCGTTCAGTTGATAAAACCAAATCAGCCTTAAGAAGAAATTATAAATTATTTAGCAGTCACAGGCAAACATCATGAGGTGATCATGTATAATAACGTATCACTTGAAAGAAGAAAACATGCCAGCAAAACTTTGTTGCCTATAGGCCTTTAAAATGGCAACTACAAAAACGAAACAGAATGACAGGAACACATATTTCCGCAATGTGCACTCTGACACTGCCCGAAGTACTGGTTCACAAAGATGAAAAAATGGTCCAGTTGTCGC
The DNA here is from genome assembly GCF_052857255.1 of Amblyomma americanum. Classification (NCBI taxonomy): domain Eukaryota; kingdom Metazoa; phylum Arthropoda; class Arachnida; order Ixodida; family Ixodidae; genus Amblyomma; species Amblyomma americanum. The sequence continues at coordinate 55,470,137 of NC_135506.1, forward strand.
TCTAGCAGTGGCCATTAGTTATGGAGCTCCCATAGTGCAGACGGCTGTTCTGGAGAATTTGGCCTTCTGTGCAAGCAGTATGCTTGTACTCGCCTCCTGCAAGGTCAATGCAACACTCTTGAATGATGGCACACCAGAAAATTGGACATTCTGTCACCAAATGCAGGAACACAAGAAAGGAAAAATAGCTTTGTAAAGTGGGACAAGCTCAAAACTCAAGATCCTCACAAGCTGCGAGAAAATCTCAACGCTTTCTTAATCATTGCAGAACGAAATTTATGATGTAGGTAGTACACGTAGGTGCACTTTGCAAGGATGTTTGACTCCAGATGCACGAAACAACATGGAGAATTCTGTATTTTTTACCTATGTGAAGCTCTTTTGGATCAGCAGCCGCCGTGCCTGCATGCCCGATGCGCTGTCGATGAGGTCGTCAACACGTGGCAGGTACAGTGGCCTCCTTGCAGCTGCCGTGGTGGTAGTGTTCAGTGCAGCTGTGGTGACAGGGGGCTGTGGCTCCATCATCAAGCAGCCAAAGTTATGAAGTGCAGCACAGGCTGTTATTATGCAGGCCGCCTTCTCTGGCTTATGCTGCAGCCCCATGTCCCGGCAAGGGAAGCGGCGCTTCCACACTCCAAACGCCCTTTCGACACTGTTCCTTGTCTTGATGTGGGCTTTCTGGTACCTGTGTGAATAAATGAATATTACGCTCTGCCCTGTATGGTTGTACCTCGTTAAAATGGACACTTTGGTTAGCAAGGAAAAGTGTTGATAAAGCGAATTGTCTAAAAAAATCAGTCATGAATAAAATAACCAAAAAAATATAGAAGATTATGGACTGCTTCTATGCATAGTGGCGGGCACTGAAGTAAAAATATGGCAATCTTGGAAGCTGAACACCATTATCTTTCAGATTATGCGATGCAGGTATAAGCATGTTAGACGCGCCTAGTGGTCAATGAGATGTATCTTGTACTACAGGTTCGCATTCCAAACAAAAACTCGCAATTCCTTATACTGACAGCTGCTGATTGTGGTTTTTCAGTGTGTGCATGGAGGTAATTTTTTTCATCACAGCCATTCATGCAATGTGGGGGATAGTAAAGCTAGTTAACTGCCAGTATATACCATTACACAGCACACATACACGCAAACACTAAACAAGAAAAATCCGGGAAGAATATACATAATTCGAGTCGTCCATATTAACAGGGCAAAACTGCATTTGTTACGAATCGATACCACACATCAAACGTGTGGTCAAAGCTTGTGCCACGCAATGTCACTGCCAACTTACCTTCCTTCTGGTGTGTTTGCCGGGCCAGGGTCCGAGAGCGGCGTCATCAAGAATGGCTGGCACCCATATCCAGCGTCTCCCAGCAGCACACCAGGCACCCGGCTTTCCTCATACATCACCCGCACGCAGGAATTATCAAAAATTCGACTGTCGTGCACTGAACCTGGCCAGCTGGCAACGACATCGAAAAACTGGAGCTGTGGTCCAGTGACAGCCTGCATTAAACCAGCAATATACCAGTCAGCACGACCAGGGCCGCGTACGGCGCCTATTATTTCCTGGGCTCTGGCTAAACTACCCCTGCAGTACGGACGCTGTTGACACGGTACTGCTTTATTCAGAAAATCCAGACCACTTGCAAAAACCACTTTCCAGGGCCACAAGCAAAAAAACGAACGCATTACAGCGCTTGACAGGTGGTCTGATTGGTTAACAAAGCTAGATTCTCAAGCAGTCACTGCGTTTAAAAGAAAAAGCTGGACCTCGAGCGCAGCACGGTACTATCGCGCTCAGTATGAGCTGCAGTGCGCTAGCGCTTGACCGGTCGCTCGTGCGGTGTAGGCGTAGCTCATTGAGCGCGATAGTACACAGTGACATATTTCGCAATATTTCATCCACCAGCGCACTAGACAAGCAAGATCATGTTTGCACGTTCGAGGCGACCCAAAAAAAAAAGGGGGACAGCAAGCGCGTTGCAAGAAAAAGCTGAAAATGTTCATTGCTTACCTGCACGTTGATAGAGAAATAGCCCTTCCGGTTACGGAACACTTCTGCGTCTTCACCACCGGGGCTTTTAATTCGAACATGCGTACAGTCTATGCACGCGGTGACTCCCGGAAACTCTGCCAGCTCGTAAAAGTCGCGCATCACACTGGCAAACTCGGACGCTTGGGGGAAGTGGACGAGCATCGGGCGCAGGTGTTTGGCAATTAGCACAGTCATTTTGCCAACTGCGCGGCACACTGTTGACTGTGGAATGCGCACCAGGTCTCCTGTCACTGTCTGGAAAGTTCCAGCTGCATAAAACCGCAGTGCCATAAGTATCTCCAGCATGGGAGGCACAGGCTGTCCCCTGTTGTCGGCGCACTCTTGCACAGGCAGCATGGAGAGCAACTTGCGCACGGCGATCTTTGAAAATCTGTACCGGGTGAGGAACTGGTCTTCACTGTACAGTTCCATGGGGTTGCCCCGATCGCGCAAGGCTGGTCGCGGAACTTTCGGCAACGGGTGTGTCTCCGAAAAAGCTACATCCATTGCGTAGCACACGAATTCGAAGGAAGAAATCCTGCGTGCGACGTCGTTCCTGCGGGCTGCCATGTTGGAAATGACGCAGAAACTCGGCGAAGTCGGTTTCAAGCCACCCCGGACGCAGACTTGAAATATGACCGCCTTCGGTCAAGCCAAGTAAGAGCGGAGGTCGCCTTCCAAGTCGAGTAAGATTTATGGCACACGATGAAGCCGTCTTGAGAACAGCGCAAGTCAAGTACGAGTCAAGTTACATTTCTGCATTCGGGGGTTAGTGTGGTCGCATACTTGATGAACGTGAAGGCATGTTTGCCTTCAACGATTGCCAGCGGCGCTTATACCCATCCAATGAAAGTCATCGCGCGGGTGTCAAACGAAGCCTTGCGTACAACCAGAAGCTAGAGATCATCTTATAGCGGTCACAGAAAAGAATGCGTTGTATTTTTTACTGTACTCAAATGGCTGAAGGGTAGCACCTGTTGCTCATCGGGCTACCAGCGGTAAAGAAGCTCACGAGAGTGCCCTCAAAAGTAGTCAGACGCACGCGGCCGAACGGGAGCAACACGCTCCACCTGTTGCCTTGGCAACCGAAACGGCGGTAATTTCTTTCCCAGCCGCTAGCATGACAGTGGCTCTGCGGGTTTGTGACCTTTTCTGGTCGACGCAAACAGCGGAGTTTCCACTCCTAAAGGTTTCTTGCTCCGTGGTTTCAGGTCACAATGCACTGAGTGAACAGTGATAATTTGTGCATTATTATGTGTCCCTTTCAGTTTTTCATGGCACTTGTTTTCTTTTCCCTGCAGGTGCGCCTGGCCAATGGCTTTGAGATATGACACTTTGATGGCGCTGCAAAAAGATTCGCTGTTTGTAAAAAGAGCGGCAACCACTTTGTGGTCTACCTAAGTGCTTGTGCAGCGCAGCTGCACAGGAACACTGTCCAACAGATTCCTGGCAGAGGGTGGTGACAAGGCCCCACAGAAGCCGCTGACACCGCTGAAGGTGGACGCAATAAGGGGTCATTACTGAAATCTACTGTATTCTACTGGGGTTAGCACATGTGCATAGTCATATTGCAATAACATATTAAAGGGGACCATCTTGGTCTTGGCAATAGCTCTCAAGAAGGTAGTAAGTATCAAACAGTATTCGACACTTATTTAAATGGATCAGTTCATTGGATAGCTTAAAGCTGAGTGGTTATGGCGCTCGGCTGCTGGTTCGAAAGACGCGGGTTCGATCCCGGCTGCGTCGGTAGAATTTCGATGGAGGCGAAATTCTAGAGGTCCATGTGCTGTGCGATGTCAGCGCACGTTAAAGATCCCCAGGTGGTCGAAATTTCCGTATCCCTTCACTAAGGCGTCACTCAGAGCGAGTCATTTTGGGACGTTAAACCCCCATAAACCAAACCACTGCATAGCTTCTGGTTGTGCACGAGAATTCATATGCATTCGACTACTTGACAGGCACAAACAGAAGCATTTGGTAGAGATTAGAACTTCCTACATAGCTCGGCTCCAAGATGAGTGCATGACATGAGCACCCCACATCTGTCGCAACAACCAAAGAATGTAATCTTGTTTTCTGATTCTAAAATAGGCTGTCGTCACATGACAATGTTAGCTGGAAAGCTAGGTTTTTAAGAGCAGTGCATTTCTGAAAAAGTTTCATGCAGCTGCTGCTGGTATCATTATTATGCTTCTTCCTGTCCTGTTATTGTTTTATATTATTGCAGTAGCTAAGGCACTACAGTTGCCGACCGATTTCTTGGACTCGAAGGGACCCCAAAAATGGTCCGAATAATCGAACAGTCCGAAAAATCCGTGGAGTACAAAATAATCGCTTCATTGAGATGAAATCGGCTTAAAAATGTCACTGATTTTACCTTGCGGAAAATTTCTCTGGCTGACGACGATTTACGCCTGTATTTTTGCCAAAGTTGTACTTTCAATTTACACGCTAGACAGCAAGGTCACGCCGTTTAGTTGAATACTTCCCACGCTTCTTTGATGGACCCGGTGGCACCATGCTGTCCACAACCCGAGTGTGCACCACACCGCTCATCAAACACACGCAAAGACAATGAACTTTACGTTCAAATCGGTGGAACCGCCGGACGCAATCACAAAACGGTGAATAGATGTAACTTCAAGAAAACTCGGTCGACGCGGTCGGCTTAACCTAAGTGACAAAACAGCGAATGGCAAACGTACGAGACCTGTCGTGGTGGCTCAGTGGCTAGAGTGCTCGGCTAGTGAATCGGAGTACTCAGGTTCGAACCCGATCGCGCTCATCAAACACACGCAAAGACAATGAACTTTACGTTCAAATCGGTGGAACCGCCAGACGCAATCACAAAACGGTGAATAGATGTAACTTCGTGAAAACTCGCCACTCGGTCGACGCGGTCGGCTTAACCTAAGTGACAAAACAGCGAATGGCGAATGTACGAGACCTGTCGTGGTGGCTCAGTGGTTAGAGTGCTCGGCTAGTGAATCGGAGTACTCGGGTTCGAACCCGATCGCGGCGGCCGCGTTTCGATGGAGACAAAACACAAAGGCGCCTGTGTGCTGCGCTATGTCAGTGCACGTTAAGATCCCCAGCTGGTCAAAATTATTTCGGAGCCCTCCACTACGGCTGCTTTCTTCCTTTCTTCTTTCAGTCCCTCCTTTATCTTTTCTCTTAATGCGCGGTTCAGGTGTCCGCCGATATTGCGAGATAGATACTGCGCCATTTCCTTTCCCCAACAACCAATTTTCAATTTACAAAGTATGAGACAAGCGATAATTGCCCGCGACAAAAGCAAGTTGACGGCGATGACAATCCGATTGCCACCTCGAAGTCTCAAAGATCGCAAGGACCTCTACTGGTAAAAATGAGGTACAGAAAGTAAGTCAAGCCAATCCAACTGCAGAGTAAATAAACCTCAATTCAAGATGCGCTTTCGTGCCGGCGAAAAGCCAATAAAATGGCATATTTTGGCCCACAGGCGACTGAAATTAGTCGGAAAAATCAAACTTTCGGACTTTTGAAGTCCGAAATATACGTCGCGAATATGTATGCGCTTCTATGGGGTGACTGATGGTGCCTCATAGAGGTCCGAAATATCCTACAAGTCCGAATTATTGGAGTCTGAATTACCCATTGGCTACTGTGATTATGGGATGGTTTAGCAGAAATATGTTCTTGGGAAATGTATGCAGTTTGACCTGTTGTACACTTGCCGCATTCATAGTAATGCAGCTGATGCCCTTACTTGGTGTGCTTTGGCTTTGTGCACAGGACCACACCACGTATGCATCAGCTAGGGCAATGTGCACTGCCTGCGTTGTTACAATTGATGAGAACTTTCTTTTGATCACCTTTGTCATTTGTCTGCTTTACACTTGGCTTGAACATTAAGGTGATATCCTTATTTTGACGGTGTAGGCAGTGCAAAGTGTCACAGCAGCTGCCGCGCTTGCAGCATGGCCACTCATGGCCTTTGCACGTGCACAAGCTTTGGCAGCTGCAAAAATAGTAACATAGCTTGTGCTGTTTCTCACACTTATGCATGATTTCCTTGCAGTGTTCTTCAGGCATTATGCCCGCAGCCGGGGCTGGAGCGATAAAGCAGCCACAAAAGCGGAGAAAAACATCAGGCTGTGGCTGTCGCAGAAGACATGCGAACTTCGCCGTAAGAGGCCTACTGCTTCAAATAATAGCTAAGGAAAATGGGAACAAATTGTTTCTTTTTTTACGCTCTTGGAGGTTCTTTTGGCAAGCACACAAATTTACTGCTGATGTATGCACACTGTTATGTGTATCCAAATGCACTGCATCGCTATCAAAGCTCATTCAGTTTACGTTTTTACATGGCCACTCTGTGTACGTGTAAGTCTCCTCTTTGAGCTCTAGTGATTGTAAACAACTGCGCAAGCACTGCCGAAGCTGGTGGTTTCACTGTGCTTGCATGCCCAGTTTATATTAGCAACAGTACTGAAGGACAGTTTGGGGCAGCTGTCGAGATCACACTTGCCACTTCACATGTGCAGTTGGCATCTTGTGGAACTGCACCTTGTCTGCATCACCCACAAGCGCTTCTTTTCAACCTGTTTTCTCAGTACCAGGCGAATTCTCACATGCTCCACAGGGGGTGGCACATATCCACACGCCGGCTCGTGTACAGTTGAGCACAGTATACAGCAGCTGTGTAAAGAAATCTTAAACCCAGTCAGCGCGACACCCGCTTGAATCTCACTAGAAAACTCTAGACCGGGCCACGCCAAAAGCACCAGACCTGGATCACACCAAAAGCATTACACCGGGTCACTCCACAACCCGTGTCTGAATTTCTGGCGTGGTGTAAACACTAGACATGGTCACGTCTACGTGGAGAGGAACGCGTATGCCATATGAGCACGTATACATACAAGCATATATGTGGACACATATCCAATAATTGCGTATATATGACACGTTTAACACATATATACGAGATTTTTCAATAGGGTTCTCTCCAGCCAATGCCAATATCTGGCCCGGTGACTCACTTTCCTCCAGCCAGTCAGCGAACTTTAAGACGGACGACGCATTTTTGTTTCCGAATAGGCTTCTAATATTATCGCATTACAAATTGTCCCAGGAAGGCACGCTTAAACTAGCAAATCCCGCCCTAACGTCCGCGATGTAGGAAGGACAGAGCAGGCTCCGTAAACTTGCAATGACCTGGACCCAATTAGAGACGGTGCTCTTCACGCGTGTGTAACATGATGGACCGAAATTTGTCAACAGAGCTGATAAATGCACGGGTGTGTTTTGTGCAAAGCGGCTTCGTGTAAGCATCTCGCATTTAGAATATGCGTCTGCGGTTTTCGCCTCACTTTATTCATGTCCTCATGCATTTTGTCCAAGGTGTTCCCACTGGAGAAGAGGGACCCATGGTTGTAGAGCCCATTGAGGTGAGGATAACATTCCGTCTTCACACTCCCTTTTCCCTTGATCTGCATTGCATAGTCAAACCTGATGGCCTGAGCTGGTGTTTAATGCTTGATAAAGTCGGTTTTATTTTGTTCCTGTTGGAGTTTAATGTTGAATTCCAAGGGCAGATCGAGAGCACTCCGCCGGATCACAAACGGAGTGCGTTGTTCAGGCGGAGATCACTCCCTCCCATTTTGCCAATGGAATGCATGCGCTCCCACGGGGGCACTTCAGCGCAAGATTAGCGGAAAGTTCAGGCAACATGGCGGCGCCCATCGAAGCTCGGCCTCTCGCTTCACGAGCGATTCGTCCTTGCCGCCACTCTGTCTCTCATGTTCACGGCAAACAAAAGGCGCACGAAGCTTTCGCTTTGTGTGATGATGCCCGCACCACAAAATTCTAGCGATGAAACGCGCCAAATTTTCAGATTGCTTCCTTATTTACAGAGCTGCTAGGCTTAGAGAGTACGCGTCGCCTGACGTCAGAATGCGCGGGAGGTTCAAACAAAACGATTTTGGTCAAAAAAGCGGTCACAAAGAATTGACCGCGATGGAATTGGTATCCTGTTAAGAATTTTTTTTGTTTTAACTTGTGCGGGCACGAACAAAACGAAAAATAATTACATTTGGGAGAATTCAGTTTAAAAAAAAGTAAAAAATACTGCTTGTACGTTGCCCGGATCACCGCGTAGCGACGACAGGAAGGATGCAGCCGGTCATGACCGGGAGCAGACGCGGTAAAGTAAAACGTCGCGTGGGGTTCCGGTCAAATCTGCTGTTTTCGGCGGAGCAAATATCGCTGCTCCACGGAGCGATCCGGGATCGACCTCTGATCGTGATCTGCCATTGGAACAGACAACTCGCACTCACATTTTGCCATTGGAATACGATTGCTCCCAACAGAGCAGAAAAACTTGATCTGGATCTGCCACTGGAATTCAACATAAGGTCCCAAAGAGACTAAGGCTATATGAGAGACGCCGTAGTGAAGGGCTCCGGAAATTTGGACCGCCTGGGGTTCTTTAACATGCACTTATATCGCAGCATACACAGGCCTCTAAATTTCGCCTCCATCGAAATTCAACCGCCGCGGCCGGGATCGAACCCGCGTCTATCGGGTCAGCAGCCGAGCGCAATAACCACGGAGCCACTGCGGGTCACGCTTAGGAAATTGTGTGGGTGATACAAATACCATCAGGTCTGAAGATATCCAGTTTGAACTTCTGGAATAACGTTGAACAGTCAGGCTTTCAATATGTTTCACCAAAATTTTCGGCGGATGGACATCTTGAACTTCATCGGCTTCCTTAAGGCGGTACACGCGGCATGACACGATCCCGGGATTTTGGTCAGCCTTCTGCCACCGTAACGAATGCGTCACAGCGGCATATCCGTCACCAAGTATTTGCTGCTGCTCCTGCACATCCAGCGCGCTAATATTCAATGCCTTTACCCTCTTTTCGATTGTCAATGTGATTGGTGCGGCAGAGACTTTCTTCAGACTATTCGGAGTCCCGGCCTGCGTATTTGTGAGGAACGGAAAATTCGTGCACACATTAAATTTGCCGATCGATATTCAGGATGACAGAAGAGACTACCCTCACTACCGGATGTTGGTGGGTAAAATAAGTGACATAAAAAAAGCTTTGTGAGATACAGTGACCGCTTATAAGCAGTCATGCCAGCTACGTTGGCGCACGTCATGAAGAAAGCGCGATAAATTAACAACTGGCATTAATATCTAAAATTTCCTCATTATTTTTATGTTTACCCTGTAGTTGTTAGCTGCAATTAGCATTACATAGTGTGGCCTCGGTGCATCGAACAATTTCTGATCAGTAGAGGGCGGCGAATATCCGACATCTTTAGATAGGTGATCGGATGCCCAATTGTATTCGATTCGCTGAGCGAATGAAGTAGTATATGTTCAAAATCCTTCCAAACGAATAGACTGCGCTCTTAGGTTTTCGAGTATTTGGCACCATGTTCAAACAGAAACGTCATACTTATTATTTTTTTCGAAGACAGTTTAAAAGAAAATATTCTTATACCCAGAAATTTTAGGAGAAGAGCATTTTTGAGCGAAAAACCATTTATGATCGCATTTTTTTTCTATATAAAATGAGACTTCACTACAACAATCAATGTATCCGCAGGTCATCCGACCACAGGAGAGTCAGAGCGAATGCCCGCCTGCACCCGAATATAAGCTTCCGGACCACTGGGAGGCTCCTGGGAGCTGCGGTCCGGATCAGCCCGAAGAGCCGGCCTCACGGGGAGAGCAGCGTGACGAAGAACGTAAGATTGGCATGAGACTAGAACAGAGGCCTGCATGGATGAGTGCACATAGTTGTTGATACCGCAGTAATTAGACGAAAGAATATGCAAAGACCTCCATGTGCTTGCCTCGCTAAACTATAATACGTAATTAGGAAGCAGTGTTCGTTCTTTTCGCTCATGCCTTCTCCTGTGGAAGAGGATGCGACGTATTCACATCGGAGGGATTTCCTTCCCCATGTAGCGGCGACCGCACATCATGTGACCGACGTTCCTTGCCGGTGCCTCTATGACACACACTCTAGTAGTGTGGGCAGAGTCGGGGGCGGGATGCTCGCTTTTTTCTGCAAAGCGACGGAAGGTTGCTTTCAGTGTGAAGAATGGCTCTTGTACGTGGTTAGAACACTGTGATGTCGGCGGCAGACATTTACAGGATGCATCTGTTCGAAAAAAAATCACTATTTCGGTAGCACGCCTTGCCGCTCATTCGACTCGTATCAGCGGGTGGAGCAAGTACTACCGGTGGCAGGTTACGGGTTGCAGCTATGCGGGAAAGATCTAGCGACGTACGCTAATCACGTGAAATGTCTGAAGGTGTGTGGAAACGATCACGCGTCATTAGCTGATACTGGAAGGCTGGGTCGTGAGGTGGCACAACAGTAATTTTTTTTTCCGAGATCACGCATGCCGAAAACTTTTGGGGCCGACAAAATATAGATTTGTCCACAACTTCAGTCTTGTGTTTGGGTCACGCGCCTTCACGAAAATATTGTTCTTCTCAGACCCGCATCCTGTAAAATTTCGCTGTCTATAGTGAATTTAAGGATTTTCGAGCTGCATATTCAATTGCCACCGCTTCAATAATGCAGTAGTGTGATTTTAACAGTATTTATTTTTTTTAGATATCTGGCCTTTTTACTGCCACGATAAGTCATTTACCAACGAAGCTGCTACGCTTGCGATCTTTAATCATCTAAAAATATGCCTCAAATCCTGTCTTCCAGCTTATGACGGAAGCGGAATGGTTGCGCGTGTTGACATCACCAGCAGCACAGCGTTGGCCGACGTGAAGAGCGAGGTAAGTGAAGCAAACACGGATGTTTATATTACCTTTCTTGGAGAGCTTTGACAGGTGCTCTCTATTTGTAAAAGGCGCAGTCGCGGCCCAGAATGAACTAACCAAGCAGTAAAGCACTGACACCGTACGGCGGATGACGGCATTCGTTAATTGAAGCATATATGCGGCCAAATTTCAATATGAAAAATTATTGTTTACGTAAGGAGTACAATACCACAGATGTAATGAAATTCGTTGATTGGCTGAGAGAGGTCATGCGACCTTGTGACGTTATCACGTGCCCACCGTGTCGAGCACTGCTGCTGCAGCTAGCAGTTCGAATATGGCGGTTGATGGACTGACAATTTCCATGAAACTGACGCAAATACGCGAAAAAGTTGCAGTATAAGCTGTGGCTTTAAAGCTTTAAGAGGCTTATGCGTCCCCATAGTTTCAAACTTTTCCCTATTCTAACTGGCCAGACTCTCTATACAATTATTGAATATAGGTCTCCTCGCAGAATTCGATAATGTTCTACTGCGGGTTCGTCCTCACTATGCTTGATTGCACTAAATTCAGCACTGACAATCGCAGGAAATGTTTCCTTTCGGCACCCTTAATGCCGTGAAAATCGCGAGATGGCTGGCGCGGCCGCCGCTGCCTCTTTTCCTCACTGTAGGAAGTGTTTTTCCTAAGGCATACAGTAGAACCTCGTTATAACGAAGTTGAAGGAGCCCAATAGTTACTTCGTTATAGCCACAGTTTCGTTATAGCCTGTGTTGACCAAACTTCCAACGGGAATCGTCTTTACCTCATTATATCCGTTATTTTGTTATAAGCAGTTTCGCTGTAAGGAGGTTTGACTGCATTTCATTGCATTTTTGTGACATGCATGCTGCAAATCGGATTAATCTTGAAAAAAAGAAAATGTCGAGTATATTTAAAAAATATGGCGATGCCTGCTTGATCGCGATACTCAGTCCAAAAATGCATCATCTCATGTGCGTGCCGAATCATCTGCCAACTCATAGTTCCCGCCCATTTATGTGCTTATATATTACTTATTCTCCACGCCGTATACACGATTTCAAGCATTTTTGCTGGGAAAAGCTTCGGCCGGGTCTATCTGCACACTTCACAAACGCCAACATCACTCTTCTGGCAAGCTGCACGAGTCAACCCATTCTCTCGCGCATGTTTCTTTCAGGGGGGGGGGGGCTACCGGTTACTTAATCGCAAACACGCGCCGGGATGATGACCGTGATTACGGCGCGAAACACTGCAATCCTAGCGCTAAGATCAAGCGCAGCAAAATTTAATGTGTATGCCAACGCCCAGTATACAGCACAGCGGCTGGTGAACACGGCTGAATAATATACGCAGGTGACACCGAAAGACGCCAGTCTCGTTGGTATGAGCATGTTTGAGTTTCTGACCTCGGGCAAGTCCACAGTCAAGGGTGTCCCGGTGGGAGTGTTCACGTTGAAGGCGCTGCCCAAGGGACTGCACTTCGGCCCGTATCACGGAGTCAAGGTGGACGGCATCGAAAATGGTGGCTGCACCTGGCCGGTAAGCTTGCCCGGCCAATGCGTAGAATACTCAGACTCGGGTTGTAAAGGGCCTTATAGACAAAGTTCGAAACAGCTGGGCTGTAATTGCACTATGCTGCTCGCGTTTTTACTCTCTCCCATACTTTCAAGTGCATTCAAGGTGAGTTTTTTCGTTGGGATATTTTATGCTGGCATACGTGCCATTGTTGTGTGAGAGGGAAAGATTGCAGTGGATGATTACAGTTGCAAACCGCATATCTAGGATTCAACGAACATGCGCACTTTCCAACGCCATTGTATAATACTGTACGGCTGCACTGACAGGTAGCGTTATTATAATGTTAGAGGAAAAACAGAAAAAAAATGTGTAACGTGGCTTACCTATGGTTGCAAGTGCCTCGCCATTTCGCCAAATTTCTTTGGCACACAAAATATGAGACAAAACCATGCGACATCGCTCAGTCACCAGATCCATTATTAAGGGCCTTTTTATTTTCCTACAAGAGTCGCTCCGTATCAGAGTCCCACTCACAGGCCAAGTTGGAAGCTTTAGCGTAAGCTGAAGGCTGAGCTAAAAGGTTAAATAAAAAATATTTATTTGTTAGAGGAATACTAATTACTCTTGAAATGAATTTCATTATCTTGGACACGCTTAATGCAGTAGCATTCATGCACATATAAGGAAGCTGGTTGGTTTATATCACTGGCACTATGCGCGCCGCAGTGTTTGGTAGCCCGGGCTGTCCTTTGTTTTCCGAAAAATAAGTTGCAGCAGACCAAAATACCTTGTTGCATGGCGCTCATTGGCCTCAGAAGCCTATGCGCCATAAAAACTTTACCATCATCATCATCAAAATAGGCACTATATATTTAGTTCCGTATTTTCAAAAACAGTACTGGCCTGGTTTTATTCCCCTACGCGTTGCTGCGAGCGATCGCGTCTGGGACTGCGCATGGCCACCGCTGGAGGGTCCTCGAAACCTCCAGAGTTCTATGGTGCTCCGTTGACTCGTACCGAGAGCTCGAAAGCAGCCAATGCAGATGCGAAATCACCCTGACGGCGTCAGATGGCGTGAGGTACCCGGCAGGCTGCGCGCGTGCCTGTAGCATCCGGGCCAATCAGCGTGTGCTCGCAGGAGGTTAGCGGGCTTCTGGTACTTCGGTAACGGTGCCCTAACGGTGTCTCGATGGCCACAGAAACCGTCCGTCTAACATCACTCAGTGGCCTTGGAGAGGACAGACTGGCCGGTTCGAGGGCCTTCGATATGCTCATGTGACGGAGGTATTAAAACACGAAATACTGGCCCGTTTCCGGACACTTAAAATTTACGCAACATTTTTTTGCGTCCGTTCATTCACATTAGTACGGTAGCGAAAAAATTTGACGAGCGTTTAGACGGTTGAACAGTTGCGTTGCGCAGGTGCACCGATGTGGAGAGTTCTTCATGGTAGACGGCCGCCGACAAGAGCGCAACCACTGGATAAACAACGTGAACTACTCGCCCAGCAAGCGCAGACAAAACCTTGTGGCCTTGCCCTTCAACGGAGACATCTACTACCGCACACTAAGGAACGTCGGCCTCGGGAAAAACTACTCGTTGGATATTCAACGTCATTCACCGAAAGTTTTCTGGGGAACCCAAGAGGACGAGGGGCGTTGAAAGGTGAGAAGCTTATCCTGCACTCTTTAGCTGGTAGATTATCCTCTTCGCTACCAGTGTACACGTTCGTGGACATTGGTGGAATTCAAATTCGGCGCGTTTAGAAGAGGTGCTTGTAGTTGCCACTACGCCCACGAGGCGGCACCACCAGTCGAGTCAAAGCTCCGTCAGGAAAAGTTGAAATGGCGGCATCCAGCTCCAGAGTTGGACAGCGACCGAGAGGTAAGTTTTGACCTATTATTTACTTTTTTCTTACTCCTTGCGAAAAGAGTCAGTTGGTAATGAAGTTTATAACTCCTGGAGGCGCCATGAATTATTTCTAGACCAAAAAACACAACGGTTAATTTCAACCGCATCTTTTTACAATGTGTCACATTTGTGGACAAAAGTTGTGAACATGGGCACTGCTCTCTCTGGCATGTTCTCAACAGCCAAATTCCTGACCGATGAAGAGATCGCTGCCGTGCTGGAAGACAGCGACGCGGACCTTTCAGAGTCTGATAATGAGGATGATCATGCTTCGCCGCCTCCAGCAAGTGGTCATGACACATCCGAAGATACCCCGCAGGGGGGCGCCTGCAGCTTGCAGGCGTCGCGACGGTGAGTGGCGACACCGCGGGTTCTTGAGCATCCGCAGGGACATCCCCGCAAGGGATGATGGTGAACTGTGCATCACCACGGACCCGAGCACCCACGCCTCGCCGTGCGTGGCATCGCCGTGTCCGGGGAAAAGGGGATCCTAGTGGTTGAGCCGATGCCGAGCGTTTGGACCTTTAAGGCCCCTCGGCGGAAGCAACACACCACTTTGGCCCCAGCTTCACGTAGACGGCACCTCCGGCCAGACCCGACCGGGGGAAATCGGCAGTCGCCTTTTCCTATCTCTTTCTCACAACTCTCCTATCTCCTACTCACTTTTTCACTTCTCATAGGCGGCCAGGGTTAATCATGTGTGGCCAACCACCCTGAGTTGTGTCGGATTTGGTTATAGTTGAGGTGTACAGCTGGCGTGGGCAGGGCTTGTTTTAAAGTTCCTGTCCCGTCCCCTTGTTGGACTCCATGGTGGGTGGCTGGCACCATGACTGAAAAACTTCATTTTTTATGGCTCCCCCCCTTTCAAAACCCGATCGCTCTCTCAAGAGAGGGCGGAACGAAGCAGCAGACTTTTTTTCAAAAAAGAAACCGACATTGACATTCACCAAGTTCCATGTAATCCACAGCGAAAGTAATGAAAAACAAGCAAGAATAATTTCTCCGTTCCTTGTGTCTAAATGCCTAACAGATACCCTGGGCCCTGGCTACAAGGTGTCTAAAATGGCCAGCGGAGACTTATTGTTAGAACTCCTTGACAACACCCAGAACTCGAAAATCGCAAACATTGCATCCATCGGAGAAATCCCAGTTTCCATAACAGCGCACCGATCCCTAAACTCAGTCCGTGGTGTCATCTCTGAAAACGACTTCATACACCTAACCGATAAAGAATTGCTGGAAGGCCTGTCTGACCAAAATGTCACAGATGTGTACAGAATCAAAATCCGGAAAGACAATAAAGAAATAGAGACAAAACACTTGGTTCTAACATTCAATACAAGTACATTACCAGAAACCATCGATGTAGGATACTTAAAAGTAAATGTCAAGCACTACATTCCAAACCCACGAAGATGCTTCAACTGCCAAAGGTTTGGCCACGGCTCACAGAGCTGCCGCGGCCGCAAAACGTGCTCAAAATGTGCTTCCAAAGATCACGTTTCTGAGGAATGTGACGCAGCCCTGCGCTGCGCTAACTGCGAAGGAGAACATGCTGCATACTCCAGGGCCTGTCCGTCGTGGAAGGAAATAGAGATTATCACGATAAAAACCAAGGAAAACATTTCATTTAGAGAAGCAAGAAGGCGATTTGCCATTATCAACCAGTTCTCCTTCACAGCAAAATCCAGCTTTGCTGATGTGGTGCGCAGGGGCGGTGCACCACACAGCACCCCGGTCGCTGCCGAGGCCACTTCCATCGAGCCAATGGCAGGACCATTCACGCCCCAGGCCGGGTCAGCGAAAGCTGCCCCGCCAGTGTCAAAGCAGGGAGCGCCGGTCCATGCGTCGGCATCCCGCAGGACTTCCCCCTACCGGGGGAGGACTGAAACCCACAAACCCGCGGCTTCCCCGCGGTCCTCCAGTGCCTCGCGTGAGGCGATGGATATAACTTCCACTCCGCCTCCACTACAGAGGCGGAACAGCTCTCTTGAGCAGAAAAAAGACAGGCCCCTAATAACGGGCCCACTACTTAAGTAAATCCCCTTTCATTTCCTCTCAAAAACATAAACATGGCTTTTTTTAATCCATTGGAATTGTAGAGGACTTATGCGGAATTACAGCGACATAACACATATTTTAGGGTCAATGTTACCCACAGCTTTATGTCTTCAGGAGACCAATCTTGGTCCACAACATGTACATATCCTGAAACATTATAAAACTTTTAGACGCGATCGAGAGCAGGCAAATCGGCTATCGGGAGGCGTCGCGATAGTCGTTCAAAGCGGTGTCCCTGCTCAAGAAATTAAACTCAAAACAAAACTTGAGGCGGTTGCAGTCAGTATCGTAAGCTACAAAACACTAACAATCTGTTCCGTATACATTCCTCCACATTTTATGTTAACACTCCATGATCTACAGCAACTGATCAGAGAACTTCCGGAGCCATCTTTTACTTGGGGATTTTAATGCTCACTCCTCCCTGTGGGGAAGCGAACGCTGTGACGCTAGAGGTCAAATAATCGAAGATTTTATCCTGACGAATAATGTATGTCTTTTAAATACGAAAAAGGCCACATATTGTTCCCCAACGTCTGGGAAAATGAGCAGTTTAGACCTGTCTTTTTGTTCACCTTCTGTTTTTAGTGATTTTAAGTGGGACGTTTTAGACAACCCGTTTGGGAGTGATCACCTACCAGTTTTTATAAGCCTATCATCCTCACATGCAGTCATCCCGACCAAACCACGGCGATGGAAGCTACATCTAGCTGATTGGGCGTTGTTTAGAGAAAAGGCCAGATTAGAGGACATTTACTCAGAAACACTTAGCATAGATGAAATCAATGAAATTCTTACAAAGCGTATCATCGATGCTGGACGGCTAGCTATTCCCCTGTCCACAGGCGTGGTGCGCCAGAACCACAAGGTATGGTGGATGCGAGAATGTTAGGAAGCCAAAAAACAACAAAATAAGGCCTGGGGTGTATTTCGTAGGTATCCTACTCACGAAAATCTAATAACTTTCAAAAGGCAAAAGCTAAAGCCCGATATATACGGCGGAACGTGGAAAAAATGTCTTGGCAAAATTATGTGTCGTCCATAAACAGCTCGGTAACATCAAAAAAACTGTGGGAGCAGGTCAGAAAAGTAAATGGCAGCTATTCCCCATTTACCCTTCCTCTGCTGACGGATCCTGGAATTCAGACAAGTATTAAAGAACAAGCAGACATTTTGGGGCAAATTTTTTTATAGTTTCTAGTTCTTCCCACTATACACAGTCATTCTTAAAATACAAAAAGACAACCGAAAAACAAAGACTCCCTACAGCAGGCAGCACAAACGAGCCTTACAATAATTTGATTACACTTCAAGAAATACAGAGAGTACTGTCTATAGGTAAACAAACTGCACCAGGCCCCGACGAAATTCATTATGAAATGCTATCCCATCTATCTGAGCAATCTGTAGAAGTTCTGTTAAAATTTTTTAACAAAATATGGGTAGTAGGGAAAATACCAGCTGCTTGGAAAAAAGCCATTATTGTTCCATTTCTAAAACCAGGAAAGCCACCAACCTCCCCTAACAGTTACAGGCCTATAACCCTTACAAGCTGTCTTGCCAAATCTTTTGAGAGTGTTATAAATATTAGATTAATGTTTATTCTAGAATCCCGAGAGCTTCTTGATGTCCACCAATGTGGTTTTAAAAAAACATGTTCCACAGTCGACCATTTAATCCGCCTGGAAAACACAATCCGAGAGGCCTTTATACACAGACAACACTGCCTTTCAGTTTTTTCGATATGGAGAAGGCATATGACACGACCTGGAGGTTCGGGATTCTTCGCGACCTGGCAGAGCTTGGTATTCGCGGGAGGATGCTGAAATATTTGGGCGACTTTTTATCCAACCGTGCTTTCCAAGTTCGTCTCGGCGCAACCCTCTTAAATAATTTTACTCAGGAAAACGGCGTTCCTCAGGGATGCATTTTAAGTACTAAATTGTTCATAGTAAAAATGAATTCTTTAACCAGTATAATTCCACAGTCCATTATGTACTCGGTCTACGTTGATGACCTTCAAATTGCATGCACATCTTCTAGCCTGGCAACTTGTGAGAGACAACTACAACTCACAATAAACAAATTAGCACTTTGGGAAGACAGAAATGGATTTAGGTTTTCTCCACAGAAAACTGTTGCGGTTCTTTTCTCGCTGCAGAGAGGACTGCAGATTAATCCCACCCTCCACTTGAACGACACCACACTTCCAGTAAAACAAGAACACAAATTTTTAGGCTTAACTTTTGACAAAAAGTTAACGTTTCTACCACATATAAACACCCTAAAAAAGAAAGCCACCCAATCCCTGAATATACTTAAAGTACTCTCACGGAAGCGTTGGGGATCCGATAGGAGGTGCCTATTGCACATCTATCGCTCTCTAGTACGCTCTTCGTTAGACTATGGATCCATAGTGTATGGGTCTGCGAGGCCATCATACCTTAAAAAGCTAGATCCAGTACAAAACCTCGGGTTGCGCCTTTCAACTGGTGCTTACAGAACATCACCCATAAATAGCCTTCACGTAGAAGCAAATGAACCGACCCTCACCAACAGGAGAAGAATGCTTACCTGTGCATACGTACTGAAAATAAGGTCGCTACCGAAACATCTTTGTTACACCATAGTTACAAAATGCCCAACCAGAACACTGTTCACCAACAAACCTCAAGCTGTAAAACCATTGCTCCTCCGCTTTGAAGAAATATGCCAAGAAATAAACATACTAGATGCACTTCCTGATGTTGCCCAGAGACCCGATAGGTTGCCACCTTGGTACTTGTTTCCTGGTGTATGCGATTTCGCACTGACACACATTAAAAAAAGACATACCCCACTGGAATATATACAGCAAGAGTTTCTTGGAGTAAGTGAAAAATACAAGAATTGCACAGATTTCTACACACATGGATCTAAGACAGCACTCTATGTAGGGAGCGCGATAGTGCAAGGGAAATGGGAAAAAGTAGTCAGGCTGCCTCAGTGCGCTTCAATATTTACAGCAGAATGCTACGCCATTGCTCTAGCTGTAGAACAAATATTGAAGAAAAACATACAGAACAGTGTTATCTACAGTGACTCCCTCAGCGTAATTACAGCAATAAACCCCAGAAATGCAACTGAACCCTTAATAGGAAACATAATGTAATACGAGCTGATTCACAAGGACATACAATAAAGTTTTGCTGGGTTCCCAGTCACGTGGGCATCAGCGGAAATGAGAGGGCTGATGCAAGCGCCGCACTTGCCCTTAACGCAAAAATAAAACCAGTAAACATACCGCATAAGGACTGCATCAAGTCAGTCCAGAATAAATTGAGCGAAAAATGGCAGGCCTCTTGGGACAACGAGGTTAACAACAAGCTGCACTTTGTAAAACCTGTCCTGGGTGAATGGAAGACCTGTAGGCACCAGGAACGATTTATTGAAGTAATTTTATGTCGTCTCCGCATTGGACATACACACATTAAACATAATTTCTTACTAACGAAACAAGACAAACCTCGTTGTGAAAGATGTGGAGACGAACTAACAATAAACCATATTTTATTCTCGTGTGAAAAACTCGAAAAACTAAGAAATAAGCACTTTACGAAGTTTTATAATGAATACATTCCTTTACACCCAGCGCTGCTTTTAGGTGCAAATGCCATTGTTAACATATCTTCCGTTTTTAGCTTTTTAAAAGAAGCAGATGTTCTTCAGAAACTGTAAACTTTGATCCACAGCTTTGCATTAAAATGGGATGCATTTCAGCCATTTTCTCATTCCATGAGAAGAGGGCTGAGGTGGTTATTTGAATGGTTGGGAGCCTCAGGATTCTTGCCCAGCCAAGGATGGCTACTGAGGTTATCTGACCTTCTTGAAAGCGTTTATTTTTAGCCATTTATAAAATTTCTTCTTTCTCTTATTACTACCAGAACGAAATAGCAATTTAAGTCCTCTACACAACCATGTTTCCTCCCACCTACAGAAAAGTGTTCATATACCTTGAGCCTGGCACATGATAGCCTTAGCTGCTTATGTGCCATTAAACCCAACACAACACATCCGAAGATGACGATGAAGCTGAACCGGACATCATCAACCTGCCCAAAAAGCAGAGAAAAAGCTGCTGGAAGCCAGGAACGTAAGATCTTGCACTTTGTTGTGCTAAATTTTCCCGCGCATCTACTCACAGCACATTTCTGTTAAAATATTTCTAGTTTGATGTATGCTTAACCTACATAATATTTTGTTTTCCAGATTCACAAACCCTGACATGATAGACAGTCCCGGTCAAGCAGACATTTGTTTTCGGGAGCTTCTGTCCCCACATCAGTATTTCACCAGATATTTTCCAATGGATTTTTGGAGGGAACTCGCTGAACAAACGAATTTGTATTCCGTTCAGAAACAGAATCACCGATCATTGAGAACAGACGTACTTGAGGTGAGGAAGCTCGCTGGCATACATCTACTCATGGGAATTATGAGCCTTCAAGTCCAGCTGTACTGGTCACGAGCAACAACAACCCCTTTTGTTGCTGACCACATGACCCGGAACAGATTCTACGAGCTGCGTAATAACCTGCACTTTGTGGACCTCTCCGCAGTTACAGCACAGCAGAAAGAAGACAGGTTACACCTTGTGCGGCCAATAGTTAGCAGTTTTCAAAGTGCTTGCCGCTCATTGCCCCGTAGAAAGGAATGCTCAATAGATGAGCAAATGATACCGTTTTCGGGAAGGTGTGCATTCAGGTAATATCTTCCTTCTAAACCCAATCCACTTGGGTTAAAGAATTTTGTCTTGGCTTCCCCGATGGCCTTGTTTTAGACTTCCTGGTTTACACTGGCAAAAATACATTGACTCCTGAAGACATGAAATTATATGGCCTCGGTGGCGCGGTCGTGAAGCATCTTTCGACAACCGTAAGCGACCAGGAGGTGCATCTGTTCATTGACAGGTTTTTCACAGGGCTGTCAGTTATAGACTATCTCACTGAAAAGCAAATGTCTTTGACAGGCACTGTGAACGCTAACCGCACGCAAGGGGCAGCCGGAAATTTGCCGAGTGATAGATCAATGAAGCGCGCTGAAAATGCTTGCCTCGTGAGCGAGGACGGAAAAGTCTGTCTTGTTAAATGGAAAGACAACAAAGGAGTTCTTTTATTGTCGAGCACGGTTGGGTGTGACCCACTTGGTATGTGCAAGCGGTGGTCAAAGGAAGACAAGAAGAAGACACCTGTTCCTCAGTCAGCTGTTGTCTCACTCTACAACAAGTGCATGGGCGGTGTTTACTTGGCTGACAGGTATGTGTCGTACTACAGAATTAAGATAAAAACAAGAAAATTGACAATTCGATTCTTCACGCACTTCCTTGACCTTGCCGTGTCCAATGCCTGGATTGAGTACCGGCGGGACGCCGAAGAACTGGGCATTCCGAAGAAAGAAATCCTGCCCTTGCTTCAGTTCAAGCAAGACAGCAGAAACTTTGATCAAGGCCAATTCAACAAAAAAACAGCAGGAATGAAAGAGCAAGCGACGAGCCCACAATCAACCAAAAAAGGCCTGTGCAACTCCCCAACAATGATACACGTAGCGACCACTTTGATCACTTTCCAGAATATTGCCAGCTCGAAAATGCAATGCGGTGCCGGAAAAAGAACTGTAAGGGAAGAACAAGGGTGAGGTGCATGAAAGGCAATATTTTTCTGTGCCTTCAGAAGCAAAACTGCTTCGCTGAATTTCATAACGCTGGGCGCTGATTCCCACATTTGTGGCCGACCCGTCCACTGTGTACACAACTTATGTCCACGTTTGTGTACATACTTGTTTCAACTAAAATAAATCAAATTTCTTCGCAATTTTTTTCCTATGCATTGTTCAGAGGATGCTGAATAAAAATAGCAAAAAAATCGGATGTTTTCAATTGTTTCTTAGGTCGGTAGTGAAGAGGTTATAATCGGTTGATAGCGTATGCAAGCTGCGAACACGCCTGATTGATCATCATCATCAGCCTGACTACACCCACTGCAGGGCAAGAGGCTCTGCCATGTCTCTCCAATTATCCATATCCTTTGCCAGCTACGCTCACCCTATGCCTGCAAACTTCTTAATCTCACCCGCCCACAAAACCCGCCGTCCACTGCTACGTTTGCGTTCTCTCGGAATCCACTCCGTTACCCGTAAGGACCGCCAGTTATCTCGCCTTTCATTACATTCCCTGCCCAAGCCCAATTTTTCCTATTGATTTCGACTAGGATGTCATTAACGCGCGTTTGTTCCCTCACCCACTCTGCCTGCTTTCGGTCTCTTAACGTTGTACCAACCTTTTTTGTTTCCATGGCTCGTTACCATGGTTCCATGGTCCTTAACTTAGGCTGAACCCTTTTCGTTAGCCTCCACGTTTTCTGTCTCGTACGCGAGTACCGCTAAGATACAGCTGTTGTGCACTTTTCTCTTCAAGGATATTGGTAAACTGCCATTCACGATATGAGAGAACCTGCCATATGCGCTCCACTCCATTCATATCCTTCGTTATTTTCCTCTCATGATCCGGATCAGCTGTCACTACCTGTCCTATGTGGACGCATTCTTTTACAACTCCCAGCACCTCGCTGCCAATTGTGAACTGCTGTTCTCCTTCTAGGTTGTTAGGCCTTTGAGCATTACTTTGGTTTTCTGCATGAAAAGTTTTAGACCCACTGTTCTGCTCAGGGTGTCTGACTCATTGATCATGATTTGCAGTTCACCTCTGGAGTGACTGCAAGGCAAGGCCATCAGCGAATCGCAGATAATTTAGGTATTCTCCAAGAACTCTTATCGCCAACAGTTCCCAATTCCTGCCTTGCAATACCTCCCGCAAACAGGCGGGGAATAGCTTTGGTGAGATCGTGTCCCCTTGCCTGGCGCCCTTCCTTATTGTAATTTTCTTGCTTGCTTTATGGAGTAGGGTAGCTAAGGTGTTCCCTGTTTCAATGTGTCTGTCGACGTTGGTGCATCCCAAAGTTCAAGCTGGGCCAAAGAAGGATTCATACCAAGTGTCCCACAGGAATGCCATTTTGCTATATATATAGCTTCCAGTATTTTGAGAAAAGGGTCCTTTACACCCTGATTCTGCAATGCCTGTATGACTGCTTTATCATAATCAATGAAGGCTATAATATATAGGGGTTTGTTGTATTCTGCACATTTTTCTTTCACCTGAATGATAGTGCGAATATGATATATTGTGGAGTAATTCTTTACGAAAGCCTGCCTGATCATTCGGTTGATTGAAGTCTAATGTTGCCCTGACTCTATTAGCGATTACCTTAGTAAATATCTTGCAGGTGACGGATAGTAAGCTGATCGGCCTGTAATTTTTCAAGTTCTTGGCATTTCATTTCTTATAAGATAATGTTTGCATTCTTCCAAGCTCCTATTACAGTTGAGGTCAGAAGGCATTGCCTATACAGGGTGGCTAGCTTCTCTAGGACGAGCTCCCCTCCGTCCTTCAACAGACCTGCTGTTACCTGATTCTACCCAGCTGCTTTTCCCCTTTCCATTGCTCCTAAGGCTTTGTTTACTTCCGCTTTCGTTACTGGCGGGACACATTGGTGCGGGCTACTGTCTCTCTCATCAACGTTCTGGTTACTATGCCTAGTGCATAGATTTGCATAGAACTCTTCGGCTACTTCAACTATCTTATCCATATTCCTAATGTCATTGGCCTCCTTGTCTCTTAACGCACACATCTGGTATTTACTAATGCCTAGTTCTCTCTTCACCGCTTTTGGGCTGCCTATGTTCTTTAGAGCATGCGCGATTGTCTCCATATTAAACTTCGTTATGTTGGATACCTTGCGCTTGTTTATTAACTTCGATAGCTAGGCTAGTTCTATTCCGTCAGTAGGGTTAGCCCCCTCACGGTCTCGCTTTTCTTAATCAGATCTTTTGTCTCCTCAGATGGCTTGCCGGTATCCTGTTGAACCGTCCTACCGCCTACTTCTACTGCGCACTCCGTAATGATACCTGTCAGATTATCACTCATTGGATGTACATTCAGGTGGTCTTCATCGGTTAAAGCTGAATATCGGTTCGGCAGCGATATCCTGAATTCCTCTATTTTCCCTCTTACTGCTAACTCATTAATGAACTTCCTCTTCTCTAGCTTCGTCCATTCCATCAGCCGTTCTAGTTTTTGATTATCTGATATGAGCGCGAGTTTAATATCTGTACTATTGAGTTTAATGATGTACTATTCTATTGCTATCTTGAGACTACCAGGTACAGAATTGATACTAAGGAACAGATGCGAAAAAGTACTACTGCTGGCCTTTTCCTCTCAGCCACGGTACACATTAAGAACACTGAATTCTCTGGGCAGTTCTTTACTTTACATGTGCTCATTCGCTCCTCCCACTGCTTTGTTCTTTTTCAGAGGACGTCAATATCGTTCCCTTGCACAGCCTGTTCCTCGCCTGTGAGAAGTGCGGTGACCTCTTCACCATGCAGTAAAACATGGAAATGCATACCCGGTGGAAACACTGGCACGAAATCCGCCACTGCATATATATATATATATATATATATATATATATATATATATATATATATATATATATATTCGGAGGTCATGGGTTTAGATCCCATCGGACAGACAGACAGACATATAATATATATATATATATATATATATATATATACACACACACATATATGAAGGAAGCCATCAGCCACCGAAAAAGAAAAAGGGATCTAGAAACGTTGACCGAAACCACCCAGCCAACAGTCACGGAAACCAAGGTGCATAGGGGAAAATATATATATATATATCCTGCTAATAGCCTAACGAGGGTCTCGGTTCTGGCAATCTTGATGCCATAGGTAACATAAGAGGGCTCTCGCACAGTTTGCGCCCTCCCCGTTAGATGATGTTCACGTCACACTCGCGGTATTACAGGACGTGCTACGTCCGCCGCTGTGGACGAGGGTGGCGCTGGTGAACACTCTCAAGGTTCGCTTACACCCAATAAACATAAATACCCACGAGAGGAGCAGATTGGACAGCCGTCGCCGTAGCTCAGTTGGGATTCGACTTCCGGACGCGCTATCGAGCGGACGTGCTTATCATGTGCTCCAGCGGAGCAGTGTTAGCAGCCATTTCTGGCCGCGGTGACAGGGATTTTGATGAAGCTGATCAAGACTACGAAGTTATACTGCCACAACTGCCGTTAGTTCAGATAGTTTTGAATACCGTCTTTTTGCACGGGGATGTGAAAGCTAGGCCGTTCCGTGCCGAAGATTTCAGAGATGCTCCGGTTCTGGTGCGCTCCCCGACGTCATCGCGCTGGGGGCGTACCAAATTAATGTTTTGGCGGTAACACTCAAGACAGCTGAAGCGAAAAAGCGCATGCTTGCTAAAAGTGAGCCGGTCATCAAGGAGCGTCGGTGCCTTGTCATTAATCCGGATAACCAAGACATCAAACTTCATCGGTTACTTCACAGAGTCAGCGACGACGACGTGCGGGCTGCCTTGGCACCTTGTGGAAAGGTAACAGAAGTTACCTGAGAGAAATGGCGAGTTCGCAGCATCAGCGACAGGGAGTCGGCGACAAGGCTAGTTGCCCTGAAGGGGAGAGACACTGCGGTTTGACCTTTTTCCTTATTTCTTAAGTTATGAAGTTGAAATTTTTACACCTGATGTAGTTTCCTCTGCTGATAACAAATATGCAATTAGATTTTACCTAGCTTATACAGATGTAAAGATATTTCAAGTGTCATGTTGGGCCACCTTGCCCAAAATTATGGCAACTTGTAGTGGAAACATTGGCCTGTATTTTACATGTGTATGCTCTAGAAGGACCAGGGAATGCAACCATAGCACAGGCATAATTTTAGATGAATCACCAAAAAAGTTACAGCCTCTGAAAATTTCGTCTGAAAATGCAATTTTCTAGAACCAGATAAACTGATTGTAATTTATATTTATACATATATGTATTTGTTTCAGTATGGTTGCACAAAGCATCTTATAAGCTTTCAAATGCAACAAAAATCATGCAAAGCAAACCAGTAGATCTCAAGATATCATGGGCAAGGGCTGTCAGTGTAGCGAAAAAATCCGTTTTGAGAAATAAGAAAAGTTTGAGAACCCAGTAACACTTTATTATGGCCAATAACAGCCATGAATCTGCAAGGGTTCATCCCTAGAATGCGCAAGGCATGTAGTCAGAGTCTCTTTCAGTTGTGTACTTTTTCATAGCGCTACGGAACCTTTCTGCTTGTAGATGCTTTGCATCGGATGTTGCAAGCCGGCGCCGATCCTTCTCAGCTGATCTTTCAATAGCTGCAGTGCCATGATTTACGCTCAGCTGCTGCAAAATAGCTTTGGTGGCATACTCCTTGCCGGCATTGAATCTTGTTACTGCTTTGGCAACAGCTGACTGCACTGCAAACAAAGAGGCATGTTTGGTCTTGGGCACCAGGGAACAAATGACAGAGTGAAGACTCATTTGAGTTCTAAGTTTTTCCTCGTTGGCAGCGCTCAAGCAGCTTCCTATCGGAGAGGCGGACAAAAACAGGTTGCAGAGCATCTGCGACATACTTTGGCAAGTTATAGCGATGCTTTGGGAGTGGTTCAATCTTTGCCAAAACCTGGTTGTACTTGCACCAGGAGTCCTGGCTTTGAGGGCAGACCATGGTTTGGCTCAGCATCCGTTGATGTAACATGGTGGCAAGTGGCAAGCACAGCATTGTGCATCTTCTCGATATCACCCTGGTGTGTTTTCAAAGCCCATCCATAATAACATGGTGAGCTTTGTAATGAGCTCGCCAGTCAGCTTTCCTTAGCCGCTGAGGCTTGGTCTGTTTTCTTTTTTTATTGACTAGGTTACGTAGTGCTGTCCAAATTCTCTTGCTGACGTGGTTGGTGCAGTCTTCTTTCTGTATCTGCACATATCCGTATACCTTTGCCTCTTGTAGATTGTTGAAGGCGCGGTTGTCGCCATCACAGAGCATGGTGACATAGCGCGCAGCCCATACTTTTCAAGTGAGCGGCTGAAAAGAATCCTGGCTGCTTCAACTTCCATTTCACCTGGCTTGCTCGACGTGTTCTTCTGGCATTTGTGTTCCGCTTGCCATGCTTCAAATTCGGGATCGTCCTCCTTCGGACCACAATGGCATCCCAGGCAGAAGCTTGACAAAACAACAAAATCTAGAGCATAGCCCGTGAAGAGTTCTATTACTGTTCCAACGCACACATGCGATGAATGGCCCCGTGTGAGCCACGTTCCATCGAACGACACAGCTATGTTTGCTGTGTGATCGAAGTTCAGGTTCTGGTAGGCAAGCTTCACCGCACCAGCGCTGTCCCTCATCACTTGCGCGGCAGCGTTTAGAGCAGCCGGGTTCAGCTTGTCCTTCAAGTAACCTTGGTATGTTTTGCAGTGCATACCCCGCCGGGAAATGTTGAGTGCGGCGAAAATGTCGTTCAATGCGGTCTGCCCGTTTCCCGCGCTTGCAGCCGCACGCGCGGCGAGAACATTGACTTTGAAGGGCTTGCAGGTCGCACTTGTGCCTACTCTAGGCGAGCTCCAAGTAGTTTTTACCTGCCCGCAGACTTCACAATTGAGTGAGAGCTTCACAGCAATCCCAAATTCCAGCTCACCTTTTGAAATGTTCACGGAACCGCCGCACACTTTGCACTTCACACACTCGAGCAGCTCATTTACGGAGGTTAGGGCTAGCACCCCCGACGCGGGCGCATCGTCGATCGTTGCTCCCATAGAGATCGCTTTCGCCGAGTGTGTGTTCGCGTTTCATCTCTGGCAGAGCTTCCTGCATGCTAAACATGAATTACATGAGATGGAAGGTTTATCTGTGTTCGTCCGCTTTAGAACTACGAATCGCCAAACGCGAACACCGGTACGACGAGCACATGACATCATAAACACAAAAGTAACACCACCTAGAACTGACGGCGTGCTAACGAGGTCCGCAATAGTTCATCAGCAGTCTCTAACGGAGTGATTATTGCCATTCCGAACCTTCCGAACGGTGTAGAAAAAAAACACCGTACGGCAACTGAGACGGAGCGAGGTTGAATTTCTGCTGCTGTTCAAAAGAGCGCGCCAGTGGAACTGTGTACTTTTATCTGTTTCGCTTAGTTCCGGAACGAAGCAGCAAGTCTTGGTTTCGGTCGAGATGTAATCGACAGCAGGTGGCATAAAGGATCAGAAGACAGCGAGAGAGTCGTGAGTGCGGACGCTGTGACTGTGAGCGACGTAGGCGCTAGGCCTAGCAGCGCCAGCGGGGCAGTCTTGGATTGCGCCGCAGAATTGTGCACGGCGGGTTGTCTGGAGCCTCTCTTGGAACAGATATCGTGAGCGGCAACTTCGCGTTTGCCTCTCCCGCTTTTCGATGTGCAACAGAGAAAGGAAAGACGGATGCTTAACTGAGTTCACTGAAGTGGATATCGTAAACGACGGCTGAGCTTGCCCCTCGCTCTAGTTTGCGAATGGCGGTATGGCGCCGGTGTGAGCGAATCGAGACAAGCGCTGGCTTTGCCACGCCCTTGGCCAGCGGGAGAAAAGTTTCTACCTCGACACTGCTGCCGGGAAGGATATTCTTGAATCCCTGCCGTCTCTCTCACATCTGTCTCGCCGTCATGGAAAGTGATTTTGCGTCTTAAATGTCGTACGATAAAGACGTGAGCAGGCTTGTGTGGAGCGCTGGAGCACTGTGCTGCGGAATGGAGCAAAATATTAGTGCAGTTTTCTTAACGACGCATTGCTAGTGTCTGGGTTGTTTTATATGCGCCAGCGCTTGAGCGCTTGCATTGCCTGCGTTATAAGTTCGCCTTCATTCCGCAAAGCACCACACGAGCGCTCTGTACAAATCTGCTTGCATCTGCACTGAACTGCACCTTGAAAGCGGATGTAGGGTTTCGGAATTATTATTTTAGTGCTTTCCGAAACATTTTCCTTATTTTAGTTTTGATATGCGCAGCATTTTTGGCCAGTTAATTTCATGCATGTTCGCAGAACGAGGTACACGGCATCACTATTAACATAAAAAATTAGGTTGCTTTTTCTAAAATGCCACATTTCCCCACAAAAAAAATTAATTTTGCTTATCGTGTGCATCGCAGCAAATCAATGTGCCCTAAGCTTCTGAAGTGTATACTTGTATTCTGCCTTCATAGATTGGGCCGCCACATTTAGAATTCCAATCTTATAACTTGTTGCTTTTAGCACAATGGTGCAATCACTTTGTCACTGGAACATGAGTCAAAGCGAGAAATAAACGGCTGTCAGTTCTTGCCTTACGTTCTGCGGTTCGTTGCAGCGTAACTTCGATGGGTGCACTATAAACGAGCTGTCACTATTTGTGAAAATATAGCAGCAGATTTAATTTCAAAGCATCACATACTTCATTGTCTTGTTGACTACTAGTATTGGAGTCAGTAATTCGAACAGCATACATTTTATTCATAACGATTTGTTTGGTATCAAACCTGACTGTACATTGTTCTGTCCAGGTTCTAATCTATGAAAAACTCCAAGGCTGCATCAGTTTAATCTACAAGCAGTACCAAACAGTTCGGAGTTAGGTTGCAAAGAAACCCCCTGCAACACTTCTATGTATTTTTGTGCAAATGTTGGTGGGTATAGGTAGAACTGAAATTTTTGCACAAAAATAGCAGCTCAGTATTTATCTGAGCTTCTGATGAATACCTTTTAGGCGCAAAATTTAGTCAAATTTAAGCATTGATGTCACGAGGTTTAGCAAAATATGGGTTTTGTGATTATTTATTTAAGAATGGGGCTGGCACAAAGCCCTAGTGTTTCGTTATCTTGCATAGACGCGGAATGCACACAGTGACAGTAAGGAGCTGCTGACCTCCCGAGGGATTTTAAAAAAAATTCTGGCGTAGTTATTTGTGCATTAAAAGAAAGATAATAGTAGGAATAAGGAGCCAGTGTAACTGCTGCAACTATGCACAGTTCTGGAAATAGAGTACTTTCATGACTAAGCCAGATACAGCAAACTGACACGCAGCTATTTTCGGATTTGCATTGCTACTGTCTCATTTTCACGAGTGTTATTAACGTTAAGATGGATGTCTTTTTTTAGACTTGCACGAAACTGTGCAGATGTGATCACCATGATTTGCTTTTGCGACTGTGGTTTCGTCATTTTATTGACAAATGGTAATCAGGTCTGAATACGGTGCACCTATTTTTTATTTTCAGTCGGAAAAGAGTGCTTTGCTACTTCACAAGCTCTGTATAATGGCGATGCACACTTTGAACACCATACCACATTTGTATTTTTAGGTTTTCATTATACACACGCAAATATGATTCGTGGACAGTACTGATTGTTGCTTCCTGGGCTGTTATAGGTGCTCTAAAGGCGCGT
Source organism: Amblyomma americanum (assembly GCF_052857255.1). Lineage (NCBI taxonomy): Eukaryota > Metazoa > Arthropoda > Arachnida > Ixodida > Ixodidae > Amblyomma > Amblyomma americanum. The sequence goes on from NC_135506.1 coordinate 55,500,880, forward strand.
TTATACTCCGACGTAGCACGCGCGCGCTGCACGGCAACGTCACGTCGGCCAGGGCGAGACTGTCTATACTCCACCTGCGCTTGACCGCCGACGCATACGGCGGCTTCGGCGCACTCTGACCGCGCCGGCGGAGACTTGGAGCATGTCTCTTATTTCGCGCCGAAGCCGCCCACCCAGAATACACCGCGCACCCCTCCCTCGCCACTTTCTCACCAGTCTCTCTGGAGTCCCGTAGAAAGATGGCAGCCTCCACCGAAGGTACGTCAGAAGTGAGCGGTGTGGAGGCTATGCTTGAAGTGATCAAGCTGTACCCGTGCGTGTACGATACCAAGAGATTGGATTACCGCGACCAGGAAAGGAAAAACAATGCCTGGGAATTAATACGAATACAATGTGGCCTAGGAACAAGTAAGTTCTCTGATGATTGGCGCGGTGCATGCAGTGGGTTTTCTCCAACTGAAAACGTAATCACCTTGTATTATCTTTCTTTGCCGATTTCGGTCGCAGAATGTCAGACTGTGGAAGCGACTGAGAGACAGATACTCAAGAGATAAATAATTGAGCAGAGCAAGAGGAGTGGCAGTGGCTTTGAGCTTAGAAGGTCTTGGGAATTCGCAGAGGCCATGGCCTTCTACAAAGACTACGGCCGCTCGAGAAAGTGTTTTCATTTAATGTCAAGGCTGTTCGATAACATTTGCCGCTTTTTAGCCTCGTGACTAAGTTGAAGATTCTAAGATTGTATTTATTTGATCACATATCTGCTCCCGTACACCCATTGCCTTTCCTGATCATGGGAAAGGCTCATTTCACTGCGGCAAAGCAGTCATGCAATGTTTATGGATATCTTATTTAATGAAAGATGAAATCGGAAGTGCGACACCATGTATTCGTGCCAAAACGCAGCAGATCAATTCTTTTCTTTCACTGCAGAACCACATGCAGCTTGAATGCTGCGTCGTCATCTCAGGACATGTACGGAGAGAGCGCGGAGGAAATATTTAATAGGATTCAAGGGACATCAAATTCTCCACCCCCAGTGAACACCCCAGAAGAGATGACCCCGTTACCATCACCAGCAGCACCGCAACCAAGAAAAAGGGCAAAAAAAAAGACGACTTCGAGTAGCATCTTATTGGCCATCTCCAGAAAATGAGCAAAAATGAAGCTTTCGGTATATCACTTGGTCTAAGCTTGGATAAGATGCCCAGGAAGATAGCAAGTAGCTGCAAAGCAAAAATAATGCAACTGCTGGCTGATTATGAAGATGGAGTTGAATTAACAGCTATCCGTGTTTCTTGTATAAAATTACGAAACATGCATTTATTGATATTTATTTTCTCATTCTCTGTTTAATAGTTCATGAATAGGTTTGTTTTTCGTGTTGTATAATGTGCAATAATTTTTCATTGTTATTCATTACATTGTTTTTTGTTCGAATACATGTATTGCTTTGTATTTTGTTGTGTTCAAATATAACAGTATTTGAAAAAAGAACTGCAAGAGTTGACTTCGTTATTTACATTTTATGCACTCAGTACCATCTTAATGTACGAAGGTGGGGCATGCAACTATGAGGCAACACTAAAGAAAGTGACAGAGCAATAAAAATTAAGTTTATTTAACCCGAGTACAAAAGCTGATGCACTTCTAGTTCCCTCAGTTCCTCCTGCTTCTATCGTGGTTTCCTTGAACTGGGGTCATCGAACACGCGCGGAATGTGCATTGCCTATCCTCCGAGCAGGCGCGTTAACAAAAAGTAGACAGCGAGGCACCGTCTACTGGTTCCCGGAGCGGGAGACAATTGCTCCGGTGGGGATGTGCGTCGACAGGCAAAAAAAAAAGGCGCTGACAGGCCATGTCCGACCGAAAGGCACCAAGGCCACATAGAGCCTTTCTCCTTTTTTCGCCGTCCATCTGGACACAGCAGTGCTGCTGAAGTAGCGCGCGGCTTCACCTGACTCCCTCTCACCCCAGGTTTTTGGCCGACCTTCGAGTGCAATGTGGCGTGCAAGCGGCGGCTTCAGCCGGCAGAAACGTTCTCGGCATGCAAACTTTATTTAACCGCACTACTTTATTTTGTGAAACCAAAGAAAGAAGCGGTTGTAGTGTCAAGATTCAGACTTCGCACTTTTTTTATTCGTCATTTTGCACGTGGCATTACAAATAATGCAAAAACACCGTGATCACTTTGTGTTCACACAATCCTTTCCATCACACATATACGTGTACTTCTCTGGAAATACAGCAGCAGACAAAACTTTAAAAAAAGTAGTGCTGGTTAGTTGTATGTATGGGTCCGGCTTTTTGGCTTTTATTTTTGAAAATTCGGCACACTGTTTAGGTATTTATTTCGAAACGCTACTTTATTTTTTTTCGGCGAATATTATTTTCTACATAAGTATTTCGGGTTTTTTTAGGCGAAATGTATAAGGCCCCTTGTGCAGTCAAACATGACCTGGAGTTATAATTGGCCTCTTAGAACGTGCACCTCATACAGCACTAATTAACCCACAAATGGCCGTATAAGAGCTATCCTTGCAGAAAGAAGTTGTACAGTCATAACAAAAGCAAAAATGTCGAAGTTTAAGGTTGCACCGAGAGACAGAAACTTAAGTGCAAGTTTAGCTCCAAAAACTATGTTGTCACCCGTTGGTTTCATTGTGCGGTGAACGAAAGAACCATGCAACTTATACTTGGCAACATTAATCTTCGTCGGTTAAAACGGAATTGATTATTTGCGGAAACCTGCAAGTCGTCTTCTCTGCAAGGCTTGTTTTCCAACGAAAAGTGCTCTAGCCAGGATGACACACACACACATTCTTGGAGCCGATGAAATCTCAGGATGTGCGCACTCTGCCTGCAGCCGAGTCTAGGCAGGAAAAGGAGGGAGACCGTCCTTGGTCACAGTGCTCTGAGGAGGGAGTGGGTTATTCTTTGTTCTGGCTAGGGAGGGGGGGGGGGGAGTAAGTTGGAGCGAGTGTTCAGCACAAAATTTTTTGAATGTTTAGTATCAGGTAGCCGACTACTTCCCGTGCACAGGAACCAAGGCCCATTTCCTTGTTTTTCCTCTACTGCAGTGCTACAGAAGGTGGACGGCAATCCCCTTTTCTATGCTATACCATTGTGCTATTTTGACAGCTCCCAAAGCCATCTTGAAGTAGACTGGCGACACTCCTGGGTTTACTCAGAAAGGAGAACTTGACTCTTCGCTTCCGCAAAGAATGCGAGAGTGTGGTATGGGAACGAGATCATTACGTTGGAAAACAAGCCTTGCGAAAAAGCTGACTTACAGATTTATGCAAACGGTCCATTTAAATACATGAATTCGGCCCTAGCTGCAGATACAAAAGAAATTGAAAAATATGATTACTGTTGCATGCCGTTCGAAGATATAGTATACACATTAGCTTCGGGCAATTAGTTTCATCTGCAAAGGCAAGGAACCCTCTCCAGACATAAAATACTCTGCCAACTCGTCCCTAATTGCCATAGCAGCAGGAGCAGTGCGGTTGGAGGTGCACGAGCTTGGTGTATTTGTCTGCACAATGCTCTGTCTCCAGCTTCCGTCCTGTATGGAATCGCCACTGACAATGTCACCATAGTTACGAGGGCAGTAGGCAGCATCAAGGAGAAGAAAGTTAAGCAGGCACACTGCTGCTTTCACCATGTTATCAAGTAAAAAAAGTTCCCCACTACATGTGCCCAAAAAACACCGCAACCGGGAAACTAAAATGCCAAAGGCATTTTCTACACAGCGACGAGCCCTTGATAACCGATAATTAAACACCTTCTTTCTTGCGTTTAGGCCACGGCCAGGATAAGGCCTCATGAGAAACGTTCTCAAGGGAAAGGCAGCGTCCCCCACGAAACAGTGGCCACCTGGATGTACCTGATGGAACATTCAGCATGCCACAATCTATGCGAGTTTTTATGGCGCTGTCCCCGAAAAAAGAACTGTCAGACAGCCAGCCTTGCGCCCCAACGTCTACCATAATAAAGCGGTAATCGGCATCTGCTACTGCCAGCATGAATAAAGAATAAAATCCTTTGTAGTCGTAAAAATCGGAACCACTCTCCTCTGGGCAAGTTATGGCAAAATGTTTGCTGTCGATGTTCCCCACACAGTTGGGAAAGTTCCACTTTGGGGAGAAATTCTCCCTGATGGCTTGCCACTCGGCTACTGAAGGAGTCTTAAGCACAGCTGGAGCAAGGCAGTCCCATAAGGCTGGCAAAGTCTCTTTGAGGATGCCCGACACTGTGGACGCATGCATCCGATAGGTCATAATTATGTCCTGCATCGATCCGCCTGTAGCGAGGAACCTGCAAACAGAAAACAGCCCCGAGACGTTAACGGCAATATGATGAGGGTTCGCGTGCGGTAGTTGTAATTGTTGCATTGGATACAGCGCACATAATGCACTAATAGCCTCAAAGCAAGATAAATTAATTTGGGATGGCTACTAGCAACCATTTAGAGTACCAGTGTTGCATTATACAACCGCAAGCAAATACGAGGACCAGTGGCTTAGTAAACATTCAAGACCAAATCAAGAGCTCCATCTTCTGTTCAACGTCTCTTTGTAACTAAAGATATTACAGATTTAAATTTTTTGCATGGTACATAAGGAATGTGAAGAAAATAATCTGTGAAGAGAGTGAAATCTGATAATTTCTATTTTCTTATGAATGAAACAACGTAAATTCTTTACCGCAAGGTAACTTCCAGTCTCTCTGCAGGGTAGATAGGCCTCCTGTGGGTTGGTCGATGGAGAATTCTGTGATAGACCAACTGCAGCAGCTTGTCGAAGGATCCTTTGGTCATTCTGCACGCAGAATTTCAACAAATGGCGAAACACTGCAGCATTCGACAAATATTTTACTCTTTGCATTAGCAACAATTAACTCACTACTTCAAATCCAAAGTGCAAGATTGGCTCAAGATGTAATGCCGCTGTCGCTTAGCGCTCATTGCACTACTCCCACAAGTTTGGTCAGTGAAATGCGCACCACAAATATGAACTTATTTACCTGAAGTACTTGAAGTGGTATTCCGGGTCGGAGTTCCGCAGCTCTTGCACAAGGTGGTGGTACTCGCCGTGGAAAGGACGATTGTCAAAAATTTGACGTATGTACATGAAGCACTTGCGCTTACTCCGCAGACGACGCACAGGCAGCGCCAGCACAAATTTACGTCGTGCGAGGTACGACCAAGCCATCCCACATTGCCCAAGCAAACTGTGCGAAATAACTTCGTCCGAGCGGGCAATCCGAAACGTCTCAGCGGAGCTTGTGGGGAGACTGGGACTATTTAGTAAATTTAACGGCAGGCGGCGTGCCGAACGAAGGACGTTCTGCACATGCGCTACGGCGGTCGCACGGCGCTGTCTCGCATCGGAGCGGCTGCACTATAGAGCGCCCGAACTGCGCCTGGCATAGCGTCGCCGACCTGACGTATCCGACCACAAGCGGCTATCGCCCGCGTACCGAGAACGTCTGAGTATAAACGTGCCTTAAATGTGATTCCCTAGAGAACATTTGCTTCTTCGATGCTCAGCAAAAATTCCTGTCGCTGCCATATGTATCAAATGTCACGGAAAAGTGGTAAGAGTGGCAACTTTTTCGTCTGCAGCTGTACCTTTCGAATACACACTTTGTATCATGCTCCCTTATGGGCAGTGGCTCATCATTGTTTCTTTAGCCTCTAGTTCAATGACAGTTAGGCTGTTGCTCCACTGGTTGCAACTAAATGGGATTGAGCAGCTCAGTTGTCTTACAGCTAGAATATGGTTTTGAAATTTTTGGTAGGAAGGCCATTGCAGCACTTCACCTTTTGGATAGTTGTGGTGGCTCACTAAATGTGATGGCTCTAATGGATAAATCATTGTGCAGTCGCGCCTCTGTAATATGGGCACTTTGGTTTCCGAGCAAAATTGTCGCAAACTGATTCATCCATAATAGCGAATCATGAATGAAAAAATTTTTGATACAAAACTTGTCACCAAGGTCTCCTGCACATAGTGATGGGCAATGAAGTGGAAGCTAGGCAGTGTTGATAGCTCCAAGTACATTAGCCTGGTTGCCATTATCTTTAAAAATCGGTCATTTACATGTCTGAACCTCGTATTTCTTTCACTTTATTCATGAAATAATTGGGTTGAGCATGGTTTTTCTATATAAAATTTCTCCCTTTGGGGAGGGGAGACCACCCTCTCATGAATTCATCCCTAGGATAGTGTAGTCATAATGTGCATGATACTGAAATGCGACAGTATTTCTTTGCACTTCTACAAGTGTTAGAAATGTCAGTGGTATTTCGTTTTTAATTTTTCAGGACCAAGTACTTACCGCATTCCTCCTCACCTATCATGGCACCGTTTTCCTGTTCATTGGCCAGCACCTTGTAGTGAAAATCTCATCGCTTCTGTGGGGATTCTGCTGTTTGCAGCCTTCTGAGTGTTCCGTTTGGAAAATCTAAAGAAGGCACTCTGCTGACCTTCCTTGAGAGTGCTTGTAGAGGCTTGGCTTAAAATAAACCACACTTCGATGGTTTTGACCTCGAGTTTTTAAAAACCACATCATCTTTCCTTCACAGCTACCTCTTTTATCTGCCTGTACATGATTTACATGTCTAGTTTTTTAGTATTGTTTGGAACACTGGTAGTGGAATGAAAACTGTGCAGCTATATCTTATCAATGTTAAAATGATACAGTTGGCCAGAGTGAAGAAAAAGAAAAACAATATCAGCATTAATCTGTGAGAAAATTGGGCCTTTGCCAAAAAGTAAACAGCCAAAGGGTTTGGCTTCTAAGCCATGTAATAAGGCCTCTGAGCAACCATGGACGTCCAACATTTATGGTGGTCAGGGCAAGATTTTCTGTGCCTTCAAGGAATGCCTTCTGGAATGCTGGCGATGCACAACAAGGCTCACAAGCGAATTCCTTGGGCTCTAAACTTTGACAAATGCTGTACTTGCATTATGTGGCAGCATGGAAAGACATGACAAAACAGGAACAGCAACATTTCGTTGACCCTAACAACCATCACCCCACTGGTTTCTTGTCCCTGCATAGGCTAATGATGGTTTTTATCTTTTTGCATCTAGCTCGGACAGCTTCCTTGGAGCACTGTCATCATTTTGTAGTCTTTTTCTGTTTTTTAATAGTTTTCCCATTCTGCCGCAGTTGCTAGCTTTTACACATATCCTGCATTTTACACATATCCTGCAATTAAAAAAAATAATAGTGATAATGGATTTGGTGAATAATTCAGTTTTCAAGCAAAAACGCGCTTAGACACAGGTCTACTTATTTAATCACAAAGTTACTAGTCCTTAGTCTGATCAGTTGCCATGGAAACTTTTCTGGAATTTTTCTTCACTTCGTCGTAAACTGAAGATGATGAATGCCTTTCTCCAGATCAAACAGAATGCCTGTGCCCTTATCGCTTTGACCTTTGGTCATGTGTTTTTTCTTTGCTCGTAGTGTGCACAGTCACGGTAATACCAGGTTGATTTATTCCTTGTTTCATCATTATTCATTACATGTTAGCTAGATTGAAACGCATGTGTGCATGTGTTTCTGCATTCTAATTTTTTCCATATAAGTTATGAGTACTACATTTTAAATGCGACATGCTGCTTGAAATAGGTGGCTAACATATTTTTCGGGGCACATAAACTTTCTCTAGAGCATAGGCCTTCATATATTGAGTGTAAAGTTTTGTTTTACGATGTTTTTATGTGATTGTGTGTTAAATTGAATGCATTCTATACATTTTCTAAGGTTATGTTTGTCGTTTATGTTTCTCAAGAAGAAACACAAAAGTTAGAGGCTGGATACCTGTGATAAATTACTGTCGATTTAGTGGGCTGCTTTAGGATGTCTGTTTAGTATTTCTTTTACTGTAATTTGTAGATCTGCATCTTGAAGTTAGTCACTTGGAATTAGCTACTAGGAATTGTCTGGTGCCTAACATTTTCTTTGCTAATCTTTTCTGAGTGCACCAGTTAGCCTGAAGTGTAACGAAGTTTTGAAGTCATCTCTGCATGATATTTCAAGATTTTCTATTATACAGTTCTGATTAATTTTAGGTGCTGATTTCAAGTTTGTCCCTAATTCTAATACCTGTCCAAGAATTATGGCTTCAAAATGTTGTTTATTGTCCTCCATTAAAAAAAATTAAATTGTTATCTACTGGTCTTCGTGACCTTTTGTTTACTTTACGCAGGCTCTTCTATTTCTTTTCAATTGAATAAGCTTGACATGCCATAGTTAAGCAGCCTTTGAATGCTGCTGGTGTTAATATTTAAGGTATGTGTGTAGGTTAGTAACTGAAATTTGTGATAATCCAGTACAATTTGTAACAGTAGTCTGTGTAACTCAGGGTTTTCGAACATCCAATGGAATGAATATATGTCGCATGCACAAGTGAAATTGTGTAGTGTTTTGATGACGTGCAAGTAACAATGTTTTGTAAAGTGCTTAAAACTGCAGTCTCGAAAAAAAATGTAACTTACACAGCTACCTTGCACTATAAAGGTAAAATCCAAGAACTATATTTTTGTTGGAAAATAAAACCATGGAGCACAAGCTATAGCCATGTTTTTGTGCAATCCTTACTGCGAATCCTTCTGCTTTTATAGAATTTGAGGACTCATAGACTGGATGAAAATAGCAGTCGAAAAATATTTTCAATGCACGAGTGGAGCACGGTAGTCAGAATTTTTTTTAAAAGGGTCCATTAAGGACTGCAAAAATAAGGGACAGTAATGAATGGATTTTAAGCATACAATATACAAAAGTATTCATTTTAAAAACTTCTAAGAGCAGAGAGATAGCAAACATTATTTGTCCAATGTGGAGCTGCCCGCAAGTGGCTTCCTTGTGCACCGTTCAGGATCTTTAACTTCAGGGATTCGGTTTCTGGACCACAGTGAAGAGACGATATACTTTTACGAGAAGAAGAAAAAAGAACGCGTTGCACGAATTTGGCACGTAGATCCGTTATGACGGTCTTGATTTCAGTTTCATTGCGTGCCGTCTCCCCACCTCTGCTTTTCTTGCCCATTGCAGACTGCCCCGTCAAGATTCCTTCGGCCAGCGCCAGAGCCATGGTTTGTGTATTTTTTACAAAAGTGCCCTATACACAGCGGAGTCAGATTAAAGACATTTCCTTGCCGCCGCTGCTGGTCTCGTTTTGTTTCCGCGATGTACGGAAGTACGCTGCGACGTGACTGCGACGCCGTGTGTATGCATTGCGCCACGATCGTACAACGCAGGCATCCAGGAGGAGGTGAAGACAGCGGTCCGATGCATTTTGTATCCAGCGTTCTTACCCTGTTCCTTACAGTACTACTTCGTAACGGCATGGACGGAACGGGGCTGGTTATATCTCCACATTGAAGTTCGATTGGGCTTTGTTCATGATTACAAAGCGCATTCGAACCTGATTATTGTGATTAACGAACTAGCACCGTTCCGCCTATATAGTAAGCAGTTCTAGTAGTCCTGTAAGAAAGAGGAAAAATGCAATATAGAAAAACGGACCGCTGTCATCACCTCCTCCTCCTGGATGCCGGCGTTGCGAAATCTTGGCGCCTGCATAAACACGACACCGCAGCCACCGCTCAGCGTATCGCCGTGGTTGAAACCTGCCATTGCTAACCGGAAGTGCTTCGTATTTTTTGGTGTAAAAATCTACACCAAATATGCTCCAATTGTCAACCGCAAGTGCTTCATATTTTTTGTTGAAAAAATCTACAACAAATCTGCTCCCTTCACCAACTGCAAAGCCTCTGTATTTTTTTGGGTGGAAATCTACTCGAAATTTAACGGTGTATTTCGAACCTCGATTAGGGAGGCCGCTAGAGAACAAGCCAAAAACACCAACTGGGTTGATTTGTGTTTAGAGTGCGAGCCTCCGGGGATCGACGCTGCTGACATGCCACAGCCATGGTGGCCGAGCTTTAGAGCGAGAGCTCTACTACTCGGGGTGCAACTTCTGATTTCGAAGTGGATGAAACAATGAACTTCAAAGCCTCACAAGGTCAAACCGAACTTAACTGCGTGGTGGTGTGTCCCAAGCTATGGTAGTACGACCACATGATTATATGACTGTGACCGCTGGGTACCTGGCCTTGTCATTTGATTTGAGACACTGGAGACAATATTTAACAGGGCTGTCGCTTTTATAATTAAGTTCAAACCTCGTTGAGCCCCAGCCATTTTTTTTTAATTCGAAAGCATTTCTTGCCTGATGAGTGGCGTGGACATGCTGTGTCACCACGGGCAGAGGGCAGAGCGTGTCCTCATGAATTGTCGATCGTCTAGTAAGAGTGTAATTACGACTTGTAATTATGAATGTACATTTATTGGAAAGTTTAATTGACTGAATTAGTGGACAACCATAATCCGGATAACCAAGATATCACTTAAGCTTCATTGCTTACTTCATGGAGTCAGCGGCGACGACGCGCGGGCTGCCATAGCAGCTTATGGCAAGGTAACAAAAGTTACCCGAGAGAAATGGCGAGTTCGCGGCATCAGCGACAGGGTGGTGACGACAAGGCTAGTTGCCCTGAAATCTAGGCCAGGAAGCACGATTGACGATCTGCCTCATCTGCTACGTGTCGGAGGTGAGGTTGCCTTAATGGTGGTGCCGAATCCGGCTCCGTTGTGTTTACGGTGCGGCAACACAGGCCACATCAGGCGAAACTGAAAGGTGCCACGGTGCTCGCAATGCCGACGCTTTGGGCACGACGATACCCAGTGTGTCAAGACCTATGCTTCCATCACAAGCCAACCGAAGACTCATTTGGTGGCAGAGCATGTCATGGACGCTCAAGATGTGGAAGAAACCTCCAAGAGTGCGGCAGGTGAACCAGCACGGGCCCCAACAACTAACGCACCTGACCGCGCAAAGGAAAATCACAGCGCTAGTGCTACCACTAGTAGAAAAGTTTGTGTGAGTGAAAGCCTGCCCAGCGAAAAGGCTGTTGAGAATGACTCCGGTAGTGCTACGAAAACCATTTCGGTGGTTCGGTGGTGGATGAGCAAGCAAAAGTGCAACCTATGGATGCCGCGAGCAGAGCGCCAGCAAAAAGAGTGCATGAGGAGATGATGGGTGCAGGAGACAGCTCCAGTGTGGAACCGCCCCCCAAAACAGCTGTGACTCGGTGGCCAGGCGTCAAGCCCAAACAGACAGTTCCGCCTGACCGCAACGTGGTCAACCAGGAGCCCACGTAACAGCAGGGGCTTATTGTCCCTCAGCATAAGCAACACACATTTGCGTACATCATGGCAGCATCTCAAGACCCAGCACCATGGCCGGAAGTCAGCGTTTCCTGTGCGGCGGGAGTGACGGTTGACTGTCTCTGTAAACGACGTACGATTTATGGTACTACATATTGTGGTGAGCCACATGTGGCCCTTTTGCTCAGATAAAACATGGCAGCGAATTTTAAGAAATCCCTACGTGTAGCCACATTGAAGATACGAGGCTTAGCAAGTAGGCGAAGGCAGTACCAAGTTAGCCGCCTATTCATTGAAAACGACATTGACATCGCTCCCGTACAAGAAACCAAGGTGAGCAGCCAAGAGCAGACAGACCGCATGGTGCAGGCTTTCACTGCCAACTACAACGTGTGCATTTCTCATGCTGTAGGAGCATCTGCATGTTGTGCGCTATTTATATGCAAGAGTTTGGGAATTGTGGAGGAACAAGCTTTTGTTTGTGAAAATGGCTGATTTATTGTCCTAGATTTTGCTTTTACTGGGTCTTTTTGGCGTGTAGTGTGCATTTACACACCCAACAAAGAATATGATCGCAAGGAGTTCTTTTGAAAATTAGAGCCTTGTTTGAAATCCGAGCGAAATATTATATTTCTTGGAGATTTTAATTGTGTTTGTAGACCACAGGACCGAGCCAAAGGTCGGCCATTGAGAGATCAAAGTGGTAATGTATTGAATGGGCTACTTGACGATTATGAATTAATAGACGTTGGCTGTATTTATCCACAAGCACTCAGGTAAAATTCACGCATTTCGAAGGTGAGAGAGCCATGCTAGGCTTGATCGTATTTATATATCGATGGATTTGGCACCTTTGTGTGAAAGCTACGACCTTATACCAGTATCCTTTTCTGATCATTGCCTCGTTTTCAGCTTGGGTTCCAAAGTAAGGAGGTTGCAATTTAACTGGGATCTCTGGAAATTAAATGCTAATCTCTTAGACGACGATCTCGTTGTAAACGATGTAAAACAATTGCTGCACACCACAGCGAATGATTACAGTAGCTTTGTAGCCAGCTGGGAAGGCTTTAAAGCCAACATAAAGCTGAAAGCAATCGAGCGAGCAACTGTGCTGCAACACAAGGAAAAGCAAAAATAAAAGGATTTGAAGTGCCAGCTGAAGTTACTGCTGAACATCGAAAGTGTGCAGCCTGGTTTCTGTATGAAGCAGATAAAGGAAGTGGAAAGCAAACTTGAGCTTGTTAATGAAGGTAAGCATAAAGGGGATAGTGGTGCCAGCACGTGCTGAGCGATTATGGCTGGGAGACGCCCAATAAGCGATCCTTGAGTGGCGAAAGCGTTAGGCCCGAAAAAATGAAGTCCACAAAATACTGTACAGAAATAAGGAAACCACCGACCCAAATCTTATAGAAGCCACATTTTTTGATCAATATCGAGATTTACTGGGGAAGGAGCATACAAGGAAAGAAGGTTTTGAACTTATTTTTTGTGACGAATGCCCAAATTAGATGACAGCGTTAAAAAAAATTGGAAGCGCCAATCATTGTAACCGAAGTAGAATGTGCGATTGACCAGCTAAGTGCAGGAAAGTCACCTAGACCTGATGGCCTAGGCGCCGTCTTCTACAAATTTTTCAAAGGAGCGCTCAGTTCTTTTTTGCATTGAGTCTCCAAGGAGGCTTATGATATGGAACAATTGCCACCCACCTTTAAGACGGCGCATGTTGTCTTGATTCCGAAGTGTGACGACGCAACTAGGCTACTGTTGGTGGGGTCCTATCAGCCAATAAGTCTCAGCAACGTCGATTATAAAGTCTATGAAAGTGCTGGCCAGAAGGACACAAGGTGTTATAAAATATCCGGTAGGTTCACATCAAGCCTGTGGCATTCAAGGGCGCACCATTACCACCAATGTAAACGTGGCAAGAAGCATTGTCGAGTGCTGCGACGCTCTCAGAGGTCGAGTTGCTATGTTGCAACTCAATCTGGCGAAAGCGTTTGATCGAGTATCCCATGACATCCTTTTGCAGCTCTTAGAATATGTCAATATTGAGAATATTATCACCAAAGGAGTCAAAATGGCGTACTCTGAGTGCAGAAAACGGCGGAACCAACGAAGCTGCGGAGTGCACCGGGAGCGAAAGTCAAATCGCGACATTTTTACGTGTTGGAAATCTCGACTGGATGGATGGATGCATGACAGCTTATATTTCTAATGGAAATGGAGACCCTTTACTAATTACCGCCCGCGGCACGCAGGCCTGGAAGGCGGGGGCCGGAGCCTCCGTGACTAAAGGCTAACAAAGAGATTTTATCCCTTCGTGGCCTCAGCCGGCAGGTGGATTGGCTTGTTTCTCCGCAGCGGGTTCTTCGCTGCGCAGAAGGGGTTCCCAGCTTTCACTGCTATCAATATCTTCGTCGACTCAGGGGTGGTCAGCGCATTTTCATATTCTTTGCTTCCGGGCAACCGTGAAACCACCGGAATGCCGGAACCTGGACGAGCGACGAGACGAGAAGAGACGAAGCGACCGGGAGGAAGCTCCCGTGTGCACTTTCCTTTTTTCGCATGTTCGGGCTACTGTTCAATTATGAAACTTCTGCACTTACGCCATGCGTTTTTATTTTTCATGCTGAACACACTTTTGAAGAATAATTATGGCTGCATTTCGGAGCTCGCAGTGCTGCTCATCAAAACTAGTGTGCTGCGAGATATAGTTGCTGTTGTTGCATATTGAGATAACGTGCAGAATTACTTGTGGCAGATATATGCGTACCGCTGCTCAACCACTTTGCCATTCAGACTCAAGGCAAATTTGTATGAATTCTGGCCCCATTGTTGATCGTCAGCCATGGCCAAGCACTGATGAATGCAAATGTTTGCTTTGCGCTGATGAAAGATCAAGAGAACTGCTTGTGCTGCCATGAGGTGCAAGCAATCAGGAAAAAGCAAAAAGGCACACATTGCATAACGAGCTCAAAAGAGTCAAGACTGTGTGCCTTAAAGACAGTACTAGAACTGGTCTTAGCTCAGCATGGATGTGAACCAGCTGAAAAAGGCAGAGTTTACAAACAGGTAAGAAAGTACTTTAACGAAAAGAGAAATATTGATGCACATATTTTGTGCAGACAATTTCGGCATGCTGCGTACCACCAGATTGTCTTGTTAACGTGGAAGAGGCTGGGAAAGAACAACCAAAGGGTTCTACCAAGCTGAGCGCTGTTTGAAAGTACCATGCCAAAACTGGTTTATACACAGGCTTCAAGCATTACATGGAACGGCCGAACAAGAGAAAGTAAACGGCACTAGCACAAGATTACGTTGATCTGTGGTTCCCTACAGTGTGGGCCACAGTGAATCAAGCGCAGCCGGACAGCCGGCTGACTCTCCGTGAATGGCGCCACTTCCGCTTTTCCCTCTCGGCCCTCCCCCCCACCCAACAGCGCTTCCGGAAGTGACATGGGCATGCCGGTGGTGGATTTTTAAGAAGCGATTGCAGCTGTTTGCAGAAAGAATCAGCAAAAAATTTACACATGATTTTCAAGGTCCTTTCTTCCCAACTACTGCGTTTCATGCGATTAGAAAACCGTTTCAGCTTCCCTTTAAGTGCGCTAGAACCTGAACCGTGCTGTAGGGGAAGGGATATAGGAGGGTGTAAAAGAAATAAAAGAGAAAGAGGTGGGGGTGAAAATATTTATTAATCATAGAGAGAGGTGTTGGGGGTTGTGACCTGAAGGGTCACGCCCTTATTACTAGGTGGGATGCCTAGTCAGGCACCCCATGGGCTGTTGGCGCAGCCCCGGCATGCTGCGTTAAGGCCCTTTGGGCCTCGAGGGTACAGCACCCGGACAGGGTCGCCTCCCAGTCCTCTCGTGTGGGGTTTGGGATAGGGGGTAGAGATGTGTTCTGCTGAAAAGACCCACACCATGTGGTAGGTGTCAGACACCTCCCCACAATGTAGGCACCGTGCAATAGGTGCCATAATAGAGGGCCCGAGAATACTTTCGACCACCTGGGGATCCTTAACGTCAGTGCACAATACACATCCCCAGGCGGTCGAAATTATTCCGAAGCCCTCCACTACGGCACCTCTCTCTCTTTTCTTTCACTCCCTCCTTTATCCCTTCCCCTATGGCACAGCACAGCACAGACGTCCGCCGATATGTGACAAATACTGCGCCATTTTGTATTTCCTTTCCCCAACAATGAATTTTCAAATTTAAATGAGGGTTTAATGTCCCACAGCGGCTCAGCCTATGAGGGACGCAGTCGAGAAGGGCTCCGGAAATTTCGACCACCTGTGGTTCCTCAACGTGTACTGAAATCGCAGAGTGCAGTTAAATGAATATGCTGCCAGTTCCTCGGCTAACGCAACTTAACTGGTTTCATTGTAGCAATAGCGCTGGCAGCCACTCATTCCGACGCTACGCACATAATTTCTGATTCGCAACACACCTGTCGAACTTAAATGACAAATTTTCGCAAACGGGCAACATAGCTCAATCCAGAGAACAAAAAAATTGGTATGGGTGCCCGGACACCAAGGCATAGACGCGAACAGCGTCTCTCCCCCGGAGTTCCACTGACTTCCCAGACTCTGTAGGGACTGCTGTACCGAACCCGCTTACCACATATGCGGACATTAAAGCATACCTACGCCTCAGTGGGCAAATGTTCCCAGAGCCTGCCATAGGCCCACGATTCTAAAACACAGATAACCAACTTTTTATGGGTACTGCATATTTTGTGACATGTAGGCCGATGCATATCATATGGTATGGGCCTACCAGACAAATCCGCAAATAAAGAGAGTAAATCAGCCAACAACAGAGGGCTGGGAGGCAACCATTTCTAGCTGCTTGGACCTTGAGTCAGAGTGCTCTGGTTCAAAGAGCGCCGGCAGCGGCTACCGCTAATGGTGTCCCGGTATGAGGACTACCACCCAGGCAAGGGAGTGGTGAAACTCTCCACTCTCCTCTAAAACCCGGCCCAGTGCATCGAATAGAGATTTACCGCCACCGCCACTAATATGCTGCTGGCTGCGAGAATCCGATGGCATCCGTGTGTTTTACTGAGGAAAGCACACGTGCATCAGCGCTCATTAACCCATTCGCTTCCGCGGCCGGCAATCCGCCGGCCGCACCGGCTGAGGCCAAAGTCACTTTAGCCGTCGAATCGCCGGCCGCTCAGAGTATGGTTTGTTTTGGGTTTATTCAATAGATGGCAGCACAACACAACCTATGTAGCGATTGATTCATGTGTTTGCCACCAGATGGACATAGTTGTCCACTGTCTGAGGTCAGTTTTGTTGTTTTTATCGACAAAAAGTTCGCAATCCCATCTCTTTCCAAACATGGCGTCGCGGAGAAAACGCGCTTTGACGGCGGAAGAAATTCTCAATCTTGTGTTCGAGAGTGATGACGAGAGTGACAACTGCGATGAAGAGGATGTTGTGTCATATGACGAGAGTGACCGGATTACGGACAGTGACAGCGACAATGAAGACAACTTGTGTTTAGCGCAAGATCCGTGCGACTCTCGGCCACCATCTCCGAAGGCGCTAAAACTAGAAAACTGGCAATGGGAAGCGGATGACACAGTGGAAAAGGTTGTGAAGAACACCTTTTGTGGTCAACCAGGCATCAAACGAGCCATCCAGCTACAAGTAGGTACAAATACCAGTGCTCTGGCAATGTTCAACGCTCTCCTCGGAGACGAGATTTGGAGTACCATTGCATTACACACAAATGCATTTGCATGAGAGAAACAGCGTTTGCATCCCGATCCCAGTTGGCATGAAACAACACCGGATGAAATGAAAGTTTACTTCGCTATGTGTGTGCTGATGAGCCAAGTAAAAAAGAGCAGCATTCAATCTTACTGGTCAACAAGAGCAGTTATAAGCACACCATTTTTTGCTTCGGTGATGTTGAGGCAGCGTTTTTGGGCACTCTCAAAATATCTGCATTTCTGCGACAACTCTCTCCCTCAAAGTGGAGATAAGCTGTGGAAGTTGCGCCCTGTGCTCGACCACGTACTGAAATGCTTTGATACAGCCTATGATCCCGAGGAGTATCTGGCAGTTGATGAAAGCCTTATGAAGTTTCGTGGTCGGCTGTCCTACGTCCAGTTGAACCCCTCGAAACGGGCAAGATTTGGCCTTAAGTTCTACAAACTGTGCGAGTCTTCGAGCGGCTACTGCCTGAAGTTCTCGATTTACACAGGAAAAAGTGAGAAGACTCCAGTTACTGCTGGATTGTTGTGCAGTGAGGCGGTTGTAATCGACCTTCTAGAAAAACATCTGCCCGATGGCCACACAGTGTTTATGGACAACTGGTATTCTTCGCCATTGCTATTTCGCCACCTAAAAGAAGCTGGTTCGAATGCTGTCGGCACAGTCCGCCTTCAACGAAAGAACATGCCGAAGGATTGCAAGGCGAAGCTGCAAAAAGGCGAATGCAAGTCCCTATTTGCGCGAGGCATCATGGCCCTCACTTGGCAGGACAAAAAGCAGGTCACAATGCTGTCAACCTGCCACAGTTCAACTGATCTCACTGATACCGGAAAAAAGGGTCGCAAGAATGGCTTGCCAGTTCTGAAGCCGCAAGTTGTAATCGATTACAACCGAGGCATGGGCGGAGTGGATCGCGAGGACCAACTGGCTTCCTTTCCAATTATGCGAAGGTACGCCAAAGGCTACAAAAAAATCTTTTATATTATGGACATCGCTGTTTATAACAGCTACGTCTTATCTGCCAAAGCATCAGGCAAGCGGCTCCACTACACAGACTGGAAAGTGAACCTCGCTGAGGAGATCCTCGAAGCTGTTGTTTTGCCCCAGTACCATGGTCGACGTAAACCGCCTGTCGCGGCTACACCAATGCGGCTGCAGGCTTCCGAGTGGGCTCATTTTCCTCGCCATATCCCACCAAACAAAATCAAGCAGAATCCATCAAGGCTATGCTTAGTCTGCAAGACACACGGGAAAAAGTCGGAGAGCCAGTGGGAATGTGAAAAATGTGAAGTTGCACTTCACATGCCTGTGTGCTTCAAAGCTTTCCATACACACAAGTCATATTAGGCGGGATGATGCAGCGAGCCCTTCCGAACATAATAAAGTAAATTTTGTGTTTCTACGAGGTGTGCAGCGGAATTTATCGCTTTTTTTAAAGAGCGGCTCGCGCGCCCAACGCACGTTGCTATTTCCGCGCGGAATACCAAGCAGGAAACGCGGCGGAGGGCGCGGAAGCCAGTGGGTTAACTGTTTATACATAGATACAGCTTTCTATGCATATGCAGTGCAAGCTAGGAGTGCGAGACGCCGCCTTCCTCAAGCGACCGCGCTCTTTGCATGCATTCGTGAGCCACAGACGACGGCGTTACCTGGCGGCACACGTTCCCAACTTCTATCACACAGCCGCAGGAAGCTGAAAGCGAGTTTCAGTACCTGTACCCCCCTCAGAGAATTGTCTTGGTAGCGTCCATGCCTCTCACAAGTCAATGTACACGTGAGGACGCGTCCTCTTCATCTCTTTCTCGCGGGCGACGCATTTCGGTGTCAAGCAGTTCGACAAGCGTTCACCTTGAAACCCGGCATTCACCCTCCCCCCCTCGTCAGAGAATCGTCTTAGTAGCGTCTAAGCCTCGCAAGCTGATGCCCCACGTGTAGACGTGTCCTCTTCAAACTGTTTCTCGCGGGCGACACATTTCGGTGCTAAGCAGTTCGACGAGCGTCCGCCGCATGCGCTGCAACAGTTCACGACTGGAATGACAAAGGAGCCGGTGCTCTCAGTGCATAGTGACGCCGAGAAGTGAGCGTGAGTTATAAGTGCGGGCTATAAGTATTATTTTGTGGAGGACGAGGTGGTGTAGTGTGTAGTGAAGTTTCGCTTCGTCTGCGTATTTCCTGCATTTTTGCTGTTTGACATGAACTCAGAAGAAACATTACAGCGCAAGCCTTGGGACTTAACACAAGAAACATGGCGCGCGCCCTCGGAGCACTTCAATAACGACCTCTTGAACTTCGAAGAGCATTGCGCTGCCACGGCAACAAATGGTAACTCTGCACCTGTTCTACTAGTTCAAAGCGTTAGTTGTCCAGAAGTACTGCTCACAGCTACAGGAAGGCATGATTGTTTAACTACTTTGCAGGACGCCATGCATACACTTGCCCGCTGGCTGCACCGGGAACCTCAATTTTTTTTAGCGCAGGTGAGCTCCGCCTGAGTCGTCCTCCAAACAAATCTTATTTAGGGTTGTCGCAGATCAGCCGCACCAAAATGCGATACATAAGCGTTCTGCCGATGGCGAAAAAAGCGGGTTTCTATTAAAAGCGCGTTTCATTTGTGGGTTATAGGGCTCCACGATAAAACATTGCAAGCTGTGTGTTGGACTTTATTTCTTTACGGTCAATGTGGCGTGAAATGCTATATATGCCCGGAAAAACCACACCGAGGCAGTAAACATTAGAAAAAAAAAACTCATTTGTGTTTACGGCGGGTGCACGTGAACCCAAACAATGATAATTACCGCTATGGTCGACCAGATGAGTGCTGGCTTGTCAGCATTGGTTGTGAACTTGCTGTATTTGATTTTAATGGTGGTGTCTAACATGATTGGGTTACGGTTGCTTTGTCACTCTGGCGAAGTTACGAGAGCTTTGTAGTGTGAAAACGTAGTGGAACGGACTTGAGCATGTTATCATGCGGCGCCTTTACCTCGAGCGCCCTCATCGAGATAGGAACAGACATTAAAAAGCTGTATTGAGGCGCTGGTGAGGTGTCCGCTTGCGTTGATTGAGCCCACACGCATAAGCATGCATATATGCCATATTTAAGCATGCGCTATAGTGACTGCCTCTCGAATCATCCATTGCTGCGCCGGCAGGTTAGTGTCGGACAGTGCAGCTTTCAAATAGCGTTTGGCTTTTGTTCGACCAGCCGAGCGTATCGAGTCCAAACCACAAGGCAGCGTTTCTTCGGCGTCCCGTCAGCGTTTCGGCAGCGGCTACCGCATATTATGTCCCAGATTGAGGACTACTACCCAAGGATAAGAGCGGAGAAACCTTCCACTCTCCTCTAAAACACGCCCTAGTACATCCAATAAAGTTTCACCACAACCACCACTACCACCAATAACCACAAATATGCTGCCGGCTGTGAGAACCCGGTAGCATCAGTATCTTTCACCGAGGAAAGCACACGTGTATCTACGCTCATTAGATACAGCTTTCATTAGATACAGGATACAGTTTTCTATGGATATGCAATGGAAGCTACGAGCGTGAGAGATCGCCCTCCACAAGCGTGCTCTTTGCACGCGCTGGCGAGCCAAAGACGCCGGCCTGTTACCCAGCGACACGCGCTCCTAACTTGCATTGCACAGCCACAAAAAGGTGTCCCTGAATTTTAGTACCTTTCTTCCCCCCCTCTCAGAGAATCGTCTTGGTAGCGTCCAATCCTCGCAAGCCAATACTCACGTGTAGACACGTCCTCTTCAAACTGTTTCTCGCGGGCGACGCGATTTGGTTTTAACCTATTAGTGTCAAAAGATGGCGATTCGCCGTCCGGTGGAGAAAGGGCCAAAGTGACAAAAGACGGCGAAACGTCGTCCGACCGAAAACCGCTAGTTATTGCAATAAAAAAAAAATAAGAGATGGTGCCTCATTAGTGTTTCGTGGTTTTTGTTTACTACTTTTTACACCAAGTGGAGATGTCTGCAAGATTCTCAAATATTTGCAAGGAGAAGCCCGCGTTTCTGAATCGAACATGGCGACGCGAGTCTCTCACGCAGGCAGAGATTGAATCAGTTCTATTTGCAAGTGATGATGACGACAGCGACGACACTGTAGTTGTAGATGACCTGCAAAGCAGTGATTCTGAAAGTGACTCGTCCGACGAGGATGTAGGCTCTGACGCCGAGTCAAACTCATCAAATGTAAAAGAACCGAAGTTAGAAGACTGGAAGTGGAATCCCACTGACAGCGACAAGAAAGTGGAAAAGTGTTTGTTCAGTGGGAATTCAGGAATGAAGAGAACTGTTCAGTAAGCCCACTCTGCAAATCCGACAGCTTTGACGTCGTTCAACTGCTTGATCGGCGAAGACTTCTGGCAGATGATCGCTAATGAAACGAACGCATTTGCTGTTCTGAAACAGGCTTCAGCGCCCGATCGGTCTTGGTTTCCCACAACACAAGGTGAGATGAAGGTTTTCTTTGCCGTCTGTGTACTTAGGGGCCAAGTCAAGAAAAACACAATTAAGTCATATTGGGCACACAGATCGGTAATTTCCACACCGTTCTTCCCATCCCTGATGCCAAGGCAGAGTTATCAAGCCCTTTGTAAATGCCTGCATTTCTCGGACAGTAGCGGCCAAGCACAAGGGGATAAGCTGTGGAAGCTGCGCTCAGTGTTAGAGTATGTTTTGAAAGCTTTCTCCAGTTCCTATTATCCAGAAGAGCAGTTGGCAATGGATGTGAGTCTCATGAACTTTCGAGGCCGACTGCTTTGTGCAGTTCAGCCCGTCGAAGAGAGCACGCTTCGGTATAAAATTTTACAAGATCTGCGAATCGACCAGTGGATACTGCCTCAAATTTTCGATATACACCGGAAAGAGCGACAAGTCGTCTGCGACGGCTGGAATGTTGTGCAGCGAGGCCGTTGTTATTGAACTTGCAAGTGAGTACCTACCAAATGGCCATACCATTTTTGTGGACAATTGGTATAGTTCTCCGACCCTGCTTCTACGTGTCAAAGATTCAGGATCCAATGCTGTTGGTGCAGCGAGATTGCACCGAAAAAACATGCCGAAAGATTTCAAGAAATTGAACTTGCAACAGGGTGAGCGCTCCACTGTGTTTTCCCATGGCATCATGGCTGCAAAATGGAAGGACAAAAAACCAGTGACAATGCTCTCCACTGTCCACGCTGCTGCAGACTTCACTGACTCATGGAAAAAAACAAAAGATGGTCAACCGATCCGAAAACCTCGTGTTGTGCTTGACTACAATAAAAAAGGCATGGGAGGCGTTGACCGTCATGATCAGCAGCTGGCTTCCTGCCCTATAATGCGCAGATACGCCAAAGGATACAGGAAAATTTTTTTTATGATATGGGTTTAGCTGTTTAAAAACAGCTATATCTTGTTCCAAAAAGCAACTGGAAAAAAAATGTCCTACGCAGATTGGAAGGTGGACCTTGTCGAACAGATCATCGAAGAAACTGTTTTGCCAGGATATCAGCGCAGAGGGAAACCAGCTGTGGCTCCATCACCGATGCGGCTAGAAGCTTCTGAGTGGGCGCATTTTCTTTGCCAGATACTCCCCAACGCTGTGAAGGAAAATCCGTGTGGTCTGCAAAGATGTATGGT
Source organism: Amblyomma americanum (assembly GCF_052857255.1). NCBI lineage: Eukaryota > Metazoa > Arthropoda > Arachnida > Ixodida > Ixodidae > Amblyomma > Amblyomma americanum. The sequence goes on from NC_135506.1 coordinate 55,523,494, forward strand.
CTGCAAACACAGGGGAAGAGAAGTGAAAGCCGTTGGGAGTGTGAAAAATGTAACGTCGCACTTCACATGCCAGAGTGTTTTAAGATTTATCATACGCGAAAGAATTTCTAATTCCGAAAATGTGTGCGTGCTTTGAGAGCAAAATACAACCATCTTTTTTACGCTATGACTTTTCTAGCGCAAGTTATCGCGGTTTAATTGCAGCGACATCGGTCGCGTCGCGCGATCAAAAAATGTCGCGGATGGCAGCGCGCGGAACGCGGATGAAGCGGCGGAAGCGAATGGGTTTAGTTCGACGAGCGTTCGCCTAGAAAGCCGACATTCACCGCAGCGCTGCAACGCTTCACGACTGGTGTGACAAAGGAGCCCGTGCTGTCACTAAACAGTGACGCCGAGAGGTCAGCATGAGGGCCAATCGTGGGCTATAAGTATATTTTTGTGCAGGACGAGGTGGTGTAGTGTGTCGTGAAGTTTCACTTCTTTTGTGGATGGATGGAAGGATGGAAACAACTTTTATTAGAAAAAAAGCAAAGAAAAAATCTTCCAGGGTGGTCTCCTACTGGTCCAGGACTCCACGGGCTTGTGCCTCACATAAGGCCCGATCCACCAACCATTTCTGGCCGGCGGGCTGAGCGGTCCGTAAAACAGCCTCCCAGGAAGAATGAGTGGGATTGGCGATGGGGGGTACTGCCTGTGGGGAAGGCCATTCACAAAGGTAGCGAAAAAGTATAGATCTGGGCACACCACAGGTGTTACAATGAGGAGGAAAGGTGGTGTGATAGCATGAGAGATGGTAGGATGAAATAAAGCAGCCGGTCTGTAATTGTCGCCATGTGGCGCTAGATAGGGGCGACAAAGTACTGTGGGGTGGCGGTAATGTCATGCGGCTGAGTTTGTAGAATGCGGTGATATGATATGTATAAAGGACCGATGGGGCCTCTTGCGCAGGGTTGGGTGTCTGATCATCCGGGGTCCGGGAGGAGAGTTCTCGGGCCAGCGCATGAACGCGCTCATTACCGGGGATCGAGGCATGCCCAGAGTTCCACGACAGAGTAACCGTTCGGTCGAGAGAGGTGGCTGTGGCAAGATTACGGTGTGTGGCCGGCTTCGCCACGCCCTTTAGGTAGTGGCGGTATGCGGCCTGAGAATCTGTGCAAATTTCGGTTATGTTTTTGTCAATGGTGGAGTGGGCCACCGCAAGTGCAATGGCGGCTCCTTCCGCCTCCGCAGGTTACGCGGAACGAAATTTTAAAAATTATTTTTATGGGTAAAATATTGTGACGAAGAAGACGACGAACTGCGCAGTGGCGCGAGCAGGAGCGCTCGCGCTAGGCCGGCAGCCATTAAATCATCTCATTTCCATCGATCATCGTGTCTCTTTCTTCGGCTGGCCGCCACGTAACATTTGGTGGAGCTTGCGGGGTACAGTCGACATCCTGGTCCAAGGAGCTTCGGCGTCCTGCGTCAGCCGTGAGTTCTTGGTGTGCGTCGCTGTCGTGCCCCAGCCTTTGAGACCCGAACCAACCTCGCCATTGTTGCCCCCCCCCCCTCCCCTCGCCCCGTCCCCCGCCCTGACCACTCAACACGATGAACTGAACACGACGCAAGGACCTGACCTACCGACCCCACCGACCCGAGACCGCGCTTACATCTGAAGACATCGTTCCCCTGCCCAGGCCGTTCGGCGTGCCCTGGGGCCTCGACCGTCGGCTCTTGGCGACCTGCGGACCGGAAGCTTCAAGACCAGGAATCATTCAGACATCTCATTCATCGTGGCGGCCAGCACCTCACCCCTTTCTCGTTCCTGTCCATCCATCATCCATGCTCTTTAGCCCGTAACCACTTCGCGCGACTCTGTCGCCGATCGGGACGATCGCTCGGTGGCCCCGAGTAGTGTGACGAAGAAGACGACGAACTGCGCAGTGGCACGGGCAGGAGCGCTCGCGCTAGGCCGGCAGCCATTAAATCATCTCATTTCCATCAATCATCGTGTCTCTTTCTTCGGCTGGCCGCCACGTAACAATATGACCAGTGCTCAACCCTGATGCGACAAATGTGTGCGCTATCTGTTATTGTACACTGTTTTTCCCTCGGCTTCCTGGCTGGTCTCCTTCGTTTGTGGCTTTCCTGGCATTTTTGCTCTTTGACATGAACACAGAAGAAACATTTGAGCGCTAGCCTCCGGACTTAACAGAAGAACTATGGAGCGCACCCTCAGTGCACTTCAATAAGCGCGTCTTGAACCTCGAGGAGCATTGCCCTCCAACAGCAACAAATGGTAAGTCTGCACCTGTTCTACTTCTTTCTATGTGTTAGTTCTTCAATAGTACTGCTCATGGCTACCGGCAGGCATGATTGTATAACTACTTTGCAGGATGTCACGCACACAATTTCCCACTCGCTGCACCGGGAACTTCATTTTTACTTTCAACGTGGGTGAACAGTTCCACCTGAGTCGTCCTCCAAACAAAAGCTTATTGCGAGTTGTTGCACATCAGCCACACCAAAATGCGATACCTAAGCGTTCTACGGATAGCGAAAAGAGCGCGTTTCTGTTAGGCAGACTTGGCACTTTCTTGCCAGATTACGAGGGAAATTTTTAAAATTATTTTTATGGGTAAAATACGACCAGTGCTCAACCCTGATGCGACAAATGTGTGCGCTATTTGTTATTGTACACTGTTTTTCCCTCGGCTTCCTGGCTGGTCTCCTTCGTTTGTGGATTTCCTGGCATTTTTGCTCTTTGACATGAACACAGAAGAAACATTTGAGCGCTAGCCTCCGGACTTAACAGAAGAACTATGGAGCGCACCCTCAGTGCACTTCAATAAGCGCGTCTTGAACCTCGAGGAGCATTGCCCTCCAACAGCAACAAATGGTAAGTCTGCACCTGTTCTACTTCTTTCTATGTGTTAGTTCTTCAATAGTACTGCTCATGGCTACCGGCAGGCATGATTGTATAACTACTTTGCAGGATGTCACGCACACAATTTCCCACTCGCTGCACCGGGAACTTCATTTTTACTTTCAACGTGTGTGAACAGTTCCACCTGAGTCGTCCTCCAAACAAAAGCTTATTGCGAGTTGTTGCACATCAGCCACACCAAAATGCGATACCTAAGCGTTCTACGGATAGCGAAAAGAGCGCGTTTCTGTCACGCACACAATTTCCCACTCGCTGCACCGGGAACTTCATTTTTATTTTCAACGTGTGTGAACAGTTCCACCTGAGTCGTCCTCCAAACAAAAGCTTATTGCGAGTTGTTGCACATCAGCCACACCAAAATGCGATACCTAAGCGTTCTACGGATAGCGAAAAGAGCGCGTTTCTGTTAGGCAGACTTGGCACTTTCTTGCCAGATTACGAGGGAAATTTTTAAAATTATTTTTATGGGTAAAATACGACCAGTGCTCAACCCTGAAGCGACACATGTGTGCGCTATCTGTTATTGTACTGTTTTTGCCCGTGTTTGTGAACTGCGGAATGAAATTTATTGCATCACCTTTGTGTGATAGAACCTTGGGATATTCACACACATCCCATCTAATCTTTATGTGTCAAGCGCGCATGGGCTTATAGAATTTCGCCTCCATCGAAATGTGACATGAAATTGTAGAAGCCCGTGTACTGTGCGATGCAAGTGCACATTAAAAAAACCACGGGTGGTCGAAATTTCCGGATCCTCCTCCACGGCGTCCCTCATAGCCTGAAGCCCATTTCACATGCAAGCGAAAATGCCAGCGAATCCTGTCGCAGCGACGGAAAAACCTGTTTCGACCCGTCGCGGCGGCTCGGCGGGCCGGAGCGAAGGGGTTCCAACAAGCTGGAAATTTTCGCAGCGACAGAGTGATAGCTCCGCCCTCTAACCAATGACTGCACGGCGGAAAAGCCACGTGACAAGAAGAGGATTCGTGCGGGAAAGACGACAATGTTTGCTACACGTGCTTCCGGCACCACGGCAACATGTCGCGTGGACTGTTCAATGAGGTGCTGATCATCGAAGTATCCAAGCGCCCACTTCTACGGGATGTTAAAGATAACAACTTCCGCAATAAGTCGACCAAGGAGTCCCTTTGGGAAGAAGTGAAGGACGCAATTCGAGCAATTGACGACACCGGTAAGTGAAAGCACGCTTTGTGGCGAGCTCGAAGATTATCAGCCATATTTTTTGATTGTGCAGCCAACAAATTTTCCTCATAACTCTTGCAGGATTCTGCAGCGTGTCAAAAACTGTTTTATGTCTCCGCGCATTCCTGCGTACTGCTCGGTGTTTTTTTTTTCGGTGCGCCGGCTATTGTGCGTAGATAAGCTGTATGAAAATTGTCGGCATCACGCAGCCGTGAGCAAATGTTTTTGGTTCTTAAGACACGCTAGCTGCATCATTTTGCACCCTTCACTTCAATCGTGAAATGCACGACGTGCACGTTTTCATGTTCTCAGCTACGTTTGTAAATGCGGGAGGCGTCAGGCGTGAAGTTAATCCGGGCGCTGAGAGCCTACTAAAATCGTCTCTTGCGTGTATGTAGAGCAAGCGCTCCGTCCCGCGGCACTGCCCGCTCATCGTAGTCTTGTACATAGCATTAATCTGCAGCTTCTGAACCGCACAAAATCATCTCGTGCGTGTCCGCAAAATAAATCATTCATCATGTGTGTGCCTCAGTTCTGTCATGCATGCATGCATAATCAGTAAAACTGCCTTTTAGAAGAAAAAAAACTTGTGCTTCCGTACTGAATCGTGTGTTGTAAACATTTTCTGCAATATTCTTGTGTGCTAACAGATAAGAATTTGTACATGTTCATGCTAAACTTTGGGCCACATGTCTGCCATTGTTTCCTAATTTGCTTGTTTAACCTTATGCTCTATACTGCTCCATATTTCAGTAACAGTTGAGGAGATTATTGCTCGGTGGAAAAATCTAAAAGATACGTACAGGCGAAAAATTAAAGACGAAAAAGTTGGGAAGAAGAGTGGGTCAGGAGCCACTGCAAAGACGGCCTGGCCACATTTAAAGCAGATGGAGTTCCTGAGGGACTCCATGGAAACGAGACGGTAAGCAATGACTGAAACTAATGATGAATTGAATGTGTAAGTGACAGCAATTAACAGCCTGTACATTCTACTCAGGAGCTTCTGCAACCTCGACGCAGTGAGCCACGTGCAGGTGGCCAGCGCAGCAGCCAAGACGAGCCACGCCAGCTGCAGCCCAGCATCGCCAGGCTCGAAAGAAGTAGAAGCATCGCCAAATGAATTTGAAAGCATGTATAGTGTCCCAGGCCTTCCTGATGAACCAGGACCATCCTGTATGGCAGCAACTTCACCAGAGGTTCTCCCACATAGGGGAGACAAGCAACAGAAGAAAAGGCGGCAGGAAGTGGAGGCTGCTGACAGGGACATTATTCCTCTAGCAAGAGGAGATGGGTGTACGACGACTCAAATGTTTCGCATACATCCATTTCGGACGACTCCACGTCTGCTCCGCCGTCTGCCCCTCCGATTGCACGAGCGTCCATGTTTTGAAATGACCAGAATTTCGCAACGGCGCCGGTTACACCGCACGTACGGACTTAAAAAATGATGTTATTACCATCAAGATAAGAAGTAGTTGATATTTAAAAAAGAAGAGTTCTTTATTTCTTAACCCTTTCGGCCCTGGTGTCCTAAATATAGGACACATAGCAAAACACGCGACATGAGGCTAGAAACCAACCAAAACTACCGAAACAAGAACCGAAACAGAACTTGGGACATCGCTGTTGACATGGGCATCAATGCCGATGTTGTTGTGGCGTTTGCAACGACGGGAGACGACGACGAAAATGGCGGACGGCACGGGCGACGGCAGTGAAGGTAAGCGAGATTTTGCGATTGGTTTACTCAACGACTAATTTGCATGCTGCCCCTGAGAATTATATACGTTCTTTTTAAGACCTTCGAGATGCTAAAATCATAGAGCAGCTTCTACATTGGGCTGTATGTGGGTCACAAGAGGCCACGAATGACGTGTCCTATATAAAGGACACCAGGGCTCAAGGGTTAGCGATCAGCGGGAGGTTTCACTGCGGGGCGTTCGGTGTTTACTTTTACGGCCGCAATAATTTCGCGTTGTTTTTTATGTAGGTGCGACAATACCTACTGCGTTGTTCTACTCGGCAAGGAGATTGCCTCGCTCAAGAAGGCCACGTCTCGAAGATCCGGATATTATCTTTGCTGCACTGGGCAACGGCGATATATCGGACATCGACGATGACGAAGAAGAGGTAGACGAAGCAGGTGATCTAGACGATGCAGTGGACGGCGACTGGGACAACCAGCAGGAGCTATCTGACTCGTCTGACGAGGAAGAGCCGGATAAAGAGAGCGCTCGAGAGTACGGCTCCTGGTGCAGGAAACCATTTGAAAAGCCAGCTGCTGAATTCAAGCCGGTAGCTGACGAGAACGAAAGCTATCGCAATCCTCTTCTCACGCCTTACGAGTATTTTTCAAAGTATGTGCCCAAAAGCGTGTTTATTGAGTTAGCCGACAAGACCAACACATACTCAGTTTTCCAAGATGGAAAATCAGTGCTGACAAATGAAGAAGAAATCAGAAAACTTATTGCACTTCATTTGACAATGGGTGTTCTGCGCTATCCACGGCTGCGCATGTATTGGAAGCCTTCAATGAAAACAGAACTTTTGGCATCTGTAAACATGTGCAGGAATCACTTTGAAAAGCTCAGGAACTGTCTTCATATTGTAGATGTAAATGGAGATCACAACAATAATGACCGCTTGTGGAAAGTGAGGCCACTTCTGAATTCATTTCAAGAAAGATGCCATAATCTTCCTTTGGAGGAGCGCCTATGCAGTGATGAACAGATCATTCCGTACAAAGGGAAGCTTGATATCAAGTAATACATCAAAGGCAAGCCAAACCCCTGGGGCGTCAAAGTGTTCATGTTGTGTGGTGCGTCGGGAATAATTTATGATTTTCTCGTTTACCAAGGCTCCACAACAGAACTTAGCTCAGAAATCAAGAAAACGTTCGGAGTAACAGGCGCCTTTGTTCTCCATTTAGCATCCAGGATACCTGATGGCATCGGGGACAAGTTGTTTTTTGATAACTATTTCACCTCCCTGCCTGTGCTCCGTGTGCTGCTTGAGAAAACAATTTATGCTGCTGGCACTATTCGCCAGAACAGAACTGAAAAATGCCCTTTGAAGACGGAAAAACAACTGAAAAAAGAAGGAAGAGGGTCATCAGACTACCTCGTGAGCAGCGACGGAAAAATTGTGATCACACGATGGATGGACAATCGAGCAGTAAACCTGGCATCGAATCTTGTTGCCGTTGATGATCTAGGCGATGTGACAAGGTGGAGCAAAGCAGACGGGGCTTTCATAAATGTGAAACGCCCAGCAGTTGTGCAGCAGTACAACGAAAGCATGGGGGGAGTAGACAAGACAGATTTTTTGGTGTCCCTCTACAGGACCTCGATTCGATCGAAGAAATGGACACTGCGTGTAATAATGCACTTTTTCAATTTGTGCGTCACAAACTCGTGGTTGGAATACAGGCGCCATGCCGAGCACCAAAAAATCAAGATGAAGGATCAAATGGATTTACTAGAGTTCACTCTGAATGTAATAGAGAGCTTGGCAAAAGCTTGCTCTGCCGGGTTGCCACGGAAGCGCGGACGGCCATTTTCCTCTCCACTTCAGCCGCTGAAGAGGCCGAACTTGATTGAAGTGAGGCCAATCCAAGACATTCGGTACGACCAAACTGGTCACTGGCCTTCAGTAGAGGAAGAGCAGCAGCGATGCAAGCTTGAAGGATGCAAAGGCAAGCCCAAGGTGAAGTGCCAAAAGTGCAATGTGCACCTTTGCTTATCTGCAGCAAAGAACTGCTTTCGAGCCTTCCATACGCAATAGCCTAAGCCTTTGCTAGAAAAAGCTCCAAACAACTGTTTCTGTTTGAAAATAAACTTCAGATTGCAACTTTGTGTTTTGATTTCTGACAACCTCCAAGCCCTGATGTCCTATATATAGGACATGATCCAATCTCGAACACTAATGAGTCCAAAAGGTAATATTTGATTGTAACATGCTTTTTGTTGGGTAATTAGAGTACTTAAGGCAAAAAAAAAAAAAATTTCCGCGCCATAAAAATAATTCAGGGCTGAAAGGGTTAACAAAATTTGAGTAATCGTGGCAAAATAATGCATAAACATTGTCCATGTTGATGTTTGCAAACCACCGAAACCAACCGCGAGCTCGTATTCTTTGCCAGCAACACTGAGATTCGCAGCGGCAGTAAACGCTGTGGAGCGACGCATGTGAAACGGAACCCTGCGAAAAGCATCGCTGCGCCGTGCCGCTGGTCGCTGAGTTCGCTCAATCGCTTGCATGTGAACCGCCTTTGACCCTCTTGGGTGGTGGTGGCGAAAACCTGGACAAAGGGGTGTTTAGGACACGCAGGTCCTTGGCCCCCGCACAGCCCCACTGCACTCCAACGTTCATGTCCCGGAGGCTCATGACGCTGGCAGCCCGGCCTGGGGCGATGGCTTGCTTGGCCGGGTCCAAGGAGCGCATTAGGGTCTCCCCAGCCTCCCAAGTGGTAAGGCGCTCTAGGCCCCGCGGGGGAGGATGCGCCGGGCAGAGGAAAAGGATATTATCAAGAGTGGCTTTGGGGTGGTGGCAGAGGTTACAGGAGAGGTTTGTATGGACTTGGTGATAGCGCGACCGCATATAAGGGGAGGGTAAGTGCGTGTTTGGAGCTGCGTCCAGTGTCTGGTGATAATTGTCGAGGGAGCAAAGTGGGCGGGGGGTAGAGCTGACAGTCGGGTTTGCAGGCCTGCGTTCACTGAATGAATGCAAGCGCTCCCGCGAGAACCCTAGATCGGAGGCCGCCAGTGACCGCTTGAAAGAACATCAAGCTAAAGCGTTGGCAGCCTCGTTTCCGCGATTCCCGGAGTGGGCAGGCACCCATATGAGCTCCATGTGGTGAGGCGGGTGTGCGGCGAGTGAGTTCAGTACGCGAAATGCAGGGACGTGGATTCTCCCACGAGAAAAATTTCGTATGGCAGTTTTAGAGTCCGATAGTATATACCGGGCCTCCGTGCACGTGATGGCTAGGGCAATGGCGGCAGTGGCAGTGGGGGATATGTGAAGGGTGGAAATCTGGGGAACGTGCACTGACCTCGCACAGCACGCGGGCGCCCTTAGCGTTTCACATCCATCAAAACGTGGCCGCCGCGGTCGGGTTCAAACCGGGGTACTCCGGATCAGTAGCCAAGAGCACTAACCACTGAGCCACTGCGGCATGCCTCGTTCCGTTGTGCGGTTTAGCGCTCCTTAGTGCGCTTCTCGGGGTCACTTCACTTTTTGTCAGTTGCAAGCGTTTGAATCTCCTGCTGTCTAAAAAACGAAAATTGGATTTTTGGGGACAGGAAATGAAGTAGTAACTGTATCACATATCTCGATAGACACCCGAACCCACCGTAAGGGAAGGAATAAAGGAGGTTGTTAAAGAACAAGGAAAGAAAGAGGTGCTGTATTGGAGGGCTCACATGCGATGGCAGTGCATGTTAAAGACTCCATGTGGTCGAAATTATTTCGGAGCCCTCCACTACCTGTATCCCTCGGCGCAAGAAGAGAGAACTGAAAATTGAAAGTTGCATTTTGAGGAAAGGCGCGGTGCTGCGCAGCAGCGGAACACCTCTCAGTGCTACTAGTGGCGCATGCGCAGTAGCGACTAGGGAGCGAGAGAAATATCTGCGGTCGCAAATTCGCAGCCAGACAACGTTACTACCTACGTTATACCTGTGTTGTGCTTACATTGCAACTACTTTGACCTATGTTGAAGTGTAAAAGTGGAAAAGGAGCGACCACGAGTGAATGCATGCACCGGGGAGGGAAAGAACGAGGGAGGGTGAAGGGCAGAGAGCGGCTGTATCCATCCGAATGCACAAGGCGCTCGCTTGACCTGAACTATCGCTGAGAAGAGCGAACGCGTCAGAGCTACTGGCAATTTTGTTCTTTGGTTTGGTGTGGTTTCGTTTATTGGGCTTAGCGTCCTAAAGCGGCTCAAGCTATAAGGGACGCCGTAGGGAAGGTCTCCAGAAATTTTGACCACCTGGGCTTCTTTAATGAGCAGTCGCATCGCACAGTACACGGGCCTCTAGAATTTCGCCCCCATCGGAACTCCTTGCTTTAATCCGGAGGTTGAGTGCGGAAGCAGCTTATCTCGTTTCCATGTCGCAGGGCCCTGTCACTATCACTCCGCTTAGGCTCGCGTTGGCATCACTACTTTATTTTTGGTACATTTACGTGCTACCCAGCCTGTTTCATTTGCGTGATATATAGATAAAACTGCAGGCTGTGCGTTGGACTTTATTTCTTTACGGCCAGTGTGGTATGAAATGCTATATATGCCCAGAAAAAGCCACGCCAAAGCAGTAAACACTTGAAAAAAAAACTCATTTGTGTTCACAGCGGGTGCACGTGAACACAATGAATGAATATTAGATATGGTCAAGCAGATGAGTGTTTGCTGGTGAACATTGCTTTTGAACTTGGTGTATTTCATTTTATTGGTGCTGTCTAAAATGATTGGGTGACGGTTGCTTTGTCACTCTGGCGGGGTTACGAGTGCTTTGTAGTGTGAAAAATGCAGTGGAACGGACTTGAGAATTTTATCGTGTGGCGCCTTCACCTCGAGCGCCCTCATCGCAAGAGGAACAGACATAAAAAAGCTGTATTTAGGCGCTGGTGAGGTGTCCGCTTGCGTTGATCGAGCCCACATGCATAAGCATGCATATATGTCATTAGTATGCACTATAGTGACTGCCCACGGAATCATCCATTGCTGCTCCGGCAGGTTAGCGTCGGACAGTGCAGCTTTCCAATAGCGTATGGCTTTTGTTTGACCTGCCGCACATTTCAAATCCGAACAAGGCAGCGTTTCTTTGCCGTCGACTCAGTGTTTCGGCTACTGGCGTCGGCGGCGGTTCAATTCCAGCGCCTAGAGCAAGCCGACGCAGGGAGTCGCAGATATCTGACTAGGCCAGGTGTTAATGTCGGCACCGGAAATACCTCGTAGGTAAAGACTGGTGAAAACTAATGTCTCGCCGTGCGTTGGCAGCGACTTGCAGATCAATCCACATAGCTGTGACGGCACCACCGCCCCTGCGGTCGCCGTGCTATTGTCCCCCTTGCCAACACCCCCTGGACAGGTTTTTTAGGCCTGCACTCAAAATTCTGACGTCACGGCCCACCGGCCGACATGCCCAGCCTCCCTTCTTCCCGTCAGGAGTGTGGTTAAAATTGAGCCGTCACGGAAGCGGCGACAGTGGCCAGAGTGACCCTCGACCTCGCCTTGACGATCGTGCTTTCCCTGTGCTATACTGCAGTCAGCGTTTCAACACTTGCTACTTGCTGACTTCCTATGCGTGTTATAGGAGGTTGAAGGTGCGATGCCCAATATGTGCCGCGTGCCGGGTTGTTTTGGCATTTACCTGAAGGGAAGAAAGGTGCAGGTGTCTTCATTTCCAAAAGACGACAACACCATGATAAAATGAATATGTGCCATTTCTCGGAAGGATTTTGTGCCGACTTCGTACACCAAGGTGAGCTCATTCTTTCATACCTGTAGCTTTTCTAGTGCCACTTCATCTGCATTAACCCTGCTTTATTGAAAGTGTTAATTGCTGATGCAACCATGTGGCAGGATAACCGGTAGTGGTAATGTTTCTGATACTGAATGTGTACTCCGTATCTGCGCAGGTGTGTGCCGATCATTTTGATGCTTCGTGCTTCGAGCGAAAAACAACGTACACCGATCCGAGGACAGGGAGAGTACTTGAGGTGGACTTGCCAGTGCCTCGTTTACGCCTCGGATCTGTGCCGAATTTGTTCCCTGGATGTCAGTCATACAAAAAGCAGGTCACAGCACAAGAGAGGCGCCTGACGAGAAAAGCGTGAATCTGCAGCTCAGTGCATGCGCCAGTATGGCGTTCAAATCAAGAGGGTAGCAGAAAGTGTTGTGCCCGACTCTGTTCGTGATGTGAGCAACTTGATGGATTAATTAGAACGTCTTGATGCTCTGACGCTGACCTTGATGCTCTGAAGTCGCATATGCCTGTCATTGATTATGTTGGCGGCTATTTTGCTCATGCTGCATTAAAGGTCGTAAAATGCGACAGCTGTCGAGACAGCCTGGTTGTTGGTAGGGTTGAAAGTGCGCCAGATGCCCATTCATTAATAGACCAGCTTGATCGCGGTGGCCTGAAATTCTCATCAGCATTTGTGGTCACCGTGGTGATGCATGCAGAAGACGTCAGGAAGCTTGTAGCAGAAAGCACCTACACACACTTTCTACAAGTAGGAAATCAAAAAAAGCTTGTAAGGTACCTGACAATGAAATCACCCCCAAGCTTTGAAGAGGTGTCTACTTGAAAAAACGGTCACACATCCGATTTGCTGGTAGCGTTAGTGACTAACTGTGCCACAAATATTTTGCTCAATAATCTGTATAAGCAGAAAAACGATCTTGACCGTGTCACACGAGAGGATAAGTTGAAAAAAAAGGAAGACGAGCAGTTTTGTTGAAAGTAAGCTTTGCCCGTCTTACGCTTTGTGTAATTGTGCGCCGAGTGATGTATGTAAATACATGTTATATTTATTCGGCTATGTTTTTGATTTACTGCTTGCAGAAGTCATGTACGCTTGTCCTTCGCCCCCTTATAAATTTTGAGTTTATTCTCATGTACACTTTGCAATAACGTTAGCATCTAAACAAGTTCACCGATCATTTTTGGTTCACGCATGAGTGATGCTCAAAATAAACAAGGATACTTCTGTTTGATTTCTGCCTGCTATTTAAGGTTGTATGGCTCGCTCGCAGGAATCTGAAATTGTACAAAATGTGTACTCTCCTTACCAAAAGTTTGCCTGGGAGAACAACCTGTTTCTAGGTGGGTCATCAACATAATAAATGAACACCAAACAGATGTTCAGCTGGCGCGTCGTCAGCTGCGTTCGTTTAGATGTCTAAAATTCCTATTTTTATACGTAAAACACACGTCCGTATATGCCGATGCTTCCTTTTTGATGCTCATGCGTTCGCAACGCACGCAAATGTATACCAGCCAAACCAGCTGGCCGACGCGACGTGACGTCGCCGACGTCATATCACGTGACGCGCAGGCCTGAAAACCTGTCCAAGGGGTGTTACCCCTGCCCACGCAGTAGCTACGGACAGAGGATAATTGAATGGCTTTATCCATGATCTCCGGACATCCTCCTCTGGAGACGTCCCAATGCCCTTATGTGCTTGGTCGCCATTTCCCGCAGCCGCCGAGGGACAACGCCAGTAAACGAGATGCTGGCGTGGCGCGGGAGAAACGGTGCCATGTGTGCTCCGGTGTATGTGTAGCGTTCAGACTTCGACGCTTTGCCTCAGCACATTCTTGGCGCTCTCGCAGCGAGAATAATGTGCAACTTTGCTGCTGGGAATTTTCGGCCGCAAGGAACGCGAGCGGACGCATGCCATATCGGCTCCGTCAAGTGTCGCTATTTCTTTTGGCGCATCAATTCGGCCTCTCTTGAAATTTGATCGAGTGGGTCCCTAACATCACCAGGACTCTGGAGACACCAAATTTCATCACGTGGGCCCAATTTTCGCTTTGCAAGGGGAGATTGTCACTTTGCCACGAGGAGCGGGCGCTAGGCCTAACGGCTGCGTCGCTCCCGTGGCGGCGACACCCTCGCCGCATCTCAAGATGGCTTCCCAAGCCCCTCTAAGGGGCTACGACCCTGCCGAAATGGCCTGGACGACTGTTTCGGCACCTCAACCTGAAGCTCCCGCGGAACCTGCACGTTTCGAGCACAGGCGCGGCAGAGCCGGCTCCAACACGGCGGCGTCCCAAGCCAAGCAGCAAGCCCTCACGCACGGGCCTGCCTCATCGCGTACAAAACAAGCCCAGTCGTGTCAGTGGAAACCCCGCCCAATGCCACAGATGCACCCTGAAGACTACGTGGTCATAATCAAGCCCAGGGTCACTGCCGACCTACGGAATATGTTCCGACGTGGTGAGTTGGGCAAAGCCCTGAACTCGCACCTCGGTATTTCTACTGCCGAGCACGTTCTAAACATCGTCCCCGCCTGGGAGCAGAATCTGCTCGTTGTGGGCGCACGGAATCCACACCTTGCCGATCGCCTGCTCGGCGAATTCAAGTTGTCGACAACCAAAGGCACCCTGCCCGTACACGGGCATTTGAAACAAACCGGGGACGTGTGCCGCGGCGTCATCGGAGGCATCGCCGACGAAGAAACCAGCGCAACGCTCACCACCCAAATTGCCTGGCGAGGCGGCCAGATTGCCAACATTCGTTGCCTCGGAAAATCATCCATCGCGGTGATCACCTTTGTTGGAAAGGTGGTCCCGCGGTACGTCCACTACAACGGGGAACTCACCCCCGTCCGAGAATACAAGCGCACTGTGCCGGCCTGTGTGAAGTACGGTACTGTGGGACACCGCGCGGACATTTGCCCCACGCCTAACTCGCCCAAGTGTGGCCTTTGCGGCCAAACTGCGACTGTGACGCAGGACGGCCGTGCGCCACACGAGTGCAACCAGTCCTGTGCAATCTGTGGACTAGCCCACCCCACGGGCTCGAAAGATTGTAAGGCAAAATTCCGCAGACTTCATCTTGCCGGAGAAGAAAACCAGTACCTATTTCTCTCCCACGCCACCAGATGGCAGTAGGGCCGAGGGGGCTTCGCGCCTTGCGCTGTGTTCGTAGCGTGCTGTTTTTGCGTTTGCTTTTCACGTTTGTGTCTTGCTTTGTTCGTGATGATTTCACTTGTGTGGTGGCGTTTTGGTTGCCAAGGATTATCTTCTTCATGCGTGTAGTCAAGTAGTCTCTTTGAAGGCAAGAGAAATGGGGGAAAAGTGCTTTGTGCCCCGGTGCAACTCCGGGTACCAGAGCTGTGCTGACAAAGAATCGCTCTTTGCGGCTCCGAAAGAAGAGGAACGCTTGAAGGTATGGCGCCACGCTATTCCGCGTAAAGACTGTGTGTTGCAGGCAACGAACTACGTCTGCGAAAAACATTTTGACCCAAAATATATTACAAAGACTTGGGATGCTGTTTACAAAGGGCATGTGCTGGTTAGTGCGCTGCGAAGAGCTAGCCTGGCGAAGGACGCAGTCCCTACGAAATTCCCCGGTTGTCCTAGCTACATGTCGAAGGAGGAAAAAAAAAGGAAGGAACCCGCGAACCGCCAACCGCCTGTAGCTAGGAAATAACTGCGTGTAATGTCTGACTGCCCTGTATCTGCAACTGCTACTGACGCTGCCGGTGACATGCCGTCGGAACCGCCAGATCCATTGAGGGAGGCTGTTGTTCATGTAGCACTTCCAACGATGCTTTCTTCAAATGCGTTCTCTGCAATTTTCGAAGCGGCAGATAGCCTAGCACTCCCGAACACTGCGTGGGCCTGTCATAAAATTGACCTGGACGGCGTGCGAACAGTTGTGTATGCAGAATTGCATTTTCTTAAGTCAGCAACTCTGCTTTCAAACACCGCGTCAGGTAACGATGACAGCGAGTACTTCACTGCTCCTCCAAGCCGTGTCATTACAAGAAAAGCAGTTTCTTTTGACAGCGAGCTGAAAGTTACTGTTGCGCTGCTCGGAAAAGAAGCCCCTCGCTCCTGTGGGTTTCCTTCCGAGGTGAGCTGTGTTCAAGATATTGAGTCCTTGATCGCCCGCGTCAACGAAACACGTTTGTGTTCTGGTGGACCGAACGTTAGAGCCTATCCTGAAATCCGGCCTGAAAGTGCGTTTGTTGACATCACAGGCCAGTGGCGGCACAAAAAATGTGCGTTGATTCTCAAACACAGTGGAAGCGTGTGCTTATACTGTGAGCGTGTTCCAACGACACTTCGAATTCACAAGAAACGAATGGTCGAGAAAAACAAAGAGAAAAAACGTCCTCGCTATTTCAGCATGACTGTGCCCGGAGCCAGTAACATAGCTGCTTTCAGGAGAGCCCGATATGCGCTGAAGAGGTCAGTTGACTCTCTACGAAAAAGGCTCCGAACAATCACGATACAGCTAAAGCAGGCGAAGAATAAACTCTCCTCAATTTCTGATGAAACCCTAAGTGAGAAGCTAAGTGGCTTAAATATTCCTGAAGGCCAAGCAATGGCCATAAAAGAGTGCATTGCAGCTGCAAAATGCAAGAACAAAAGTGGCCGACGTTACACAGAACGTTGGCTACTACTCTGCCTGCTTCTTCACATTCGCAGCCCATCAGCGTACTCATTCTTGAGGGATAACGACATATTGCCGCTGCCGTGTGTCTCAACTATAAAGAAGTACTTGTCAATGGTACGTGTGAACTGTGGTTTTGATCCACGCTTTTTTGCTGCTTTTGAGAAGAAGCTCGCAAAAAAAGACACTTTCCAGTGGCATGGTATTCTTATTTTCGATGAGATTCATGTCCGGAAAGAGATGCGAGTAAACACAAGAACAATGACCTACACTGGATTTGCAGACTTCGGGGATGGTGTGGCAGCACCAGAGAAGCTAGCGGACCACGGACTGGTGTTTTTATTTCGTTCCTTCGGGGAAAACTACTCCCAACCCGTTGCAGTTTTTGCCAGCTCTGGACCCACAAAAGGAACTGTGTTGGCAGAGCTCATTGTAAAGGCTATCCTCCTCCTCGAGGACGCAGGCGCGTTTGTTGATGGAATTGTTTGCGATGGTGCCGCAACAAACCGCTCCATGTGGAAACAGTTTGGTGTTAGCGGAGAACTAGAGGCAACAAAGAACTTCTTCCTCAATCCAGCTTGTGAGACGCGGAATGTTTATGTTTTTTCAGATGTACCACATCTTGTCAAGTGCGTGCGAAATCGACTTTTGCAGCAAAAAGTGCTTTGTGTTAACAATACCCGTGTTTTCTGGTCACACTATGACAAGCTATACGTTGCAGACACTAAGCATGAAGGCAAATTGAGGGTTTGTCCTAAACTCTCATACTCACATCTAAACCCAACAAACACTGAAAAGATGCAGGTGAAACTAGCAACACAGCTGTTCAGCCTCAGCGTTGCCAATTGGCTAGAGTTCTATTCCAAAAGAGGTACGCCAGGTCTAGAGAATGTCAAGGGCACTGTTGATTTTACTGTGAAAATGAACAATTTGTTCGATGCATTGAATCTGAAACATGCAAAGGAAGGGTTAAAACTGCACAGTCAAGATTTTGTTGTTCTGGAATCTTTTCTGAATTGGCTCAATGAATGGGAAAAAAACGTGAACGCAGGACGTATTGACCCCAAAAATTTTCTGTCAAATTGAACTGCCGAGGGCTTAAGAGTGATTATTCTCTCAAGCATGCAACTTTCCAAGTACCTGTTGGACAAATGTAATTTTAAGTATGTTTTAACTGCGAAGTTTAACCAAGATGTGCTCGAAAAATTCTTCGGTATTATCCGCCAAGCAGGTGGGCAAAATGAGCACCCGTGTCTACCAACTTTCTTGCAGCTGTACAGCATGCTTTCTGTGTACAGCATGTTGAAACCTCCAAGATATGGTAACTGCCAGGTGCATGACAATGAAGATTCGCGTCTGATAAATCTGTCCGACATGATTATAGCCTTCAAAGAACCTTACAAGCCACGAATCAATGAGCTGAAGACCAAACTTGATGGTCTTGTAGAGAATGAGAGTGAATGTGAGGACTTGATTCACAACGAACCCGGCTCAGCTAGTGTAACCGATTGTATAATTTATTATGTGACCAGGTTTCTATGCAGGAAACTGCTGAAATGCACCAATTGCTCAGCGTGCAAAACTGGGCTAACGGCTTCTGCAAATGTGACGAGGCCCGAAGCAGCCTTAGTTTTGCAGAAAACGCGAGGCGGGCTGCTACATGCAAATGTTGCCATATTTTCTCTCTTAAGCGAAATAGAAGAACAGTTTCAGAAGCATGCTTCTGATAAAAATGTCTACGACATAACTGTCGACTACATTCTAGACAATACAATCATAAGATGTCATTTCCATGCAGTGAGCATAAAGTCGACATAATGGCACAAGTCGTGCATTATTACGTAGCACTACGCATGCGTCAGTATTGCAAGCAGCTGAAAAAGAATGCTGAAAACAAAACACAAAAGCTGCGCAAGCTATCGAAGCTAGTTTAAAACTGTTTTATGCTCATTGAAACTTTGAAGTACTCTCTTTTCGTTGCATTGTCACAGAGTGAAGTATCGCCCGCGGCGCCAGTTTGTTGTCATAACTACGTAATGAATTGGTGTATTTCATTGCTTGTGTTTTCAGAGAATAAATTGAAGTGCATTCTGTATGGCTTTGAAATTCTTGCAGCTGCTTCCCTCTTTTTAACCCGAGCTCAACAAACACCTACCTGTAGTGAAAAGCCGTTTGTGTGCCACGAGAAAAAAATACACGCATACTCCTTGTCAGTACTTTTGTAGGTGTCAGTATTACATCCAATACCTCTGGTTCTAAATTCCGTAAGAATGCTGACCTGTTACTGAGCTATTTACATCAGTGTCTTGCTGTTCTACACACACATCGAAAGCAAAAGTGGCGATGCGAAATAGCGGACGTTGGTAGACAGGCTAGCCGTGGTATAATTGTTGCAGCTCGATTGTGCTTTTTTATCAACACACTAACAGGCAATGTTAGGCGTTCGTTGCCTGAGGAAAAGCGGACCACACGCCAAAAATTATCGCGGTGTCAGACGCCATCGCTTCTTTAAAGTAACATCAGGTCATAACCTGGAAATCTAGCTGACTAATTTCGCTGAAAAGTACCATTAAAATCAATTAAGTTCATTTCGCACAGATGACGCATCAACGACGACGCTAGAATTGTTCATAGCACGCGTCACGGTGCACATTTGAAAGCCTCCTGTACGGTAGCGCCATCTCACGGTGAAGCGTCAAAGTTGGTACGCGATTTCCGCGGCCGCGGAGGCGCTGTTACTACACCTGAAATATTTCTTACACCGTGGCAGCAACACACTCAGGTGAGCAGCTGGGCAGAGGTTGCCTCCTCCCCTCCCTCCTCCTCACCCTCTTCCCCCTCCTCGGCTTACGGCATTGATGTCGAAAGCCGCAGACAAAATGAGCAGCTAAGAGCACAGATCGGGCACTTGCTCACCAAACTTCAAAATTTAGAAGAAAAGCTTGCTGCTGCGACGGGTATCCCGAGTTCCGACGCCATGGAGAGTGAGCCCGAAATGCCGCCCGCGTTCGAGTCGGCAATGGCCGCAATGGAGGCGCGTCTCACCTCCCATTTCCAGAAAATGCTAGAAACGGCGATGAGCTGCATGGAGACCAAATGCTCGGCATCGGTCCCTGCAGCTATCAGCCGGTGCATGAAATCCAACACCACCCGAACGCGCCGGCGGTTCGAGGGGATCCGAGCCTTCAACAGGCACAAGAAAATTATCGGCACTCCCAGAGACGCGGATTCGGTGAACTCCAACCCTGCACCCCAACCCGGTGCTGGCTCTGGGTCGGAGTCCCATCAGCCCCCATCTGACACCTCCATTGCTAATGATGGCAGGACGACCTAACAAGCGTTCCCCTCCTCCGAAAACACACAAATTGGTAACCGTAACGCAATGGAATTGTAGAGGCTTCAAGGCCCGGCAGAAACGCGCGAACCTGCGTCTCTACCTAGAAACTTTCGAGGCTTTGCCCGCCGTGGTCGCCCTCCAGGAGCCAGGAACGGCGGCCAAGTTAACTAATTACGCGACGTTCCAGCGAGACCCCTCGCCGTGTCTCCTCGTACACAAGTCGTACACCGCCTCCGAAATTGACCTCGATCTCAATATACCGTACTCATACGCCATGCTAAGGATCCTTCCCCTTCGACGGTCGGATCCTCCCCTACACGTACTTAATGTATACTGCTCCCCGAAACTGAAGCGAGTGACCTTCACGGACCTTTTTAGCCGTGCACTTAAAGAGGCAGGTCGCGACCCCCTGCTGATTGTGGGCGACTTCAACGCCCCTAGCCAGCTATGGGGCTATCGTAAGGAGGAATTGCGCGGACGCATGCTGGCGGAGTTGGCGTCCACACTGGGGCTCACCCTCCACACTGACCCGGCATTTCCTACGCGCGCAGGCAACTCGGTGGCCCGAGACACATGCCCGGACCTCACCTTCACTCGCAACATAAGACACGCTGACTGGATCAACACCGAGGAAACCCTCGGCAGCGACCACTGCATCCTCAACACCACTGTTTATACATGCCCCCTCAAGCGCCCCACCACACAAGCACACATCCCCAATTGGACCACCTTTCGCCAAAATTTCCCATCCGACGCCAACACGAACATCACAAAGCAAGGCTACACGAATTGGTCCCAGTTAGTCATATCGCACCTTCGCTCCCACGAGAAGCAGATACAGCTCACAGAGGCAGTCACGGATGTGGACAACCACCTCTGGCAAGCGCGCCGCGGCCTTACGCGCCGCTGGAAGCGCCAGAAACACAACAAGAAGCTCAAAGCGCGCATTGCGGACCTCACCCGGCAGGCAGCAGAGTACGCGGCCCAACTCGCTGACTCCAACTGGGTGGAACGCTGCAACACGGCGGCTAGGCAAATGTCGAGCCGCAACACATGGCGGCTCTTCCGAGCCCTCATCAACCCAACGCAGACCCGCACAGAAACGCACAAGCAACTACACAAAGCCATGCACTCATTCCAAGGAAATACAACGCAGTTGGCACAGGCACTCAGGGATCGCTACCTGTGCACAACTCAGGACGGCCGCACATCGGCCTTTTCCTACGCAGGCAGGGAAAACTCTGAGTTGGACAAGCCTTTCCAGCTTCACGATCTGCGGGCCAGTCTGGCCATAATGAAGAGGGGCACCGCGCCGGGCCGGGACAAGGTTACCGTCAAACTTTTGGCGAACCTTCCTGATTCAGCGTACCAGTGCCTTCTAGAATAGATTAATGCGATCTGGACGGGGGAAACCCCCCTCCCCATTGACTGGAAGACGGCCCTTGTCACCTTCATCCCGAAGGCCGGGAAACCAATCGACACGGACAACCTCCGCCCCATCTCTCTCACCTCGTGTGTGGGCAAATTGATGGAGACGATGGTACGGGATCGGCTGTCCGAATACCTCGAACAACACAACACCTTCGCGGACACCATGTTTGGATTTCGCCCACACAGATCCGCACAGGATGTCCTGCTCCAACTCGACCGCGAAATCTTGAACCCCATCACATACCCCCAAAACGACAAAATTGTCCTCGCGCTCGACCTGAAAGGAGCGTTCGACAATGTAACTCACGAGGTCATACTCACACACTTGAGTCAAACTCACTGCGGCATCAATACCTTCAATTACGTGAAGCAATTTCTCACGGACAGACTATCATACATCAAAATACAGGACCAAGAGCATGGACCTTTCCTGCTCGGCACGAGGGGGACTCCACAAGGCGCGGTGCTGTCCCCTCTGCTATTTAACATAGCCATGATGCGCCTACCTGCCCTGCTGGGTGCCGTCGAAGGGGTACAGCACGCACTGTACGCCGACGACATCACCCTCTGGGCTACGCAAGGATGCCTAGGGGACATGGAGACCAGCCTGCAAACGGCCGCCAGCATAGTGGACCGCTATGCCCGGGACTGTGGTCTGCAATGCTCCCCGCAGAAATCGGAATCCGTGCATCTGCGCCCCTCACGCACATGCTCGACACAAATCAATCTCTCCCTGCAAAGCGGCCCCATTAACGAATCCAAGGAAATCAGAGTCCTCGGACTCTTCATACACAACCAGCGACGTTGCGACACAACACTCGCCAAGCTCCGGCAGGTGGGGGACCAGGTGGGCCGCATGGTCCGCCGGGTTTCCAACAAGCGCGGTGGGTTACGATGCAAAGACGCCTTACGGCTGGCGAACGCCTTCGTGACCAGTCGAATCTTGTATTCTCCCTACCTCCACCTGCGGAAACAGGAAGAGGATGCTCTCGAGGTCATCCTCCGCAAAATCATGAAACGCGCGCTGGACCTCCCGGTCTCTACCTCTACCAGCCACCTCATGGGACTGGGGATGGTGAACACTTTCAGGGAGCTTCGGGAGGCCCAGCTCACCAACCAATACACTCGTCTCACAAAGACAGGGTCGGGTCGCTGCCTTCTAGCCCGACTTCACATCCAGCACACCCAATTCACAGAGGAGAGATGCCGCCTTCCCGTACACTGGAGACGCGCCCTCCACGTGCGGCCTCTCCCCACCAACATGTCCAAAGAGGACCATAATGGCAGGCGCCAGGCGCGGGCAGAAGCCTTGGACCGCCATTTTGGGAATAAACCAGGAGTCTTCTACGTGGAGTCTTCTCCGGCCCGGACCCCAGGGGATGGTACACGGCCGCGGTCGTCCACGAGGGCAAAACAGTAGACGCCCTTACTTTCAAGGCCCAGTCAGCGGTTCACGCAGAAGAGGTCGCCATCGCCCTGGCAGCCTCCGACTCCTCCTCCAAATACATAATCACCGACTCGCGAGGGGCTTGTCGAAACGTCGAGCAAGGGTGGGCTACTCCCCTGGCTTATCGCATCTATCAAAATTGTAGCCGAGACTCCGATCCTGCGCACCGATCTATTTGGGCTCCAGGTCACCAAGGCCTCCACGGAAACGAAGCAGCCGACGACGCCGCCCGCGCGCTCTCTCTCCGGGCGTTTCCCTCGGGACCAGACGATGACCAGGACTCCGATTTCAATCCGGTTTACACCTTTAAGGAAATATGCGATTACTACAAATCCACCCCCCAAACTCTTCCCATTCCTTGCAAAGGGCTGGGGAAGGCCAATGAGCGGGTACTCTTGCGCCTGCTCACTAACACGATGCTATGCCCGGCAACTCTAAAGCATTTCAATCCTCAATTCGACGGGCGGTGCTCACACTGTGGGGAGGTGTCGGACACCTACCACATGGTGTGGGCCTGCCAGCAGAACCCATCCCTACCCCCTATCCCAAACCCCACCCGAGAGGACTGGGAGGCGACCCTGTCCGGCTGCTGCACCCTCCAGGCCCAAAGGGCCTTAACGCAGCGTGCCCGGGCTGCGGCAACCGCCAATGGGGTGCCTGACTAGGCATCCCCACCTAGTTGTTGTAAGGGCGTGACCCTTCAGGTCACGGACCCCAACACCTCTCTCTACAATTAATAAATGTTTTTACCACCACCACCACTTCGCTGCTTTTGACAATTGATGCGTGTTCAATATATGGCTGTTTGCGGTTTCATACCACCACGAACCTGCCATCACGATAGCGTTCGAACGAATCGAGTTGTAAGAAAAAGAATGGTTGCATAATTAGAGCATCAAAAAATCTCGCAGGGGAAATCATGAGGTGCATGTGAAGTAATAGTCAGAAATGTCCGCAAAGTGGACAGGGCAGGTGCAAAACTGGCGACAAACTTGAAAACAACGGAAGTGGGTGGAGCTAAAGCCTGGTGCCAGTTTTGAAAAAGCGGAAATGTGGACGGAGCGAATCGTGCTGCCAAATTTGAAAACGAGGCGTGGTGCCAAGTGTGAAAACTTAAAATGGGGAATGATGGAACTTGGTTAATTTAGGCAAACGGGAGAAAAGAGAGGCGAGGAGGCATCAATGCTTACGCATTCCTCCAATGCAGGTGCCGTAGTGAAATCATAATGGTTGTAACAGTGGCAGCTGCTGCTGCCCATGCCACTCCATGCAGTCGTTTCAGGACGTAATGTTGAAGGGCGTTTCAAGGTAGTTGACGACGGCTTGTTGCGACCGCGCGCCTCGCCTGATAACCACTAAGCGGGAGGCAAGCGGCTATGGCTATGAGGACGAGGTTAGTCACATGATCAGGGGCGTTTTCGGCGCAAATTGATGCAATGTGTTTCCCACTGTCTTCTGCTAAACACATGCGTCTGTAAATTGAAATCGCATCTGGACAGCCTGGGCTTTCGAAGAGAGTGGTCGTGTTTTTCGGGAGCTAGTGCGGTGGGGCCGATAGGCCTATCGTTTGTTTGGGGGCTCCACCATGAAGCCCACGTGCGAAGGTTTCAAGAGAGCTGCACTGAGCGCGATGCGCAGGATGCCGCGATCGTGGAGCGTCGGTGACAGTGCCCGTGACCACGCCCCTCTGAACACGCTACTGGTGGCACTGGAGCGAGCCATCGTGGGACTTCAGCAAGCAGGCTTCGCGCCTGATCGGGCGGCCGCGTTCGTGCAGGCCCCGCATCTCCCTGGAAGCGGTGGAATGCAGGCACCACGTGCTCCTGCTGCACTGACACCTGTGACCATGGCAGCGACGGCGGACCATCCCGTGAACTCCAGCGGGGCTCCGGACACCGGTTCCGAGAGCGCGGTCAAGGTGCCGGCCCCGGAATCTGAAGCCATTGACGAAAGCACTCTCCGCAAGCGCCATCACTCGCCCTCCCCAGCGAGCAGCACGGAGGGCAGCCATGACCACCGCAGCAGCCACGAAGCACGTGGGCGGGACAAGCCGCTTGCTGCCTGCCGCCTCCCCTCGCCATCCGCATTCCAGGCGGCGCCCAGCGGCGACGACACCACCGACGTCACGGGCACCGCGGCTCTCCTCCTGCTGCCCCCCTCCTTGGAGACGAATTCTAAGGTCCATTCGTTTCGGCTGCACCTCCTGAACTGGTTCACGTGGTGCTGCACACTGCCATTCGTTTCAGCGATGCAGCCTAGCGCCCTCTGCACCCTACCGTTCGTTTCAAAAAGTGCAGCAAAGGTGCAGCCTGGTTCACGAAATTTCTGAACCCCCGCAGTCGGAGGTGCAACGGTGGTGCAGAGCGGGACGCAGCAGATGATGGCAGCAGGCGAAATTGACGGAGCACTGAACATGCTGATAAATGGCCAGTTGACGACGCTGCGACCTGTGGTGGACGAAAACGGGGCCCGCGCTCATCAGGGTGAAGGTTTTGCCTACGCCACGCCAGGTATGTGCACTAACGACGTGCGTGCATATGTGCACGCACGTGGTTAATTTTTTTGTGATCTTTGTTCACTGCAGCTGTCTACTGCCTTCTTGCAGTATTTCTCTATACGACCTATTGGATGTTAAATTATGATATGATGCTTGTTTGTTATTCTGTTTACGCTTAACATCTAGTGCATAGCTTTGTTCCAGTGTTAGCGCCAAATCGTAAGCGCCCAAGCCGTAATAAATTCCCATATTTTTCTGTATACAGATGGGGAGATCGTGTGCGTTGTAGTCAGAGACACAACGCAGACGGCTGCACCACCGGTGGCTCCGTCTCCACCCGCGGAGTCTGCTTCCGCGTCACCTGCTCCGATGGCCCCGTCTGCAACCGTGGCGCCGACCGCTGCATCACCTGCAGCGCAGGTTTATGCGGCTGTGGGGCCTACGCCCGATGAGCGCCCAGGCTCCCCTGACTCTGACCTCTGGAATGGGCCGAAGGCCCGCTTTCTGATTTCCAAGTATAAGGAACTCAGAAAATGTCGGGAGGAAGGGCGGTTTTCGGCAAGTCACGCTACATGGATATTTCATTGATCGTCTAGCTTTGAGTGGGCATAGTTTTGCATGATTTCAGGCAGTGAAGGCCAATGTGTGATCAAGTCTGGCCTTTTTGAAGCAGCAGATAGGTTTCTTGTAGCTGTCATAATCACGTGTAGCTTTCTGCATGCTCAGGGGTTCGGCGATGGGAATTATAATGCAGCTCTGATATTAGATGACACACCAAAGATGAACTTGATCATGACCAGCATTAACAGATGCATAGAAAGTAGTTTATAATATCAAGTACATTTATAAACATAGTTAACATGCATGGTTCTTATGTGAAATGAAAGTGTTACATAATTTTTGTTCGAGCTCGACATGCATTTAGATGCAAAATGTAGAGCAGAAGTGTTGCGTTTCCATGTGGCTGAGTTTGTGCCCATTTCTTTCCTTAGAACAAAGAAAGCCTTATGGCAGAAACTGGGCGATTTGGTATCTGCTGAGTTTTCGGTTAAAACCACTGCGCTCCAGGTGCAAAACAAGTGGAAGAGCCTCGAGCGTGCCTATAAAAGGGCTAAGGCAAAAAATGGTTCATCTGGCCATTCCAGGACTTCATGCGAGCATGAAAAGTGAGTGTATTAGTCTATTTCCTGCATTGTGCTTTTTCAGGCTTCAAATTTTTCAGGCTCCTCGCGCCTGGTAAAACAATAGGGAAAAGCAGGTGGGTTCCTTTACTACTAATTCTCAAGCTGCAGCTCTTCAGAAGCTAAGCATTCCATTGTTTCACATTGTAGCGACGAAACTGAAGGACCAAGCTGTTTGGATGAAGAGCCGCAGCCATCAACATCGGCACAACAAAACCTGCCAGAAAAAAAAAGGCGCAAGGAAAGCTCAGTACAGGGCCTCCTTGATGAATTCAGGGAGGCAAGAAAAGAAAGAGCTGAGCGTTTTCAACAAAAAATGACTCTACTTGAGCGTCTCGTCGCTGCTGTTGAGAAGGTGGCAAACACTAATAAAGATGAATAAATTTTTGTGTTCCATCAGACAATGTGCTTAAACACTGTTTTATTTGCAATAGTAAACATGCGATGTTGCACTATTCATTTCACAAGAACACTGACAGTGGCACACACTTCAGGAGAATATGGACTCAGCACTGCTTCTGTGTTATGGCCTTTCGCAGGCTTTCGCTGTACACTACCAAACTGCAGTTGACAATGTCATTTTCATCATCATTCCCTACCTCTTCAGGCTGATGAATTTGCTGAAGCTCATCGAAGAAGTCCCGTTCAGCATTGCACATGTTGTGCAATACGCATGCACCCATGATGATCAGACAGCACTGCTTGATGGTAACAGCATCAGCCAGATACAGCCTTCTGAACCGCTGCTTGAGAAGGCCAAATGTGTTCTCTATTGCAGTTCTTTGCTGGGAATGACATTTATTGTATTTCTTCTTCCATACCTGGAAGTTGTGCTCAGTGTCTCTGTAGGGAGTAAGCAGCCAAGGCAGCAACGGGTATGCACTATCTCCCAGCAGGTAGTCATCGCCGCATTTTGTCTCTGCTTCGTCGTAGAAGGGGCCTTCACGAAGAACTCTAGCATCATGGGCTGACCCTGGGAACCCGACCAACACATCAATGAATTTATTCCTGTCGTCGCATATTCCCTGGAGGATCACAGAGGGAAACTTTTTGCGGTTGAAATATGAAGGGGCCGACTCCGTCGGGGTGTTTATTTCCACGTGGCAACCATCCACACAGCCAATGGTGTTCCGCGGTCCCTTGCCTGCACTTTTTGACAAAAAGCCTGCCTTGATACGCTCTCGTTCTTGCTGGCTTGGTCATGAGATGACTTCTCCACTGATGCTATAGAGGAAGTTCAGCAGCCTTTCAATGCACGCATGCACCGAGGACTCCAATATGTCAAATTTGTCTGCGAGAGAATACATGCTGCACTGGCTTCCCAGATAACCTAACACAACGAGACAGGTCTCAGCACTGATACGAGGGCGCCCGCCGTGACCTTCTGGAAAGAACTGAGACGTTTCATAGTGGGCTGCTAGATTGCAGAAAGAATCGCATGAAAGCCGGAAGAGTCTCTTGAATTCAAAATCAAAATAACTTCCAACTACGTCCTCGTAGTACCGCGGAACGCGGTTTCTGTCCATCCTCACCAACTTTTCAGCCAATACCACAGCCATGTCGTCGATTTCGTCGTCGATGTCCGAGTCTATGAGCTCCATGGCTACGTCGACAAGAGTTGACAGTGCATCACAAGTTAACATCGTCCTTTAGGCACCATGAGCAGAAAAAAAAGGGAACACAAACACTCCGGCGAAAACGCGAAAATTTGAGCGTATGTACGGACAGTGCAAGGCACAACCACGCACAGCGGTGCACAGGGAGCAGAAGGCTTGCATATCTTTTGCAAAACATCTGCACCTCAGCATTCGTTTCAGAGTGGTGCTAGTATCGCGCTCTAGCTGCACCACTGTACTGCGGCTGCAAGAGTGCTGAACCGTCCGTGCACCTCAGTGAACCGGCTGTGAACCAGTTAAGATGCAGCCGAAACGAATGGACCTCTAGTCTCTTCGATTTGGCTGCACTAGCTGCACGAGTTCAGAGAGTGCAGCACTGTCGTATACGTTTTGCCAGTGCAGCACGCGCCCTCTGCACTTTCCTCTTCTTTTTGCGCAAGTGCAGGCCTAGTTCTCGATGAGTTCACGACTATGCTGCACTCACTTCGGAGCAAGTGCCAGCCAGTTCACGATGGCCGGTGTATTTCCCAGCGCGCAGCAGACGACGGTTGAAATAGCTGTCGGCGACAGTAACAAGACCGTGACGGCGGTTCTTAGCAGCGATGGTTCTTACATTCCTGATGGGAACGGATACCTGTACAACAGAGCAGGTGAGTGTTGTTCGATGGCTTACCGAAAAAACGTGGTAAGCACGTGTGCGGTTTTGTTTGTATGCTATGGCTTCAAGCAGTGAACAGCGAACTTTAAATTCTGGATTCTCTTTTACGTGTGCACGAATTGCGCGTACCTGCGCTCGTACTGACCGTCTGAGGAAGCATTTTGGTACTCGCAAGCAAAGTCGCACCACGCTAACAGCTCGTTCTCATTGTTTTTTTTTCAGACGGCAAACACTACACCCTTGTTTTTGAAGCTGAGGACGTACCTGCCGGCCAACAATGTGCTTCCGAAGAAAGCGGTATAGATGCCTCTGCCTCAGCAGAGGCCGTTGCCCCTGCTTCTGCGGAAGCAGATTTCGAACTTTGGAGCGGCGCAAGAACGCGCTTTTTAATTGACAAATATGTCGACCTCAAGGATCTGGTTGGCCAGAAAGGGGGATTCAGGTATGTGTCCATCCCCGATTCTATGCAGCATGCTTGCAAACGCAAAAAAAAAATGTCTGACAAAAGTGGGAGAATTTTTTCCGAGCCATTACTGTATTTGAATGCATTGGCAATCATTGTAATACAAACCAAAGTGCATTCCATATTTCATCCCAGCATGCTTTTGGAAATGTGACCGCTGTTTTTGCAGTTGAGTTTAATAGTTGCTGCAGTATGTGTTTCAGTTCTGCAGGAACATAGAAAGGGGCTTTATTCCCTGTTTGGCATACCGAATTCTTCAACATAGTAATTATCCCGGGGCTCCCGCGTCCCGCACAATAGTATGGACTCCCGCGCACACGGGTCTCGAGGGCAACAAAGCGGCCGACGCCGCTGCCCGCGCGCTCACTCTCCGGGCATTACCCTCGCCTCCCCCCGATGCGGACTCCGACCCTAATCCGGCTTTTGCCTTCAAGGAAATCATCCAGTATTACCAATTCGGCCACGCAATCTTTCTTAAGCCCTGCAAGGGCCTCACGAAGGCGGAGGAACACTTACTCCTTCGCCTTTATACTAAAACACTTCTGTGCCTGGCAGTAATCAAACATTTCGACCCTGCGTGCACAGGGGAGTGCCCACACTGCAGGGAAAAGTCTTCGGACATTTACCACATGGTGTGGGCATGCCAATCAACTCCGCATCTTCCCCCTATCGCCAACCCTGCCCGGGAGGACTGGGAGGTGGCCCTGCTCGGCTGCTATGACCTGGCGAGCCAAAAGGCCCTGGTCGGGCACACCCGAGCAGCAGCTACCGCCAATGGGCTGCTGTAATGAGCAGCCCACCTAGCATTTGTAAGGAACGGACCCTTAAGGACTGCTCCACTAGCTCCCTGTATATATTTTGAAAATAAAGTTTTCAGTCAGTCAGTCAGTCTGCGGGCGCTCAGCTCCCTGCTCCCGGAGGGCTCAGACGGACGCCGGGCCTGCTTAGAAGCTCCAGGCTCTCCTCTACAGGATGCCAACAACCATGGCTAGTCGCCGAGATTCGCCTCGGATCCCCACAGTTCTGCAATGGAACGTGCGCTCCCTTGCGGCGCGGTACTCTGAACTCCGCGTGCGCATCGCGGAAAGCGCACCAGAGGTTATCGCACTGCAGGAGACGTACGTGCGGGTCCACGAGGAGCCCCAAAGGCGGTTACCTGGATACGTTGGCTACCATTCGCCAACCAAGTGTGAGGAGCAGTCCTGTGCTGCAGTGCCCTGTCATGACCACTCCCATCGGCCTGGGAAATCGAGGTGTGCGGTGTATGTGCGGCGGGATGTGAAACACACTTTCGTCGGTTCGGCGGCGGCGACAACCGATGCTCAGGAGTGTGTGGTGGTGACAGCGCGCGTCGGTGGTGTTGACACGTCGGTGCGCCCAGCTGTCGTGTGGAACGCGCTGTGTTTTCATGCAGTGTCTTCGTGCTGTGCCCCACGCCAAATCATCTGCGGTGATTTTAACGCTCATCACAGTGCGTGGGGCAGTGCCAACACCTCCTATAGGAGGTATTCACGTGACGTCATCCGCAAGGGGCGCTAGTGGCCGGCGCGGCATTCGCCATGTTGGTGGTCGCGCGCGCGGCAGCCTCAGCATTTACCTCGCTTGTGATGTGTGAAATGTGGGTGTATTTAGCGTCTCGCGCAAATCATTCCTGTCCGACCGGTAACACCGTGTGACTGAGTGGATACGCCGTGAACTGCGCGAAGCAGAAAAGAGCGGGCACGCTGAAAATGTTACACTTTGTGAAAACGTCGACGCGTAGGAATGTGCAGGTGCCGGCGTGGTGTGCGACGTACTACAAGACGGCTGCCGTGCGTTGAATTCACCCATATTAAGGTCCGCCTTGTGCACGGCGTAATTTTGCCGACAGGTCGAGGAATTAAAGCATGCAAATCTATAAGAGTGTGCAATTGCTTGACAAGCGGTCGACCCCACATCCGTGCTGAGAGTGCCGACGGCCGAAGTGCCGTTTTTCACATAGGTGAGTAGTTAAAAGTGTTTGTTCGTTTAGCTAGCTTAACTTGTCATCTCTGTCTGCTGAAAGTGACGTGTTACTACTGAATGTAGTGGAATCGCTGCACATCGCGTTGCTGCGAACCGGCCTACATATTCCAGGTCTTGTGCACTGGAAGCAACGCTACGTTTCTACAATAAAACCTGCAAAACATTCTTGTTATGTCTGCCATTCGTGCTGCGAGTGCATGACAGTATTTGCTCGACCATTTTATCGCGTAAATAAAGCAGCTATGACGCAATATGCGTTTTTGCTGAAACAATGAAGCTTCGGCAGTTCGCGGACTACAGCCCCTGGAAATATGAGTTTCTGCAGCGTCCGTTTAGGAATATGGGTAATCAATCATGTGCTGTGTTATCCACCATGTGTCCTGCATGAGTAGCTGACAGCTATGAACTGATATTAAAAGCGGCAAGTCGTGTACATTCTTGCGTGCAATGCAGCCGGCCAGTTTTGCTGCCGAGTTGCGGCACACAGCTCGGTTAAATTACGGCACAGAATTCTGCTGCAAACTTGATGCACAATAAGCATTCCACAAAGAAAAGTGGACGTTGGCGCATTTAACGACGTGCAAAGATGTTACAGATCACTAACAATACCGGCCGGGTACCTCACGGCGTACCGTGACACAGCACGAGATTTCGTGAAACGACCACAAACATGGCGCGTTTGCCGCGGCGACGCTCGCGCCATCTGGTAGCGCGGTCTCAGTGAATACCTCCTATATACTTGTCAAGGCCTGTGCCTTCACCTCTGACGTCACTAGCCGCCGGCCTAGACCGGCCTGCCCAGCAGCGCAGCCCCAGCGGCAGCGCCATCACTCTGCTTGCTTCCGCCGCGGCGTGTTCGTCCGGCTGTTAGGCTTCGCCGCTGTCGCTGAAAACGTGGTTTCTTGTTTTGTGTTTTGTGCTTCGTCGGCTGCAGCTGAGGTGGATAATTGTTCGCACTGTTGTGTCCTCGACTGCATGTACGATGCCGAACAAGTGTTGTGTGCTGGGATGCACCGGCAATTACGTTACTGGGAAAAAAGTGCAAGTTTTTTCGTTCCCCAAAGATGAGTGCACGCTGAAAAAGTGGATGCGTGCCATTCCTCGAAAAGACTTCACGCCAACTGCGTACACCAAGGTAAAACTCTGTCATTAGTATTTATGCGACTGTTCTTCTTCTACACGCACTGTTTGTTGGAGAATGTCATGCTTGCGCGTGCAGTCTGCAAACAGTCGGACGTGCTGTGAATTTATCGCATTGCTGACATCGCCTTAAAAATAGCTAGCCGATGCTTTTATTTATCCAAGACGAATGTATTTCTGAAAACCATATTTTTTCTATGCAGGTGTGCGCTGATCATTTCGACTCGAAATGCATCGAGCAAACGACAGCGTACACTGATTCAACGACTGGGAAGGTGATTGAAGTGTCGTTGGCTGTGCCGCGTTTACGCCATGGTTCCGTGCCCACTATATTTCCGGGCTGCCCTTCGTATTTTTCGAAGGCGCAGCAGACGTCGAGAGAGGCGCCCGATGTGAAAAGAAGCAGGGAGGAAGCTTATCATCTCTCTCGTGCGCTTCAAGACTCTCGTGCTTCGTTCGCAGCCGAGAAGAAAAAGTTTTGTTTTTCAACACTTGATGAAATGAAAATATGCCTTCTAGCACAATCAGTGCCAGAACCCTGGACTGTAATCTATGAGAGAAAGTGTGCAATGTTTTTGAACACAGTGGACAGAAGTGAACCGTGCCTGAAAGCTTCTGTGACAGTGTTTGATGATCTCCGCGTTTCCGCATGTTTTCAAGGAGCTTCTATCTCGAGGCTTGGGAGCAGTGTTGTACCCGAAAAGGTTCATGATGTACATTCACTGCTGTTGATTTTGGAAAATCTTTGCTTGTTATCCGCTGAAAACCAGGCCGCTGAAAACCAAAGCTGTGAGCACTTATTCACTGCTATAAGTGCGCTTCTTGAGAAGCTGGAGATTAGTATTGCACATCAAAAAAAAGAGACTGTAAAATTTTTAAAAGATCAGTTATTGCTGCTTAGTACAAGTCGCATTCAGTACAATGCACAGCTGATGGTGTCTGCGTGCATTCTGTACACATTATCAGCTCATGCTTATAAGTTCTTCAGAAGTACAAGCGCACTGACATTGCCCCATCCGAGCACCATAAGGAAGGTTTGCTCCTCATTCCAAATGTCTCCTGAAGCCGAGTCATCAGACAATACTTTTCTACAGTACGTGGTGCAGAGATTCAAGCAGCTGAAGCCCCATGAGCACGAGGTCATCTTGATGCTAGAGGAAATACATATTAAACCTTGCCTAGATTATAAAGGCGGAAACATTTGTGGTGCTGCAGTCAATTCTAGTGATGCTGCAACGTCTGCTCATGTATTCATGATTCAGTCTTCTCAGTTGTTTTAAAGAAGTGGCACACATTGTTCCTGTGAAAACGATGACTGCTGACCAGCTGCATGACATTCTAAAGAAGGTTATTCTACGCTTGGAGCATATAGGCTACAAGGTTTTGGCAGCTGTCTCCGACAACAATTCACTGAACAGAAAAACTATGATGATGTTTTCAAAACCATATAAATTAAGAATTCTTTACCCACATCCTGCAGACCCTTCACGACCACTTTTTTATGTGGTTGATGTGGTACACCTTTTGAAAAGCATTCGGAATAATTGGATCAATCAAAAAAAACCAGGCACGTCTTTTTTACCCCCATTTTGACCTGTCCAACAACAGCATCCATCCTGATCGTATCGGTTGGGCATCATTTAAGGATGTAAGAGAGCTGTATAAACAAGAAGCAGCAGAACTTTTGAAGTGTGGATATGGATTAACCTCTAGGGCACTAAATCCCAACAATTTGGAGCGCCAAAATGTCAAGTTGGCATTGCAGATTTTCAGCCCATTTGTAGCGGAAGCCTTGAGGGCTAATAAGAGTGAACCAGCTTTACACCAGGCGGAATCAACAGCAGACTTCATCACGATTATTGTTCGGTGGTGGAGCATCGTTAATGTAAAGACACCTTTGAAGGGCATCCACCACCGCAACATTTTTGAAGAGCCAATTTCAAGAACTGAGAATGATCCCAAAATTCTTTTTCTGAATGCCATGATCACATGGCTGGATGTTTGGGAATTCCTTAAACATGACGCTGGAATTCTCACCAAAGAAACGCTCAGTGCATTGAGGTTATCCGTGTACTCACTTTCGGAGTTTGCAAAGTACTGTTTGCAGGAGCTTGGCCACAGATATGTGTTACTCGGCAAAATTCAGACTGACTGCCTGGAGAGCCGCTTCGGGCAATATAGACAGCTGGCAGGCAGCCAGTATCATATATCAGTGCGGCAGCTCTATGAAAGTGAGGGGAGAATACGTCGGCAGAACACACTGCCTGTAATAACTGCTGATGACTTGCAGAACATAGAAAGCAGTACTTCGAGCAGCGTGGAGAGCACTTTCTCTATTTCTGTCACTGGGAGTGACCTAAATGCTCTAAGTTCTCGCATGCCTGTTGTTGCCTACGTTGCGGGATACTGTGCGCATGCTGCATTGAAAGCACTCAAGTGCGACACTTGCCGGGAAAATCTGGTCACTGCCAGAGAGCAGGCTCAAGCAGAGGATGATGATGATGACACTAATTCATTAATCAGACAATTGGATCGAGGTGGTTTAAAATTTCCATCACCATTTGTTGTCGCCCTTGTAATGCATGCAGAAGTCATAGTGAAGAAGCTTGCTGAGAAAGAAAATTGTGCAGAGTTCCTGAGTGGTTCTAACCAAAAGAAGCTGGTCAGCAAACTCTTCCGGAAAGTGAGGAAATGATAACATGCATGAAAGGGCACACATATGAACAGTTAACCAGTTTGCTAGCAAACTGTGCAACAAACATACTTTTGAATAACCTCTGCAAGCAGAAAAATGACCTTGCACGTGTTGCAAAAGAAAATGAAAAAAAAAGGAAAGCTTGTATCTTTACTGAGAAATGAGCATTTGTGCTTTAGTACTACACTGATGTCTTTCCATTCTGTTGGCTATTGTTCAAAATGAATGATTCTGAATGTTATGTATGCACTGCTTCTGAGTTGTTTTCATGTGCCATGTACATTGTGTATTGTGTGCTGCTGCTTGTAAATAAACCGGCTTATTTTGTGCAAGCGAGCACCCTTTTATTTTAACTTTGTATACACTATTTTCTTTTTCTGCTCCAAATCTATACGCTTCTTGTGAATTTCAATGTCAGTGTAGTGTTTAAAGATCTGGTGAATTCAATTAATCACAAGAAGAGCAATAATTGACTATATTGCAATAAAAAAACTTTTGCATACCTAATTTATGCTGTACATACTTGTGAGTATTCTTTGCTGATATCCCCACACTCTATTTTAACTGCCTTGTATGTATGGGTTACACATTGCAATAATTTGAATTTCAGAGGCATTACAGTTCACGGTACTTGTTCTTTTGTGCTTATTTTGCAAACTACCCTCTTGTATGCTCCTCTTACAATGTGTTAATGCTGTGTCACTAAAGCTTTGTGAATCTTTTCAAATAAACGCTGTGCATTGCAGTTTCTGTATGTTTTGTAACATTTGGGTTGATATTTCCGCTAGTTCAGTGACCACCGCTAAGAAAACAAGCCTAGGTCTACTGCGTCGATTTTGAAGGAAGTAGTGCGTATTGTGCTTTGCAGTTCTGATAATTTAATGTTCCAGACCGTTCAGGCATCCTCAATGCTAGCGTGCAATATTTTCATTAAATGTTAGCAACTAGGAAACTGAATTGCGTGTAAAGAGCAAGAGGACACTTTCTGAAACGGGGCACTATCGCGTATTCGGCGGTTCGGCACGCACCGCGCTCGGGCGAGCGGGAGCGGTTCGGCCGCCGCCCCGTGACGTCGCTGACGTCACACTTTGGGCGCAGGCCTTGAGAGTATATAGGAGGTGTTGGCAGTGCCCGTCATTCAGCGCGAGGAGACGACCTGCACGACGCAGCAACGCAGCTGGGACTCATCGTCTTGAACACCGGCGAGCCCACCTTCCGATGACGTGGAACACCCGGCTCCTGCATCGACGTTGGCTTCGCATCCAGAGGCATCGAGGCGACATGGCACCGATCACCATCTCTCTGGGGCTCGGATCACTACTCCATCCTGATCGAACCCACTGCGGCGGAGGCTCGCGCTAAATGCACCTACTCCATCGTGAACTCGAGCGCGTTCAGGCAGGCTGTAGACGAGGTGGCTACCTCAGGCGCGCCCTTTTTCACCAGCTTGGTCCGAAGTGCCCTCGCAGCAACCCGAAAAGCAGAGGTGCGGGCGGGCCAGCCCGCACCAGACAGCAGACTGCTTGAGCTGCACGTGCAAAGGGACCGCGCAGAGCGAAGGGCACGACGGACCGACAGAGCCGCCGACTGGACGCTATACAACCGCCTGGACGCGAAAGCGCGGCGCCACTCCAACAAACTTTACCGTCGCCAGTGGGCTTCATTATGTCAAAGGTTAGAGGAAGACGCAAGCTCGCGGAGGCTATTCGACACCTTGCGGCGCATCACCGAACCTCAGGCAAACCCGCAGCCGCTTGCTGCACTGGCAATATCCATCGGGCTCAGTGACGAAGAGCTCGCTGAGCGGTTTGCCGACCGGTTCGCGCCGCACAGCCCCGCAGGCGCAGCTAGCATAGCTGCGCTCGAGAGCCCCGGAAGCGGCACCACTCCCTCTCCCGTCACCTCGGAAGGTCCCTGCGACGCGCCTTTCACCGCGGCGGAGTTGAATAACGCGCTGCAGCCGTCGGTCGGCGCCCGGACCAGACGGGGTGACCTACCAAATGCTACGAAATCTGGACGCGGAGCAACGACAGATCCTCGTGCAGCAGATCAACCTGGTGTGGGAACGCGGAGAACTACCGGAGGACTGGCGCACAGCGGTCGTCTGTCCTATTCGCAAGCCAGGGCGCCCACCCACGGAGCTGAACGGATACCGTCCAGTGGCGTTAACATCGGCAGCGGGTAAGCTCATGGAGCATATGGCGTTGCAGCGTTTGAACGAGCGAGCCGCGGATGCTGATTTGTTTGACGAGCGGCAGACGGGTTTCCATGGGATGCGGTGCACGGCAGATTCGATTTCGGACGTTGTCACAGCGCTGGAGCACACCAGGGAGGCAAAACAGGTCGCGCTGCTGCTGCTGCTGGACGTCTCGAGCGCTTTTGACAACGTCCACCGCGCACCAATCCTCGCGGCGCTCGAAGGAGCCGGTGTGAGCGGGCGCTTGTTGCAATATGTTCGCGGCTTCCTGACAGGGCGCACTATGCGCGTGCGAGTAGGGGGCAAGTTCTCCGAGCCTCGCCCAGTGGAACTGGGCGTGCCACAGGGCTGTCTTGTCACCGTTCCTGTTCAATGTGGCCATGTCAGTGGTGCCGGCCTGCTTCCCCGCAAGCGGCCGACACCATGTGTACATGTCCATATAGGGAGTTTGCACGAAAGCCGGCGGCGCTATGCATTCTGGGTAGGCCGCCATTTTGTCGTCCTTGGTAGCAGCCGACGCAGGAAGCGACGTGTTTTTACGCTCGCGTAGTACGTGCGTGCAACAGTGCTGGCGTTATGGTGTACTGTCAGGGACTCCGGAACAGGGGGGGCAGGGGGGGCGGTCGCCCCCCCAACATTTATCCAGGGGGGGGCGCCGCCCCCCCTCCTCACTTTCCGACCGCTTACGATGAAATCGAATTTTCGATAAGTGCTGAAGTTCTAGTGCTTTATAATTTTAAAGAATATTGACATAGTACAGAGATGGCCAACAAACAAACAAATATCATTCAGCACACACAAATGCCAAATTCCCATCATAGGAAACAAATGTAACCTCCCCCCCCAAAGAAAAAACAATATATCCTCGATATATTGAAAAAGTTAAATATACTAAACTCTCCTTTCCTATCTCACAACGAATCCAAGAAAAAATCTCAACACTAACAATTAACCTCAGCCGATTCACAGGACACACTTGAGGTATGGCACCAAAACACCTAAAGGACGTTTACACCAGGCCGAATGAACGCTTCATTCTGTACTCCAAGTCTGGTACAAACAAACATCACAAGTGCGCAGGAAACTACAAACTATCCAACGCTTCCCTCAGAATCACCAAAGCCTTCAGAATAACACCTAACATAGCCCTCCCAATACTTGCAAACGTACCCACCATTCACAATATTCGAAAGATAAAACGCACTTTTCACCGCCATTAATAACAACCCTTCCTTTACAAACGACACCCTCACTATCCCCCCTTCAGTCATCACCACGAAAACGGACCTCCACCTCACCCACCCAACGCAAAGCATCAAAATCAACTACTCTTCCGGGCCCCTTACACCATCAGACCTGCATATTTACACCGACGGATCGAAAACAGAGGCATGCTGTGGCCTAGCATATAACGTTCTCACAAAAAAAGAATCGAATCACACAGTATAAACTATTTAAACTTTCTGAATACAGCTCTAACTTTGAGGCCGAGGCTGTGGCCATCATCAAAGCCATTGAATACACAAAAGCCACCACTTCCCAATCAAAACACCACCCTCGCCGACAGCCTCTCAACAATAAAAGGAGCATTTGACACTAAAAGGGGCATTTGAAAAGGGGCAATCGTGCCAGGGGCTTCTGAACTCGGGGCTTTTGAAAACGGGGCAAATGCAGCGGGGCATTTGGCGCGAGGCATTTGACACGGGGCTTCTGACATCGGGTGCTTTCGTGCACCACCCGGTGGAAATATCAAGTGCAGAGATACATTTACTGCAGCAGCAGCAGCACTGCGGGCAATGTTTAAAAGAAAGATACATGTATCAATTTAAAATAGAAACCAAGGCATTTATTAAAAGGGAAATTTTTTTTGAATAATGCAAAAATAACAAAGAGCCATAGTGCCAGGTATATCAAACATAATGCATCGAGCAAATAGGAATTATTAAAACAAATGTCAAGTACAAACAGTTGAAAGAAGGTGAAGTCTAATAATACTTTTAAAGGAACGAATAGTTTTAAAATCCTGAGATAAGGTGTAATGAACGGGAGTTTGATTAAAAACTGAGGGAGTATGAGTCTGAGTATGAGGGCGTATCCGGAACTACCAAACAATTGGCTGGGCCGCAAGCGATGACGCTTTTTTAGCGTCTTATTCAGCTTCATGCATGCACCTTCATGCCATCCCGCAAGGGGGGGGAGGGAGGGAGGTGCGCAGATTTTCATTGAACTTTTTTCGGGGGGCGGCCAGCATGGGGTGCGGGTCCGGGTGCCGACGTATACGCAGCTACATACACTATACCTATATTGTGCGTTATGACCTTTGTGGAGTTTTTTAAGTCGCGCTCGCAAAATCCCCGCGTAATTTGCGCACACCCTTCGAGCCCTAATTTCTGAATAAAAAGTGCGCAAATTATGCGCGTAAATATGGTATATTCATTGCACTCATAGAAAGTATGAATTCACAGAGGCTGAAGTCTTCTGTAACATATTTAATAAGAGGATTTTGTTTGATTCAAAAAAATTTTTGTCTGATTTTATAGGTAAGCTTGTTATATGTTACAAAGATTTAGGATTTTAGTACATTCTTTACCTTAATGCCAGTTTGGTCTAAACTGAAATGCAACCACATCAAAATAATTGAATGGCTACGAAAAAGATGGTTGTATGTAACAAGGCTATAATGCATATTATTTCTAACGTCTCATACAGTGATTGCAGTGCAGCTATCTTTCAGGAAAAAATTCGTCCTGACATCCGTCCTGCTCTCGTAACGGTAAATAGATTTATCACAGTTTGGCTCCATGTGCTAGAATTTTTGCAGGGATTTTCTGATTGTATGTATGTATATCTTGTTGCTGTGGGTAAGTACCACAAAAAATAATGCAAGCAGTGCTAGGTGTTTTAGGGTGGTAAAAAATTTCAAGGGTACCTGGTGCAGTTGTCGTGTAGCCTTTCACTAATTATGACGTAGCTGCAATGACAAGCTAGGCATTTTGCACCTATAAGCTATTAATCTATGTTAAAATAGCTTAGGGGTTGTGTTTGCACTTAAATCACCTTGCAGAGTACCATTTCTGCAGGCTAGCGGTTCTGCGCAAGCCAGAAGAGTGAAAGTTTCCCTGATGTACTGTTGGCCGCAAAAATTTGCGGGATCTGCAGCGCGTGGCGGAGAGACTCAAAACTGCACTGCTGCGCCATCTGCTGTCGCAGAGCGCGGTGACGAGGCTAACGGCAAGCCTTGTGCGGCAATACCATGAGTGAGCCTCGACACTACGCTCTGTGACGGCAGATGGCGCAGCAATGCAGTTTCGCGTCGCTCCGCCATGCATCGCAGACTCCGCAAACTTTCATGGCCGACGGTACATATCTTCCAAGTAGCAGTTGTATGTATTTCACTGAAGTGCCTGAGCAATCTCCTCCAGTGAATCAGCAGGAGGCATCTTCCGTGACCACTGGTAACCAAAACTTCATTGTATTTTTTCAGTTTTAAAGATAAGCTAACAGTTTTTCCACTGCATTCTGTGCTTCTGTGCGTGAAAAGAGGTTAGTGTTTTATCTCACAGTCATCTACGAGGGGATCAATCTTAGACTGAAAAAGAAAGAACTGGTAAAGCTAATGCACTCAAATCATGCTGGTTCATTATGCTGCTGGGGTGCATTTAAACTTTCTGTTGTGATATCGGCGCACAAGTTAAAGAGACAGAACACTGACCAAAATGTGCCATGAGATTTTCGCAGAACTGAAAAGGTCGTGCCTCGAACTATAATAATTGAGCACTGCAAGATAAAGAAACGAGGATTTATCATTTTAATTTGGCAGAAAACGTCGCATAAAAAGCCATCTTGCGGTGATACCTGCAATAATCACAGTAGTTCATCACATGAACCCATATCAGTAAAATATCACTTATTTGTTTTAGTGCAGTGTTTTTTTCTCTCAGGAGTGTTGATTGGTGATGATTGTGGTTGTGATTTTTTTTATCGTTCTCATGTTCAACTCTGGCTCGCGCCTTTCTTGAGCTTGAATATGTGTTGTCACTCGGTTCATTATGTTAAAACTATTTGAAAACATTCAATTTGTCTGTCTGTTATTTATTTTTGCACAAATTTGTAACGTCCATTGGGTTTCGCAAATAAAAACATTTGGCATGGGTCATGTCTTTATATATATATATATATATATATATATATATATATATATATATATATATATATATATATATATATATATATATATGTGTGTGTGTGTGTGTGTGAAAAATCGAATGCAACTGACACCGACAGCTCTACTGAACTATAGAACAGTTTCGATATGCAGGTTAAAAACTTTTTTCGGAAATAGTGTATATGAGCAATGACTGCATTCATAAAAATCCGCAATTAGTTTATCCAACCTAGCTGTTGATGAGCTAACAAAGCGGGCAAATTTGTTTTATACCCTAAGCTAGAAAACTGTTCACCTTCTACAAAAAAAAGTACTTTGTTTCTTATTCCGGGAAAAGGCCGTTAAAAAAGAAGTTACTTGGAACAAATGGTAACAAATATTCAGAACAAGA
This sequence comes from Amblyomma americanum, assembly GCF_052857255.1. NCBI lineage: Eukaryota > Metazoa > Arthropoda > Arachnida > Ixodida > Ixodidae > Amblyomma > Amblyomma americanum. Next base: position 55,564,974 of record NC_135506.1, read on the forward strand.
GATTTCACAAACTGTCCAGTCGGAAATGTTGCTGTTATAACATCAACTAATTGGTTGACTGGTAAAGGGCTGAACCAAGTAAGAGGTGGGCGTAGAAGAGGTCTCTTTCTTTTTTCGTCAAGAATATTGTATAAACACAATCTCATTCAGAACAAGTGGAAGTACGATTAACATATTGAGTGTCTCGCGCGTCAGTGCTTTGCAATTCTAGATGAATTCACTGAATCTATGTGCAATACAAAACTATAACAAAGGCACAGCAAAAAAAGAAAAAAAATCGCGACTACGACACAGAAGACAAGAAAGGTTCTGCACGCTCGTGGATATGTAGCTCATTTTTTTTTATTTTGGCGGCAAAAAAAATTAGAACATTTTGCATTTCTATCACCTTTCAATCCCTTTGCAATTTGTCATCTCATCCCTTAGTACGAAATGCCCTAAATTTTCAACCAGTTTAGCAAAGAAGGTTGAAGCAAAACAACCTTTTAAATTTATGGTTTAGCTTGCCACGCCACTGGTGCCGTCGAAACATGGCTTTGCGTCGCCATCGATTAAATACTCCGTGCCGCGCCACGCCGCCGACTAGAAACAACCGCAACGCCGCCACCGTTCGAAACCGACGTGGCGCACAAGTACATTCTAGTTCACTGTGGCACAAGTGGGAGCCACTCTTGCTCCGAGCGCATAATGAGGCTAGTCAAGCCGAATGGTGAGCGAATTCTTAGACCGGAAGCGCAAGAGGACGTAACTTCCGAAACACCGCTGCCACACGTGGTCGCACACAGTCTGCATTGCGGTCGCCGCTTCCGCTTCACCTGTATCTATCACTACCTAGGCTCCTTGTCCCCGGCAAAAATGAGCGCCCCGTGGGACCACTCTGGAGATACCTCACCAGCCAAAGTCGTATTGAATACAATGATGAATGGTAAGTCAGGTCTTATTTGCTGTCTGGACGAACAACGTGCTTTCGCGCCTTGTCGCAGCGGCGCAGTTTTGAGGGCCATGGAAGTTTCCAGCGACGTATGATGCCGAAGGCAGCATTGTGGTTTTGCCCTAATATCCTACATGTTGGCATGCAAATGCTAGTGTAAAAAAGTAAAGAAAAAAGATTGGACAATAACATTTGCTGTGGTGTGAATGTTTTCAAGACTATTTCGCGCTTAGCAATGCTAAACTTAGCCAGTCATTTTTTTATTTTCATGTTCTCTCTACGCAGAAGAGGAAGACCAAACAATCCCTGAAGTTGTGGATGTCTCTGCGAAGAACTCAAGCGAAACTGAGGTGTCAGTTGGTTAGTTCAGATACTAGACTTTCCTGAATGCATGTTAATACCATAGCAATTCAGATGCAGTTGACAAAAGCTGAGTTAGCTACACTGCATGCATCAGATCAGTTCGTCTTTCTGGCACTGTTAGGCTTTAATGATGAAGCTGCATGCTTATTTTTATGTACGCGCCAAGAGGATGCTTTCATTTCACCTGGTGTGGTGAATATGCCTGAAAAAAAAACGAATATAGCAAGCATGTATGAAATAATATATGCTTGTTTGGTCAAGTTTGATAGTTTCATTTTGAGTTCAACAACATACACGGAAAGGTCTTAATAAAGATAAATTTCCAGGTAGAGCGTATATTTAAACCAATTAAACAAACACTCAAACTGAACTGTGAGACTTTGCATTCAAAAATGTCTACAGGAGCTTGTTTCACCTATTTCTTTTCCAACGCAGCTTCATGGGATGAACGGCAAACACAGCTGCTTCTCGACTATTATGCACGGTATGCAAGAGACGTGGGCCCACTCAATAAATTTCATAGCAAGCGAGCTATGTTTGAGCAAATTGCCTGCGAGCATTCTTGGCATTCACCGCACTGCTGTGCAGTGCAAAACACGCTTCAAGACTGTCAAAGCGGAAGAGGAATGAAGAGAAGCACAATAATACAACCTTTGTCCATAACGTTCCAAGACTGATTCCAACAAAAAAAAAAAAGGGCGTTTAACATTGAAATCGTGCAGCACTCCTTCGAAATAGTCTCCCTAGAAGTCTATACACAGCTTCCTACGCTTCTTTTGGCAGGGCTGTCAGCTCCTTTCTCGTGGCGTCTTGAATTGCCTCCACGCTCCCCATCCAGAGACCTTTTAGGGCTCTCTTCTCACGAGGAAACAGGAAAAAATCGCATGGGGAGAGGTCAGGCGAGTATGGTGGAAAGGGAAGTACAATAATTCTATGCTTGGCGAGAGCTTGGTCACACTGAGAGCAGTGTGCTGCCTTGCATTATCGTGGAGAAGGCTCCATTGTCCAGATGCCCAGAAGTCAGGGCGACGGTGTCGCAGTGCATCATGCACGTGTTGGAGCACGCCGATATAAAACTCCCGATTCACCGTCTGCCCTTGTGGGAAGAACTTGTGGTGTATGACACCTTTGGCATCAACAAAAACTATCAGCATCGCCTTTGTTTTCGTCTTCTGTCGCTGTACCTTTATCGACGCCAGAGACCTTGTGGACCGCCATTCGGCACTCTGCCTCTTTGGTTAAGGATCGTATTGATAACACTATGTTTTGTCTTCAGCAATGATGCTGTCGATGAATGCAGCACCCTTCTCTGCCTCAGAGAGCAAATCAGCGCTCACTGATGCCCGTGTGTCCTTCTGGTCCTGTGTGATGGAGTGCGGCACAAATCTGGCATTCAGCTTTCGTTTCCCTAAGTTCTCAATCAAAATTTGGTGGCATGTTGTCTTACTAATATTGAGAGCATCTGATAGCATGCGGACTGTAATGGTGCGGCCTTGCTGTATAATTTCCCTGATCTGAGCCATGTTGTTTTCATTCCGTGAGGTTGAAGGGCGCCCCTGACTTGTGTCATCTTCCACCGACGTTCTCCCTGAAACGAGCCTCTCGTGCCCGTGATAATGTCTCGTTGCCGTAAGCATCACAAAGGAGCTCATACGTCTGTGTGGCTGTCTTGCCAAGCTTCACACAGAATTTTATGTTTACACGCTGTTCGAGGTGGACATCCATCTCCACATTCATTCACACTAGAATGTGCTGACGACTAGTGAAAACGTATCTTTCTACAAGAAGTGCCATCTAGCAGCTGCCACAGCAATTAACATAAATAGCTCAGGTCAGCCCGAAAAGATGGCGCTACACATACAAACATTTCTTTTGGCGTATCATTTCTAGAGCAGAAAATAAATCAGTCTCGAAACTTTACGGACAAAGGTTGTACATCAAGAAATTCCCGCTGCCGCGTAGAATATGAGCAAGAGTTCGATGCCATAAAGTCTATAGATGACAGCTTGCAGCTGAAAGTTCTGCGCGGTGTGGACCTCTTTCGAGAGGTTACGGTCACTGAGGATGAATAACGAGGCATACAAGAGGCCTCACAAGCAAACCCCTTTGTGCCGAATATTTTTGACGGGAGGTACACCTCCCGTCAAAAGGGTCTAATTTATTTACACAACACTTTTTCTAACATGCAATAAATGTTTGCTCTGATCTCATTTTTCATACAACCAAAGCATGTGATTTGTAAAATGCTTTGACAACTAGTAGTAGTAAGTGGTTTATTAACCGTTTCACTGTCGCGGACGTACCGGCACGTCTTCGCGCTCCCCCCCCCACAGTGTCACTGACATACCGGTATGTTCTCTATCGTGCGTTTAAAATTTCGCGCCTGAGCGCAAAGCTGGCACTCCTGGACTGGCCGCGCCATCTGTTGAATCTTTCTACAAGTTCATATTTTCGCCCCGCACTGTGTTGGTGCATGTATTGAAGAGTACGGTGCGACTGCCACTCCCACCACTCTCTTTGCTGAGTGGCACGTTCGCTAGATCATGCGCGGCGCGCGTGTTTATGGGTTCAAGGGTTGTTCTGCCATCTCCGCTGGTTTGAAAGTTTTTATTTTTCTTCTGTTGGCGTGTCTGCTACGGCGCGTCAAGTTCAGGGGCACGCGCCGTTGCCTCTCCGAAAAGAGACCGACACATGACTCAATTGCTGCTTTCGCTCTCTCACCGTACCCTCGCTTCCGGCTTGCAGCAGTAAATGTAAAGCCCCTCAAACTTTGTTTTAGCCTTTTTCCATCTACCTCTTGATCACACAACGTCCCATTTCTCTCTGTTGTGCGGGCGATTGAAAGCGCATCTTCCCTGTGCGTGGTTACTTTCGGATGGCTGAGCGTGCGGGACCTTCGTCTGCTCCTTGGAGCAGTGGCTCTTCCGATTCTGAATACGAGCCGAGCTCAGATTCGGACTCGGAGAGCATCTCATCCGAGGAAGAAATGAGTTCCGCATCGTCAGATTCGGATGTTGAAACGGCGGGACCATCATCCCGGAAGCGTGCGCGGCAAACGGAAACTATGTGGAAGAAAGGAGATTTCTCACCAACGTTGTTTCCTTTCGACGCGTCACGTTCAGGAAGGACCGTCCGCGAGTGTAACTCTTCAACCGGATGCACAAGAAGGTGACTATTTCAAGCTTTTTTTTTTTTGATGAGCCAATCGTTTCACACATCGTGAGTGAAACAAATCGGTTCGCGCGAGTGAAGAAAAACGCGCAAGGAGTTGTGCACAAGTCCCGGCTGAGAGCTTGGGTGGAGACAGATGTAGCAGAAATGTACTGTTTCCTTGCGGTCGTTCTGCTGATGGGCCTGATAAGAAATAATGGCTTGCAAGACTACTGGAGCACGAACCCTATGTTGCACACACCATTTTTTGCAACCATTTTTCGTTGAACCGCTTCCTGCTCCTCCTGCGGCTTCTCCATCTGAGCGACTCCACTGATATTGCAGATCGCCTGAGAACAGTGCGGCCATTTATGGAAGCAATTCAGAGCAAGGTGAGTAGCCTACTAATTCCTCACCAAGACCTGTGCATAGATGAGTCTATGATGCCATGGAAAGGGCGGCTGTCATTTCGGCAATACATTCCTTCAAAGAGGCACCGCTTTGGTGTCAAGTTCTTTGTTCTTTGTGATGTCAAAACCGGCTACATTCTGAAATTTGTTGTGTACACTGGAGCGACGACAAACATGACCATGGTCAAGGATTTGGGATTTTCTGGCTCCATCGTTCTAGAGCTACTTGAAGACTACCTCGGCAAAGGACATTCGCTATTTGTAGATAACTAGGTACACTAGCCCAGCATTGTTCAACTGCCTTCAAGATAAAAAACCAACACATGTGGAACTGTTCGGACGAACAGGAAGGGGCTTCCAAATTTCTCAAAAAAGATGAAAAAAGAGGAAGTGGGGTCATATCATGCCAAGACGCTTCTTGCGCTCAAATGGCATGACAAGAGAGATGTACATGTACTAACGTCGATGCATAATGCACGTCTGGAAGACACAGGGAAGGTGGATAGGGTAACAGGCGAGAACAAGCAAAAGCCCGCATGTGTTTTCGAATACAATATGAAGATGGGATTAGTGGACAAGACGGACATGATGATGAGTTTCGCTGAAAGCATTAGGGAGAGCCTCAAGTGGCACAAAAAGTTTTTTTTTCATATTATGGACATGTGCCTTTTGAATGCCTTCACCTTGTGGCGTGAAAATGGTGGACGAAAAACATTCGTCGAATTTCGCTTGAATGTCGTGTACCAACTGATACAAGAGTTCCACACTGCTAGGAGGAGAGGTGGAAAACGGAGCGGTGATGACCCGAGGAGGCTCACGGCACGACACTTTCCCCAAATGGTTCCTTCGAGCGAAGCCAAAAGGAGCCACACCCAACGGAGGTGTCACGTGTGTGCAAACACTGTTCGAGGGCAAAAGAAAAGGAAAGACACCCATGTGATGTGCGCTGAGTGCGACAAAGGCTTGTGCCTGGACCCATGCTTCAAGATCTACCACACTCTCAAGAAGTATTGAGCAGTGTTTTTTTTCACGTTATCCTCATTTATCTCATTTATAGTCATGCTGATGATGATGATGATGTTTACCAACAGCTGCAGAACACTGAAATGTGCATATTCCATTGACTATTTTATTTGTATACCAATAATAATCAAAAATAAATTGCTATGCTCATTCCCTTTTATGCTCGTTCCCTGAAACCAAGCCGACACTGGGGGTGTGTCACGGCCAGAAAGGCCCGACAGCGAAAGGGTTAAAATAATAAGGAAGGAAAAGTTTTTGCTAGCCCCGGCATCTGCCATCAATACTGAAGCCCCCGAGCTGGGGTAGCGGAAATAAGCATAGCAGCCAGAATGGAGAAATGAAATAAAAGAGGTGAAGGGACAGAAAGAGAGGGTACAGGGACGTAGTATACAAAAAACTATTTACACAATAATAAACATGTAGAGGTTGCGCGCGTGGAGAGTTCATGATAAAGCAAATTTGACAAAAAAAAAATTTGATGTGCAGTAAATGTTTTTACATGAAAAAGTTGGTCTCTGTGAATGCAGCTAAGAGCTCAGCCAAGTAATTTCTCTTCAATTCGCCCAATCGGTGGAGAGCGCTTTCGCTTTAGGACACAGGCTGTCGACTTGCCTTAATTCTGCTAGGCTGAGCCTTTTGTGAAGGGCAGCATCAATTCTTTCTATTCTTTCATGATCTGTAAGCAAATCATTGACGTCAAAGTCACCTCCATCCAAGCACATGTTATGTAGAACACGGCATGCTACTACAAACTTTGTTATTTTATCCACATTTGTAAACTCGATGTAACGAAGCTACCATAATCTTTGCTTCAGCGATCCAAAGGCATTTTCAATGATTACCCTTGTTGTTGCATGGCACTGGTTGTAATTAATTTTAGCTGCTGTCAGTGGCCCGTAGTGCTTGAACGGTGTCAACAAGTGCTCTCTAATGGGATAAGCGGCATCACCTAAAATGTGGAACTTGTTGACTTCGCACAGTGTAGGCAAGTCTTCATGCACTGGAGACAACCTCAACACTTGCATCATGCAGTTCGCTTGGTGGCACGGTGAATACATCCATAAATCTGCCACTTGCATTGGATATTCCTTGCATAGTTATTGAGACTTTATCATGTCTATTTATGTAAGTAGACCCGATCTTGTTGCTAAGGGCCATATTGGCATGTAGGTTCCATCAATACATCCAATGACATTTGGAAAGCCTGCAAGCTGAAAAAAATTAGTAGCCACGGTTACAAAACGAAAGCCAGAACATTCTCCATGGTTGATCAATGAAATTGCTCAAGCATGGTGGTATAACTTTGTGGCAAATGGGGGAATTTAGTTACATTACAATAGTGTGCAAGCGTAGGCAAAATCAACTGGTCACTATCTTTTGCTTCTGAGCATATTTATATTTGCCTCAGTTTTACACATGAGAAAGGAGCATTCTTCTGCATACTTAAGTCAGAAGCTAGAAAATATAATGCATGAAATGTTGCAACATTTAAGCATATGCATTGTTTACACTGCACAAAGCCCAAGGATCATGGACATGGCATTGGTAAAATCAGTAATTCAAAGTTTGAGAGGAGGCTAATAGCCCTGTCACATGGGCACCGTGTAGGCCTTTGAGAATCAGGTTCTTATATCCAAATGCATAAGGAGTGCAGCTACACAGCACAAATATTGTTCCTTAGCCGCTAAGGACCTGGGAGGCGAAGGCGCTCGTCAGAGACCTTTGGAGCCCAAAGGTGTGGCCTTCAAGAACCTGCGATGGTAGTGCCATCCGTCAAAAAGTAAAACCAATAAAAAAATATATGTAGCCAACAATGTTTGAAAACATCATTCAAACATACGGGAAATGTGTCTGGCTTTGCTTTTTGTATGGGTGCTTGTGCTTGCATTTTATTCGCAAATTTCAAGACAGTAAAAGGGGAGCCTCTATTCTCCTTAATTTGCCCATTGATACACTGCGTTATGTCCCTTTACACTACATGCATGTTGTCCTTCTGAGTGTTGTGAAGTTGCTTTCTTTATGGGTATCGGGACCTTTGAATATTCGGCTGGGTCCACTTGCTCGTCTCATGTTCACTGAACAAAGCAGCACTTTGCGTCCACACATTCCATGTGAATTTCCACGGAAGCCACGGGGCCTTGACAAGCTAGACGGTTGGAAGGCAGTGAAATTCCAGCTTATTCTGTACTATACAGGGCCAGTCCTACTAAAACTCACTCTTCCATATTACCTGTATGAAAATTCTTTGTTTCTTTGTGCAGCACTTTCAATCCTAGCCTGCAAGGAGTTATGCTGACAATGCAAAAGCTCTAATCAAGCATTTTGTAAATACTTTTGCCAATTGCTATGGAAAACAGCACATGTCTTTCAATGTTCCAATGCCTGTTGCACCTGGCTGACGATGTAAAATATCATGGTACAGTGGACTGCTTCAGTGCGTTTCCTTTTGAAGCATGGCAAACCCTAGCAGCAACTTGGAAAGACTAGCTGAAGCGCAGTTAAGCAGTTTTGAAGAGCCGCATGAGGAAGTCGCTGCTGTAATACCTGGTTGCCGTCAGGACAATGGTCCACTTCCTTCTGTGTTCTTTCTACGCTTTCAAACTATGAGATGTCCAAGCTCAACATGATACTTGAGCAAACCAGACAATTGCTGTGTCCTGAATGGGGACATTATTATTATAAGAAACATTGCCTGCTTGAAGTCAACTCAGGAGCTATTATTAGTAAAGAGTTCCTTCAGAAGGAAGATCTCCATGCAGTGCCATTTCAGTCTTAAAAATTGTATCATGTCTTTCAGAACTGAAAGTGGGACTTTTGCATAAAGTTCAAAAAATGGTCAGGCTTCCATGGACAGAATTTAATCTAACTTTTGTTTCTTTACATAAAATTGTGTTTGTAGTATTGAGATGTCATCTGTGTAATTGTGCCACTCAAACTTTGTTCAATTTTTCTTCCACGAGTCTTGTGTTGTACCACACTATCACTGAATCTGCTACCATGCATATGGTAACAAAGCATACAAAACTTTTGTATGATTTTCTTTATGCTTCCTAACCATTCCAAGCAATGGTCTGGTAAGCATTGGCTTTTCCTAATTATGCAAAGAGATCCTTCCAGTTTTTTTTCTAGAAAATAATTCACTGGGACATAGCTTATAGCCGCAAGCATATAACCCGGTGGGACACAAGGCTGTCGATCTTTTAAAGAAACTGAAAACACAACTGTTGTCCGTGCTTTGCTAGTTTCCCTTCGGATGCCAGGGTGCTTGGAACGCATAGGAAACAATATTATTTCTGTGCCACCAGGGAGTTACGTACATATAGGAGTAGAAACCTGTCTGACGACTCTGCTTAAGGCGCTTGTGGTCATTTCAGCACCCCCATCATGTCTCAAGCTTATATTTTTCATTGATGGAATTTCTTTAACGAAAAGCTCTACGAGTCAGTTTTGGACTATTTTATGTCAGAGAGAGGGAGTTCCAAACAACAGCATATTTGTTGGCTGCTACCACTGCAAGTCAAAGCCAGAGTCAGTAGACACCTTTCTGACTCCATTTGTTGATGAAATGTGCAGTCTGTATCAGAATGGACTTTATGTAAAGGGCAGAAAATTCACGATAGAAAGAGCTTTTGTATGTGATGCCCCTGCACGAGCCTTTGTGCTAGGTGTGAAGTCTCACTCTGGTTATTTCAGCTACACTAAGTGCACTAAAAAAGGAGAATTTGTAGATCATAGGGTTGTTTTTACTAGCAAAAATTCACCCCATCGCACGGATGACGACTTTGCTCGCAAAACTCACAAAGAACACCATGTTGGCAGCATTGTCCTTGAGAAGCTTCCCATTGGATTAATCTCAACTTTTCCTTTGGACTATATGCCCTTAGTATGCACAGGAGTCACCAAAAAGTTGCTGCTGTTATGGGCAGGAGGTGAGCTTCCACTTCACCTGCCAGCTTCTGCTGCTGCACAGCTTTGAGAGTCCTTGCTTGCTTTGAAAAGTTACTGGTGCCTGGAGATGAATGAAATGTGTTTATTGCTAACTAGCAAAGCTGGATTGCTGATTTGCTGATTTTTGCATATTGTCATGGTTTGCAGCCCCAAGAGGTGAGGTGTGCTCCTATGCAATGTTCCATGCCATTTGCGAAGAAAAGTACCCGCAGCCCAAAAAAGTGTGCCCGCTATGCTTCATCCTCTGAAGAACCCATGCTTGAAAGGCCAAGCAGTGAAAGTTGTTCTAAACGTAGGTACAGCTCATGCTCTCTAGACAGGCTTGCCTTACAGTCATTGCTCACTAAATTCTTATGATGAGTGGATGCAAGCATAGTTAACATTGTGAAGTGTACATTGAGAGCCCTTCCTTTTTCAGATGCAACATACACCCTGCTAGAAGAAATTCAACACATTAAACAGCAAAAAGAAGACCCTCAAATTGCTTACAAACACAAAAGATGACAACAGTGAAGGCCTTCATTTAGAGTTGCCTCTAAAAAAAGAGGATGATGTAAATGATCTGGAGTCTTAGATTGCTAGCGACAAGGTAATGAGAACAAGCTTGGTAAGCGAACATGACACTTTCTATGGCTGACTCTAGAGTGAGGGCTTTTGGAATGCACAAAATACATTTAATACTATAGTATAATGCATTACCTAATGTGTCATGTGAGAGCTGGGCTTATCACTTTATAATGAGAAATGCAGAGTTTCACAATTCATATTAACCCAGTTCTCACAATTTGGATTGAACTAACAAAGCTCAGTATCCTTGACGTGCATGCCACAGCTGGAAAGTGTTGTCCTTTGCTTTTCAAAGTTTTCCTTCTCATGAACAAAGTGCTGAAGTGGCATGACATGACGTGTGTAGTTGGTGGCACCACTGGACCAAGCAGTGTAGCGCAAGAAAATATTCCAGTCACCCTCTGAGGCTCATCAGTGGTCACACTGATTGGCTGCTCTACTGCAAGAATGGTAGCAACAGACTTTTTTTTCTTTTTTGAAAACTGCTTAGACTTATAGGTGGCTGCTGGCAGTAGTATACATCATAGCTCATGAAAGCGTGAAAGTTATTGTGTGAGATTTCCGGAAGGAAAAATATTTTTATGGGGTTAGGTCATGGCCGTAAAATGCTGTATATAATTTGGGCAAATGCTAAGAGAACCAATAACAGATGCAGTGGAAAGCTGGCATCATCTGAGATATGCTTTTTCAATTTTCAAATATAAATTCATGTTTAAACTGGGTTCAGCCTTCACTGCATTGAGGCAAGCTCTACCTGGCTAAAGCAATGTTTCACTCATCTACATGGGAAGATATCCTCTCAGACTATATATTAAGAGTGTTTCCTTTTGTTTTACTGTGTGGAATATCATTCAATATATTTGTTGCAGACACGGAGGCTTTCACTAATAGGTGGAAAGAACATAAGGACGCTGAGTGCAAACATCTTGCCCACAGTGTTCACCAACGAAGTGGGTAAGATGTTCAGCGTTTCCTGACAGCGGGGCTAAAGAAGCTTGAAGGACCTGCTTGTCCTTGGCGTGATTGAAAGTGTATATTTGGTAGGCTTTTACAAATGGTGCATAGTACTAGTTCGTTCCTATAAGTACGCCAGTAAGGCCTGCACAATTACCTTGAATTTGAAAAATTAACATAAAATGAGTGATTGCATAATAGTTCAATAGTTATATTCTTAATGCCAAAAATGTTACTATTTAGTCACACTGGAGTTCACTGTAGCATGAGCCACTAAGACTTTTCATATAACCTGTTCAACTGTGCCTGCACAATTTTTCAGTATGGTGCGACTGCTTTTTTAGAATCGATACGAATGGACAGGCGCTGGGCAAAGCGAACGAGAGTGCCTTTAGTGGGAAACAACATGACAAGGGAGCATTATTTCACACTAAGGTCGCGTCTAAAAGTTGTGAATGCCCTCCAGGTAGATGACGATGTTAAAGCGCAGGACAGGCTATGGAGGATACGGCCACTAGTTGTGGAGGTGCTGAAAGGTTGTCATCGTCTTCCCCGTGAAGAGCTTGTTAGTATTGATGAGCAAATGATTCCTTTCAGTGGGAGTACCCAACTGAAGCAATTTGTTCCCAAAAAACCCAATCCAGAAGGGTTAAAGAACTTTGTTTTAGCCAGCCCATCCGGCCTCATTCTTGATTTCGAGATATATCAAGGGAAAAAGTCACTTCTGCATCCCGTGAGCTCTGGCATTGGTGAATCTGCCGTGTTGAGGCTGACGCAAAGCCTGACGAAAGGGACGAAGCTCTTTTTCGACAGGTATTTTACTTCTCCGGGGCTCCTAGACAAGCTGGTCGAGAAGGAGATTGCAGGGACTGGTACAGTTATGAATAACCGTGTGCCAAAGAACGTCAAGCTTTCCTCTGAATCGCAGCTTAAAGTGCAAGGGCGAGGCACATCAGAGATGTGGGTGCGGAACGATGACAAACAGATGGTTGTCAGATGGTATGACAACAAACCCGTGACACTCATGTCATCATTGCATGCAAAAGAACCAGAAGACACTTGTCGGCGGTGGTGCGCCAAACAAAAAAGGCACATAGATGTCCCAAGGCCCCACATTGTGCAGGCATACAATGCTAACATGGAAGGAGTTGACATGGCCGATCACATGTTAAGCTTCTACCGCATGAAGGCACGTGTTAAGAAGTGGACCATACGCTGCATTTTTCACCTGTTTGACATGGCATTGTGTAACGCATGGATCCTGTACACGCAAGACATGCGCAGCTTACAGAAGAAGCAAAAAGACATCTTCAAATTTTTAGACTTTCGGATGTCGGTAGCTGACGTTCTTGTCGCCCAGTGCAGCGAGCCAAGCAGTGATGATGATGACACTCTCTGGAGTCCCCCACAAAAACGGGCTGCCCTGCCTCCAGCTGAGGCTAGAACGAAAACACTGGGCCACATGCCAAGGCTGGCCGACATACCCCATGCTTCTCGTTGCAGGTGGGAAGGATGTTCAATGAAAACGAAATTCTTCTGCACAAAATGCCAAATGTTCTTTTGCATCACCAAAGAAAGACGCTGCTTTGAGGAAGCACACTCAAAGCACTGATGTTTTTCTAGAGTAATTTTGTGCACCACTGTTGTTCTGATGTTTATTTTCTTGAAATTATTGTGAAATTCCTGAACTAATAGAAATGGCAAAATTTGTTGTCAAACAATTCAGGTTCTTGGAATACAAAAGTGCAATGTATTTTAAAATAAACAGCTGTATCTCTTCGAAAAGTCGTTTTGATGAAGCAAATATACATTTTTATGCAGTTATTTGAATTTGTCTTCTTTGTTTAGTGAACAATTTGAATTTACTTGCTTCTTCAGCAATATAGGTATACAAAGGCCTTGAGACCTGATGTCCAATATATTGGACATTACGCCACCGGCCAAAGAATTTATGATACTGCAAAATTGCGTGACACTTTCTACCAATGCACTAAGAAAAGGCATTTCTGAAAGTTTCACCAAAAATCATGATCCTAAATTCACTCTGGGTCTCAGGAGGATATCACATTGAAGTGGTTCTTTGTGTTAAAAGTGAACTGCTCATTTTTTGTATCCTGGTTATTGAAATTTCTGGCAACAAGTCTTCTAGTCACTAAAAGTTCCTGTGACAGTAAGGCCTGTGTTTATTTTTAATTTTACAGTTTCAACTAGTTCTGTATTTGTTCGTTTTCCACTTGATTTATTGGTCACATATTGAAACCTGCTGTATTTATTTGTAATTTTACAATGTCTGAGCAGTTTTATATTTCTGAATTTTGAACTGCCTGACCATTTAGTTTTTCATGTTCACTGAAAGTCAGAGTGATAAATTTACACCTTTTGTCTTTGTAAATTTCAATAAATAGAAGAGCAAGGTTTATATTACTATTGTTTTATATTATTAGTTGGTTAACATGCTTAACATTGGTTAACATGCTTTTAAACGTAACATTCACCATATGCTCAACTGATGAGACTATTCTGCAGCATGGCTGAAACCAGTATATTGATTCCACCTGAAGGGGAGATGCGGGTCGAAAAACGCGGGTTTTTACGAAAATTATTGATTTTTTGTTTTTGCTTGTTTTGTCAAATTTAGTATCTCCATTTTTATGAAAATAAATATCAAAGCTGAATTTGAACGGGAAATGGGCTAAAATTGCGATTAAAGAGCACAAGGTGGATGTTAAAAGACCGAAAGTACGCTATTTTTGAGCGTCTCGCGGGCGGCACAGCATGGTTGCTCGCCGCTGCGGATCGCGTGAGGAGATCAGCCAAGCCGCATTCTCCCGATCACCACAGTTGCCGGGTTTCGGCAGTGCAAGAAATAATAAAAAAAAGCATGCCTTTGCCGCGTTTCTCGAGCGCTGCGACTGGGTTTTTAAATCACGTGGTACGATTCGGGGCCCGCCATTGGCCGCCGTGCGCGTACATGTGGCGAAGCCTCCTTGCTGGGTCCATGCTCCGTCGAGGGACGCTTCAGTGTGACGATCGTGAGCCAACTCAATCTTCGGTCATGGATGAAGCAGGATCGAGCAAGCGAAGTCATCGTGCTGTGAAACACCGTTCTATTCACAAATATCGAGGACGACGGCGAAAGTCGAAGGTGAAGGCTCGTCCAGCGACAACTCGATCCGCGGCGATTAGGCCTAGCGGCGTCGGACCCGACGCCAATCATCCTAGTGTTTCAGATGCCTCCGGGGAATTCGGAGCAGCAATAGAATATGTGAGTGCTTCAGAAAAGAAGATTGGATATTTCCAAGGTGAGGAAAGAGCCTGTGATGAGGCGTCATCTGTCCTTATTGATTTGACAGCGCTGAACATTCTCGTGAGCGGCGCGATTTGCCCAACATGCCAGCGTTCGGGACTTCGAGTCCGGGAGCCGGCCGCGAAGCGCAAAGGACTCGCTTCATTCCTTGAACTACTCTGTGAGAACTGTGCGTGCCCACAAAGTGTTCTTTCCGCAACCTATACATCGCGGCGAGTTGTGACGTGCAGCGACGCCTCCAACAACGCAAGCCGGGACTATGACGGCGGGAGCTCGCGTGAAAGCTTCGCCGTCAATGTCAAAGCTGCTGTGGCGGCCCGTTCAATAGGAATGGGATATGACCAGCTGGTACGCTTTACCGCAATTATTGGACTCCATAAGCCAATGCATCATAAATCTTTCGCTGCAATCAACAGGAAAGTACACGATGCTGCGATGAGTGCAGTCTCAGAGAACCTCGAGAAATCGCGGGCCATTACAAAGAGCGACGTCGGCGGGGATAATATTGCCGTGATGTTTGATGGCACATGGCAGAAACGCGGCCATAAAAGCCACAATGGCATTGGGACAGTTATTTCCCTGGATACTGGCCTTTGCTTGGACTTCGAGGTCCTTTCAAATTACTGCCTTGCATGCAGCCGGCACAGGGTCCTGCCAGATGAGGAGGAAGAAGTCTGGCAGGCTTTTCATGGCCCTGTGTGTGAGAAGAATGTTGACTGCTCGTCCAACGCTATGGAGACTGAAGCTGCAGTGCGTATATGGCAGAGAAGCCGCTCTTACGACACGCCACTGCATTTCAGGAAGTTCCTAAGCGACGGGGATTCGAAAGCCTATGCGGCAGTTGTAGAGGCCAATGCCTACAGTGGTGTCCCTATTGAAAAAGAAGATTGTACCAACCATGTGGCAAAGCGCCTCGGAACTGCTCTCCGCAAGCTAAAGGAACCCCTGCCAAGAGGGGAAAAACTAAAGGAGCCTGCAATCCTGAAGCTGCAGACCTACTATCAGGTTGCTATTACTAGCAACAGGGGCAGCGTCCAGGGAATGTACAGAGCAATTTGGGCCTCATATTTCCATTCATGCTCGTCCGATGGGGCTAGTAGCCATAAGTTCTGTCCTGAGGGAGCAGCATCCTGGTGCAAGCACCGGCGAGCCGAAGCGATGGGTGAGCGTGCACCAGCCCACACACCGCTACTGACCAAGGCCCAGGGAAAGGCGATCTTGCCCATCTACAAGAGGCTAACCGACGAGAAGTTGCTGGCCAGGTGCATCCAAGGCAAGACCCAAAATGCTTCCGAGTCCTTGAACAGCAAGATATGGCTTCTCTGCCCTAAAACAAGATTTGCCTCTCGGTATGTAGTGGAAACGGCCACTGCCTTGGCGGTACTCTGGTTCAACAGGGGGCACACCAGCTTTGACCGTGTCCTCGAAGAACTGGGCGTGCTTCCACCTGTAGGCCTGGTGGAGCTTGGCACATCCAGAGACACGACAAGGCAGGAAAAAATGTCCCTGAAGCTGACTGCGGAAGCGAGAGCAAATCGCCGCACACTGAAAAAAAAGCGCATGTCGAGGAGTCCACTCGCAAGGGCCGTGAGGGGGAGACGTATGCTGCAGGATGTTTCTAGTGGCAGTGGCTGCTTTAGGGACAACTTGCTTCCTTTGTGCCAAAGTTTGATTGAAATTGAAGCTCTCTTTTCTAAATAAACATGTAATTTTAACTTCAAATCCATTTTTCTCAAAATGCAATTTTGGGCAATTTTTTGAGTTTGCCCTTCTTGTTTTTGGTACTTCTGGTGATCGTATCAGAATGAAATTTTGCACACATTTTCTCTGAGATGTGAGGAGTGCCGTTATCTCAGTCAAATGTAAATACTGACCAGATATTTACAAAAAAAATTACTTTCCACATGGTGATGTCGTGAAAATGTACACTACCAGGTTGAAAATTTTTCACTTCATTCGCACATTCTATATGCACTTTATAATTAGTTTTTGGCACTATACAGTTTATATGGATCAAAATGAGCTATCAATTGTCTGTGAGCATGGAAGTTTTTAGTATGACAAAAACAGGGGGCATAAAAGTATACATTTTGCACATTGTCACTGAATAAAAAAAAAACTATGCAACTTACAATAAAACTAGTTGCAGATTTGAAACCAGCATAAAAAACTAAGTTAAAAGCCAGAATTTCATAGCTCTAAGTCAAATATTAATGAAAAAGTGTCTTTGAGTAGCATCTCCCCTGAAACTCAGAATTCCTAACAATTCAGTATTTCTACGTGGATAGCCTGCAAAATAATATTCCAGTAAGCGCTACGAATCAGACAGGCATTGAATGAGACCATTTGAGTACAGGTCTGCAATATCTACGCATGTTCTGGGCCAAAGCTTACTGAGACATCTTCAAGACCATACTGGAGGGAGCATTAGCAGAAAAAATGCTGAGCTTGAAGATGGCTAATAACAGCTAATGGCTTGAAAAAGATGCCTTGTAGCTAACCTGCTTGGCTAAACTAGCCAAGAAATAGATGTCTTGAAGATGGCTGTGTTTCCTGGGTCGTTGAAATTCAAGCTCCGGGAACAAGCCAACCAGTTTTTGATCAACTCACGGAGTATGTGATGTGAAAAACACAGAACGGAGGCAACAAAATGTGAATCGGTAGCAGGTGTATCACGGCGGCAGCAGTGAGGACGTTGGCAGCTATCACGTCGCACCTGCGTCTAACAAAATAGGGGAGGTTCTCAGTGCGGCTACGGGGATCCCTCAATCCAGGTATGAGCTATCCATTTGGCCTGCTTAGGACCAAAACATCATATATGTAGGCATCCGGAATCCTGAGTATATATGGCAGGTGCTCGCCGTGGGAGAACTCACACTCGACGGCAAGAAGCAAGCAGTCCAGGCATGCCTCAAGCCCATCGAGGACTCCTGTTGTGGAGTAATTCAACTGGATCCGGAGGTGACCGAGAAATTTCGGAAGTCATCTACTTGGACGAGGCAAAAATCATCAATGCATGGAAGCTAGGAAGGACAAACGTGGCGGTGATCAGCTTCAAAGGACACCGCGTGTCTTATTACATCTTCTACTGGAACGAAGCTGTACAGGTTAGACTCTACCGGAAGACTACCCCAGCCTGCACGAAATGCGGGGCGGTCGGCCATCGAGTGGACGTGTGCCGCAATCCAGACCGAACGTGATGCCCGGAGTGTGGGGAAGTCAAATCGGGGAACAAGCTCGAATGTGAACCAATCTGCCTCATCTGTGGAGAAGCCCATCACACGGGATCAGTGGAGTGCTTCGGAAAATACAGACATCGCAAGCGTGGCGGTCCTGGTGGCCACAAGGCGGCCACTGGCGGCGGCTGCAGCAGCAGGGGCAACAATTCGTGAGGAGCCGGGAAGGACCAATCCAAGGGTGTGCAGCAGCAACACCAGCAGCAACGCGGTGGAGGAGGTGAAGGAGACAGAGGTGCTTAGGGGGGACGTGGGGACATCTGCCGACGCTCAAAACAAGGTGAGCAGTTGGGTGTCGCTAGTTACCCTACCACCGCCCTCTTTCGTTGGCTGTACAATTGCTAAAGAGAATATCAAACTTAAACAAGTAATTGAGCAAATAAGAGAAGAAATTAAAGGCATAAGAACTCAGTGCAGTTTGTTGGAATCTTCTTTGCACGAGGAAGGTGACATTAGTGGTGAAGAACTCATGTCTGCATTGAACGCGACGAGTTGCAATCAATACGGAGTGCATCAGCGCCTAACGGAGCAGGACGTAAGGGAGATAGTACAGCAATAAAACAGCTAGAAGCTACACTGCTTCAGAAAGTAGGAAATACTCTTAAAAATTGTCTGTGGTTTAGCTCTGGTTAATCCAAGTCGAATTGCGAAAGCTTTGTTTCCTCGGCACATCGTCTACGCAGCGTCTCATTGCGATGCTCTCGAGAATTCAAAGCGGTCTCTTCTGCAGTTGAAGAGTCACTAAGGGAGGTGTCACTTCTAACCCCATCTGTGTAACGGCGCTTCTCGAGTCTTGCGGCGCGTTCTTCTGGAGTCTCTTGAGCGCGCTGCCTCTTGCTTGCTTCGTTCTGTCATTGTTGCATCTCTTTCGCACTCTCCATAACGACTACAATATGCACGCCGTTAAGCTAAACGTTGTTCCTGCTCTTCATCCGTTTCTTCCGCACGCCGCCGCTTCTTAGCCGCAGCACATCGTTGCAGCTTCACCTTATACACATCATCCGACATACCGTGGAGGATTCGCTGGGACGACTGCGACGAGCCGAGTTGGGGGGCCGCTTTTCCACAGCTGGCATGACGTCACGTAGAGCGAGCCCCTCCCCCACAGCAGCGGCGCGTGGAGGATTCGCTGGGACGATCGCGACGAGCCGAGTTGGGGGGGGCCGCTTTACCACAGCTGGCATGACGTCACGTACAGCGAGCGCTCCTCGCCGCAGCGGCGTGCAACTGCAGCATGGAGGATTCGCTGGGACGATCGCGACGAGCCGAGTTGGGGCCCTGCTTTTCCACAGCTGGTATGATGTCACACATAGGTCACGCTAAAGGTCAATGGTGGATTCTCCGGGACGACGGCCAAGAGCAGTTTGTCGGGGATTGTCGGGGATTAAATATAGGCGTTTGGTGGACAATTTTGCTGCCAGTTTCCGGACATTTTTTACTGCCATAGTTGTCACGAGGGAAGACGTCCAGGCTGCCATGTAGGTAGTGAATGGCCTCTAGCATATATACACAAATGTTAGGCTGAAGACACGTGCATAGACATAACCTCCTTCACTTTTTCCAAAACACAAAGGCATGACTCACTGGCACCCATACCTGGTCACACAGGTCGTGAAGGAGCGTTTCAACTCTTCCTTTTGAAGCGGAAAGGATATATTCTAGTCAAACGCTACGTCCACTGAAATGCAGCGTGCTCCTCTCGTAATTCATTTTCCAAAAGTAGGAAACAGCGGCGCCTTCAGCAGACTTCAAAGCTGCACAGGGCATCCAAGAAACTTGCAGATCATCTTGTTTTTCATGTAATTCGATATTGTACTTATTCTGTCATGCATGCACTTATCCATTTCGCGTTAACCAGTTCTTTACCTTCCGTAAACGGAAATGAAATCACAGCTGAGGCTTCTACTCGCCTTCCAAAAATGTCAACACATCTTTGCGTTGCAGGTGGCGTATGCAGCGGAGCACGGCATAAGATCCTGCTGGCTTCAGGACGCAGAACTGCACGAGACTGTGGCCACGATCATTGAGAGGAATTTCAGCTCGTTAACTTGAGTTGGTGGTTGCAAGTTTCTAACCTTGTCTTCTGAAATAAAGTACGGTCCCGAAACCCAGGTACTAAAAACACAGCTGAGGCTTTTGCTCGCCTTGAAAAGAGTCTTCGGCGGCGCGTACGAGAATTGCGGAAGTGCGATGCATACGAATGTTTATGGAGATGCCCTAACAGGTAAGTAGGCAGGCCGCCATAACAGCATAAAGTCCCCGAGATGTCACGATAGAGAAAGGAAAATGATTTCACACGATGTCAGTCGAAATAGGTAGGTATCATTTTTATAGTGGAAAGGTATTTAATTTTTGCACAGAAAGACATTGACTCGCAGGAACTGAAATGACTGTAGTCCACGCACCTATCTAAAACGCTTCAACGGAGTGCTGTGTACTTAACGCATAACAGTCACAAGCACGTCTTAAGCTGTCTTGATTTGGTTGCCTGTTAGTAAGACGGGCTTGTCTACATAAAAAGTAATAGCATGAGGGTGAAAAACTCAGTTTTGTTAATCCTTTTATTTTCCATGTTCAGTGCAAGCAAACAGAGCCTAGATCTACTGTCCTGCACAGATGTTCAGTAGCAGTGGGGCTGTGTTGCCACATGCAACTTGTTGGAGCCACGACCAGTAAACGCATTTTGTCATGTCCACCGACCAACAACAAAAAGATTTTCTCAAAACATGCAAAAGGACATCCTCAAGGAATTGATGGAAACTGCACCAGAGTCTGCACATGCGAAGCATAAGACACATATAAGAAAACAGCACACTCACACTCTGCAAGCACACAACACTACAGATGTTCCTTACACTCTTGAAAGTTTATTTTCAGATGAGCATGCAAACTCTCCTCTGAGAGACTGTGCAAAGTTTCCGTTTTTTGAAAACTTCAGTAGTGAAATGAGAATGTCAATCAAGAGGTTCTCTCTTGAGATGCTAACCACAAAAGAGCATTTTACGAGAGTGAGGTGTGCCTGACAGCAGACAGGGCAAAACACCTGTGTGAATGCACCGTCAGTCAGCAATGCACATTCTGGCAAAGCGAAAGAAAAAAAAATAACCGGTAGCATCTGCAGAGAACTCGACACTTTTGTAGAAACAGCAAGTCGAACATGGGCAAAAATGGAAAGAATTTTCCAGAACTGCACTTTTGCTGGCAACCAAGCAACATCATATGGTAAAGAAAATGAACCGCTTTCTGTTCATGAATACGGACACATGCAGAATGCTAAGGTCAACAGGCTGGGGCTCATAGTTGTCCCCGAGTTACCATGGTTAGGCTACAGACCTGATGGGATTGCAATTCAAAATGGAAAAAAAATCCTTGTTGAAGTTAAGTGTCCTGTGTTGGGCAAACAGATGAGTATTGCTGAGCTGGTAAAGGACAAAATATTGACATATAGTGTCAAAAATAAAGAAAACCTTGCTTTGAAATGTAAGCACTCTTATTACTAACAGGTTCAGCTGGGTCTTTTGCTTTTAACCCTTGGCATGTGCCACTTTGTTGTGCATTCAAAGGTAGAAAGCTTGGTAATCCCTGTGTCAAAAGATGTTCAGCATATGCAGGAACGACTAGGCAAGTTGCAGTATGTATATTCTAGGATAATACTTTCCAAACTTGCCAACATGACCAAAAGGTAAAATTGTGCATAGTCAAATTCTCGTATTGTGTGCCCAAAATTCTGCACAGTCAAACCTAACCAAGAACAGCACGGCCATGGTTTCATTACCATGACCGTGCATAAAAAAAGAACCAGTACATAAAAAGAGGCCATAGCGTCACAACCCCATACAACTTTTCAGCAGTGATTCTTCTTGTGCACAGCATGAGACAAATGATCTGCCCACAGAAGCTGCCACTATCACTGATCGATAACAATTCATCACAATTTTTATTGAATTTTTTTTTGCCTTGTTACGCCGACTCCCTCGTGTAATGTCTCAACATCAGACCCTTGAGGAATCAAACAATAAGCTCAACGACAGCTTCTACAGCAAGGCTGACAGAGTGAAGAGAGTCATTCTAACGGGGCTAGAAGACCTAAATTGCGGAAAAAGAACGTACGGCTACGTTAAGGCATTCCTAACAGACAGGACGGCAACCATCGGGTTAGGAGAGCTCAGAACGGACAAGTTCAACACCCCAAACAAAGGCACACCGCAAGGATCAGTCATATCCCCCATCCTCTTCAACATAGCAATGAAGGGCTGGCCCGAACACTGGGGGAGATTGACGGCATACGACACGCAATGTACGCTGACGACATTACCATCTGGACAGAACATACCCCACTGGGAATGCAGGAGTACAGACTGCAAGAAGCCGCAACGTGCATAGGATGATATGTCAAAGCATGTGGATTAGAATGCTCAACAGAGAAATCGACACTTTTGAGAATAAGAAAAAGAAGGAAAATCAAAAATGAGGAAGAAGACATCACAGAAATCTACATAGAAGGGCAGCGTATCCCAGAGTGACCAAATGCAGGATTCTAGGAATGTGGCTGCAAACAAACCAACGATGTACCCACGCCCTAGCCCTGGTAAAGACAGCAACCAATCAGGTGGCTAGAATGATCGGCAGAGTATCCAGAAAGAGATATGGCATGAAGGAGGCTGACACTATCAAGCTAATGAAAAGCCTTGTGGTCAGCAGGGTGACATACAAGCTACCATAATACTACAACTGTAACCGAGGCAAAATACAACAAATCGGCACCATCCTAAGAAAGACCCTGAAAAAGGTGCTGCAGCTACTGCAATCAACAGCGCCAGAGAAACTGTTGGCCTTGGGAATACGCAACAATTTCAAAGAGCTTCAAGAGGCACAAGAAATTGCGCAGTACCAAAGATTACAACAAATCGAGACGGGAAGAAGACTTCTAGTCGGGTACTGCGGAGAATCGACCCTAAGGGAGCTCCAAAGGACCCAAGCAATACCAGACGAAGTTCGGAGAACCATCAGGGTAGCATCAATACCCAGAAATATGGACCCGAGCCTGCATGCAGCAAGAAGGGAGGCAAGGGCAGAATATGTCCACAGAACGCTGGCTACCCGAGTTGATACAGTATATGTAGATGCTGTCACATATTTGAGTCTAAGGGTAGAAGAAAGATATAAACATAAAGTAGCAACAATGGTTGACTCGAACATAAAAGAGGCCACCAGCATAACGATCAAGAACTGCACTGCAAAGCAATCGAAGCCGAGGAAGCAGCCGTAGCTCTTGCGGTAGCAGAAGGCAATAGACTAGGCAAATCACTAACAATCCTAACAAACTCACAGGCAGCATCCCAAAATTATATGAACGGCAGAGTTGGGCAAAAGGCGTTGAGAATTCTCCGCTCGAAGGACCCAAACAAAAACAACTGAAACACACACGCAGTAGTTTGGATACGGAGACACAAGAGTGTCAAGGGAAATCTGGAGGCAAACAGGATAGGTCGAGGATACGCAACAGACCGAGCATCCGGACATGATGCCGAAACAGAGGAACCAGAACCGGTAGGCCAAAAACCGATAAGCGAAGAGTGCACCGCTTTCTGGGTCTCTGCGCCTATTATCGGCGTTTTGTGCAGAACTTCTCCCAGATCGCTGAACCCCTTACCCGCCTCACGAAAGATTCCGAACCGTTTTTCTGGGGCCTGGAGGAACAGAACGCCTTTGAAGACCTCCAAACTCGTCTCCAGAGTACGGCCATCCTTGGCCACTTTGATGAGTCAGCCGACGCCAGCGCCAGCAATATCAGCCTCGGTGCGATCCTTGTGCAGTGGCAGGATGGTATCGAACGTGTCATCGCATATGCAAGGCGCACCTTGTCACGCTCGGAGGCGAACTATTTCACAACTGAAAAAGAATGCCTGGCAATTCTGTGGGCAGTGACCAAATTTCGAACGTATTTACACGGCCACCCTTTTAGAGTCGTCAGTAATCACCATTCGCTTTGTTGGCTGGCGACCCTCAAAGATCCGTCGGGACGGCTTGCACGCTGGAGCCTTCGCCTTCAAGAGTTCGATGTCACCATCGTTTATAAGTCCGGTAGGAAGCACAGTGATGCCGACTGTCTGTCTCGTGCTCCTATCGAGAATAACCGAGCTGATTCCGACGACGATTCTATTTTTCTCGGCGCCATCTCCACGTCTGTCCTCACTCAACACCAAAGAGACGACAGTGAACTACGGCCTCTCATTGAGTATCTTGAAGGAAGCGCTGCGTCACCCCTGCGAATCTTCTCATGTGGACTGTCATCATTCTGTGTGCGCGATGGCGTTCTGTATAAGAAAAACTACAACCCAACGGAAGCTGCCTATCTGCTCGTCGTACCTGCGGCCTTGCGCGACAAAGTCCTGCAGGCGTGCCATGATGACCCATCTTCTGGTCACCTTGGTTTTTCCCGCACTTTGGCGCGGATACGCCAAAAGTACTACTGGCCCAGCGTTGCTGCAATTGTCCAGCGTTACATCAGAGCTTGCCGCGAGTGCCAACGTTGCAAGACGCCGCCGACTAAGCCAGCCGGACTACTGCAGCCTATTGATTCGCCACAAGTCCCCTTCCATCAAGACAACATGGACTTACTCGGCCCATTTCCGGAGTCCTCGCTGGGTAACCGCTACATTGTGGTCGCCACAGACTACCTCAGCCGGTACTGTGAAACTAAAGATCTCCCTCATGGTACCGCTGACGAAATTGCGAGCTTTTTCGTTCAAATATTGTGCTTCGTCACGGTGCACCCATCATCATTGTAACTGACAGGGGAACGGTGTTCACCTCGGCCCTTACGCGGGAGGTTATCCCTTTGCATCCCAGGTGCCACAAACGTGGCAGTTATTTGAATTTTTTTCGAGGTAGAAAATATGCTCTAGGAACCCCGTGTTCCTAGCTGCCACGAACGTGGCAGCTGGTGCTTGCACTCACTGTCAGTAGATGGCGCCACGGGGACCGCACAACAGCCTTTTGAGCGTCGAAAACATGGACTCCACGTGCAGCCGGCCAAGGCGGTAAGTGTGCGTTATTTTTCTGTTGTGGTAACCTGAACTCTGATAATTTAATATTGAAAACACTGACAGCAGTTTTGCGGAAGTCTAGCGAATATACTTACGCAGTTTCATGTTGCTACGACTGCTCCTTGTAGAGCATTTCACTTCGTTCAGCTTACATACACATTTGTGGCAGCCAGGAAGCTGGGTCCATCCTTCCAGAGAAATGCATGAACGAGTATGATTTCATTGAGCGCTTATGTCAGAGTATTTGTGGCACCGAATTTAATTTCCATCAAGTGAACCTTCATACTCGTCTAGCAGCGACTTGTGTTGGTGCATTGATTTTGAAGAACGTTTTTTCATATGCAGGCAGCGCTTGACTGACAAAGAAATTCAAGCAATTCTTTTCGAATACCCTAGTGGAAGTGAGGACGAAAACTTGGAGGGGTCGGATTGCGATTAAGAATACACGCCGCAGGAGAGAACAGTGCAGAATGTCAGCGAAAGCTCTTCAGACAGTGAAGAAGTGCAGGTCACATCAACCAAAAAGAAGCAAACAAAGATTTGGCACTGGGTGAAAAAGGACATCAATATCAATCGGGGAGGGGAAGAAAGTGTTTTGAAGCCTGCGGATGGTTTAGAAAGAGTGAAGAGCCCCTTGAGCATGTTCCTAAAACTCGTTGACTCTGACCTCATTGAGTTCCTCACTTTCGAAACGAACAGATTCAGGACCCAAGAAAATCTCACGCGAATCCTTCCGGTGTCAGTCCTCGAGATGCGCAAGTTTATTGGCATTGTCCTTTACATGTCTGTTGTTGACCTTCCTTTTAGAAGGGTGTACTGGTCAGCGAACACTCGTCAAGCGGAAATCGCCGACTGCATGACAAGAAACAGGTTCGACGAAATCATGTCCCTATTTCATGCAGGGAACAATGATGAAGCGCGGGAAAAAGGAGAAGAAGGCTATGACTGTCTCCATAAGGTGCGACATGTGCTTACGAGCCTAAACAACACATTTTCACAAGCTGCCAAACTTGAAACTTGCGTTGCTGTAGATGAAATGATTATCCCTTTCAAGGGCAGACATTCTGAAGGTTTATATGAAGAGTAAGCCTAAGAAATGGGGCTACAAAGCTTGGGCCCTGGCAGGCCGGTCTGGATACGTATATCGGCTTTACATGTATGGTGACAACCTAATCGAAGACCCCCCGAACAGCCCGGAAGACGTAGGCGAAAGTGGGAAGGTCGTTTTGCGACTCACTCATGATTGCCCTCCGGGAACAGAAGTATTTTTCGACAACTTCTTCGCTTCCATCGAGCTTTTAAATGAAACGAAACTGAGAGGACTTGGAGCGACTGCCACCATCAGAAAAACAAGATCTGGGAACTGCCCTCTGAAAACTGAAAAAGAATTGAAAAAAGCAGAGAGAGGATCACTAGACTTCCGCTCAGAAAAGAGCACAGGAATTGTCATCTGTGCCTGGAACGACAACCGCACAGTGACAGCTGCATCAAACATCCACAGCATTGAACCTTTTGATACATGCAGGCGCTACGACAGAAAGACAAAGACTTATGTGGATGCGCAGAGGCCCAACATCATTAGGGTGTACAACCAGAGCATGGGTGGAGTAGACAAAGCAGATATGCTTCTATCATTTTACAGAAATGACTTGAAAACAAAGAAGTGGTACAAAAGGATATGCCTTCACCTTATCGATCTTGCGGTTGTGAACGCTTTTCTGCATTACCGCAAAGCGAAATCGGCAGATATGCAGCTGACTGACTTCAAGTTCCGGGTGGCACTTGGATTGATGCGCTCACTCGAGGGCATGCCCAGATTGAACCGGGATGGTGATGATCCTGTGCCTGCGAGTGTTGTGTCACCAACTGGTTCACTGAAGGCATCAGGCTCAGCAGCTGGAGTTGTTTCAAAGAGAGCCCATCATGTTGAACATTCTGTGCGGCACGACAATGTTGGCCATTGGCCAGTGAAAGTGGCGCAAAAAAACGGCCCCATGTGCAAGTTAAGCTCATGCACCAGGCGCACAAGGTTTTTTTGCAAAAAGTGTTCTGTGTATTTGTGCGTGGATGCACTAAAAACAACTGCTTTGAGAAATTTCATGCATCCTAAATTTTCGAAGAATTTCTACCCCCCACTCCTAGCTGCAACGTTTGTGGCATAATAAAATTTCCTATAAAATGAAGAGGAATCGTTTTAACTTTTTTCACGTGTCTTTCCATGAACATGAACTCTTTAAAAATATAGATTTCAGCAATCTTCACCTCGTGAGACACCTGTGGGATATAAAGGGTTATGCAGCTTAGTGGCACAAGTCACCGCAAAACAACAGCTTACCACCCTCAAATGAAAGGACTAACCGAACGGCTCAACAAGACAATCGCCGACATGATTTCCATGTATGTCGACGCAGACCATCGCAACTGGGATGCCATACTCCCTTACGTCACATTTGCCTATAACACAGCTCTACAAGAAACGACATGTTTCACTCCATTTCGTTTAGTGCATGGTCGCGAAGCCACAACCATGCTGGACGCCAAGTTGCTTCCGACTAGTAGTACCTCATCTGTTATGGGTGCAGCCCAATTCGTTCGTCACGCCGAGGCCACCCGCCAACTCGCCCGACAGCGCGTCCGGCACCAGCAAGCCCTCAACGCTCGCCGCTATAACCTCCGCCACTGAGCTGTTAGTTATCAGCCCGGCGAACAAGTCTGGGTTTGGAGCCCAATCCGCATGCGTGGGCGCTCCGAAAAGCTTCTGCGCCGATATTTTGGCCCCTACGAGGTACTCTGCCAAGTCAGTGAGGTGAACTATGAAGTTGTCCCCCAGGGAACAGTTCGCTCCTCTAGACGGCAGAACACCGAAGTCATCCATGTCGCATGGATGAAGCCTTACCAAACCCGCTAGCGCTTCAGGTGTGTCTACACCAGCCGCCGGAACATTCGCCGTCCCTTGCCTTCCTGCTTCTCATTGTTGCGGCACCGAGTCGTTGCCCTTCAGAGAGGGGGAGTAATGCCACAGTACCAAGCAATCCAGTGGCGCCATACTGCGGCCGAACTGTTTTAGATGGGACTTGACATGCCTTGCGCACTGAAGGGGCTAGAGGTTTCGTCTTCTTCCTCACCCGAGCTCCCTGCTGTCTTGCACTCCCAGCACGTCTAATTGAACCTGGTTTGAGTGCTTCGACCGTTTGTCGGTGACAATACGATAGCTCCATCAGCTTTCGCATCGTTGTGGAACCTCGACAGGATCTGCCACAAGGAGAGTGCTAAACTTGCTAGCAAGCCACAGTGGCTATCAAATTCAGCTGACTGGGTCAGAAGGGCAAAAGAAACGTCTCGGCGCTGAATGTTGCAGTTGTAATCTGCACTAAGACACCTCAGTTATCTTAAGGAGTTATGCAACAGGCTAAGGTGTGACAGTTACATTTATATTATTAGAGTAAAATCAAGGCTTCTCGGCAGATTCTTTATTCTTAGGAATAACGTTGACAGTACATTCCATGGGGGTTTGCGGCAGGTGTGCACGGCAAGTTCTATGAAGTCGTCATCGTCAGTCGTCCGCGCTTTCCTCTCCTCCTCACCCGTTCGCCTCAATGCTCCCATCGCGCCGCCGACGCAGGATGCGTTACGCGCCTGCGGCCAAGGTGAGTTCCATGTCACACTTTTTCGGCGCAGTTTTGGAGGGTTGGCGTCGGCACGTATCGCTTTTTCCTCAATAAAGGAGGGAGCGGCTGAGCGCTGAGGAGCAGAGTTATTTCAATTTCTGGCCACAGGTGATAACGACACCACACATCGTCAGTTCCAGCGAAATTAGTCCGCCAATACACATGGGATGTCCACCACATTGAGGTCGAAGCTGACGCGTCTCTCTGGTAGTATACAAAAGAGCAAACAGCAACCAGAATAGCTGTTGTGAAAACACTACAACCCATCTACAATCTCATCTTGGGAAACATTACGGGTGCAAGAAGTGTCGGGGACCCCGATCCAGAGTGGAGGTTAATCGATGTTGAAGAACACCCAAAAGAGGAAAGGCCCTCGACAGCTCAGGTGGGTGATGGGGCAGTCAATTTCTCGTCGGCCGTGGAGACAAGGGCTCAGGCGACAGCCCGAGCAATGCAGCGTCCGCTCTACTCCCGTTACGATGTGCCTGAGCGTAACACTGGGCGAAATTGCAATTAGGCAAAGAGAAGACCCAAGCTTGAAGGCCTGCTTCGAAAGAGTCGGGGGAAAAAGTGAAAAGAGGAGTCGTACGTCATTCGAATATCAAATGGTAAACGGTCTTCTGTACAGGGAATGCATATTTAGCTCAGGAAGGCGGGTCCAACAGCTCGTGTGGACGAAAGGTATGAGAGAGACCGTGTTGCGCTTAGGTCATGACGCCATTATGGCCGGACAGCAAGGTGTTCAAAAAACGGTGTCTAGGATCACCGAGGAGTTCTTGTCCAGAGTGACGTTAAACGCTCCGTTCGCTCATGTGACGTGTGCCAGCGCACAGTTCCAAAGGGAAGAGATGATCCCGTACCTCTGGGCAAGATGCCAGCCATCAACCTACCGTTTCAACGAGTGGCTATTGACCTTATGGGGCCAATCTCTAAAGTATCTGCCTAAGGCAATAGATATGTGCTTACTCTGGTTGACGTGGTCACTCGTTATCCTGACGCTATTCCACTGAGGACTATTGACAGTATCCAAGTGGCGGAGGGTCTTGTGGAAATGTTTTCGCGTTATGGGTTCCCGGGGGAAGTTTTGAGTGACCGGGGCTCGAACTTCACGTCAGAACTAATGAAGGAGGTTAACCGCCTTTTGTCAGTAAGGCAGTTACTGACGCCTTACCATCCCATGTGTAATGGGCTTGTAGAGCGGTTCAACGGCACCCTCAAAAATATGATCAAGAAAATGTGCCAGGAGAGACCTACTGATTAGGATAGATATCTTCCAGCTCTTTTGTTCGCTTACCGCGAAGTACTGCAAACGAGTCCTGGTTTCTCGCCTCTCGAGACGTTATATGGGAGAACCGTTAGAAGTCCACTTGCAATACTCAAAGAGCTGTGGGCTAATAAGGAGACTGCATCAGATCTCAAGACAACATACACGTACGCTCTTGAGTTTGGGGACAAAATGGCGGAAACATGCAGGCTTGCACATCAAGGCCTGGAAAGGGCTCACGAACGCTATAAGGGCTACTATGACAAGAAAGCCACTCACAGGAATCTGAATCCGGGCGACAAGGTTCTCAGCCTGCTACCCACAGATCAAGACAAGTTATTGATCCAGTGGAAGGGCCATTACCGTCTGACGCGGAAGAAAAATGACACGGATTATGAGATACTGATAGATGACACAAAGAAGGTTTTCCATGTGAATATGTTGAAGAAATACGAAGAAAGGGGTCCTGTACAATATGCCCCAAGGGTAGCATGCTCGGTAGTGGCCGAGGAGACAGATGATGTTGCCGATGTGCCCACGTGCAGTGGGAAGAAAACTGCAGGATTGGGTAAGGCACTAATGAACCCCAATTTGATTGAAGACAGACGATCACAGCTCTGCTCCAAATCAAGGGGGAGGTGTTTTCAGATGTGCGGGGCAAAACGGAGGTCATGTGCTGCAAATTAGACCTCTCTACAGATAGAGCCATTTGGCTCTAGCTATCTCTGGAATGTATCTTTTTGGTGTTGTTGTTGATTTGTTGTTGTTGCTATTATGTTATTATACAAGGAGTGTGTTGTTGACATCAACATGTTTATTAAGGACTCTGTACGGACAACGGCAGTGGTGTGTTAATGTTCCGAAAATGCAGTTTGGTGTGCTGTATTAGTGGTGTGCTTTTGGTGTGTGCTGGACATCTGCGGTGTGTTGTGTGCTGGGTACGGAATCGCCACAGAAGATAGTCGGTTGGCTGAATGGCTTGAAGATGAGGATGACGTGAGCAGTTTTTCATGGAAAAACTCTTGAGAGGGGCCCTTGTCACATATAATAGGGAGTCTAAAATAAAATTATGAAGGAAAGAGGTGTGAAGAAGGCGACATGTATTAACTGAAGCCTAAAGAAGATGAAGCATTCGGTGAGGTGGAGAGAGATTATTGGTGGAGCATTCAGTGAGGTGGAGAGATGACTGGTGGAGAAGAGAACGAGAAGACGACGACAAGGCTTACGTGGACTAACACCAAGGCTATAAAAGGGTGAGGGAGAGCGAGGCACGGGGGGATGAACAGAGAAGCGGAGGCCCGGCGGGGCAGGGACGCTTCGGCTGGAAGAGAGCGACGCTGGCTACTGCTCCGGTGAGCTCGTGTTCTAAAGCTTCGCTTCGTGGGCTTCCTGCCGTTCCTGAGCCCGTTCCAAGGAGTTAACTGAGGACGCTACCACCTGGGGTGTCTCCAGCGCTGTTGCCACTCATCCGGGTGGTGCCGCACCCAATGCCAACACCGGCATCACCTCCACGGGCGCTTGGACCGGGAGCTTGTACGACACAGCCAACGACGCCGCCAGCGACGCCAGCCCAAGCGCGTCGAACGCCACCTTGACGCCGGCTAATGGAGCCATACAATGCCGCAGCCACACCGAACCAAGCGTGCGCACGAACGCCGACCACTAACAGTAGAACGCTAGTAGTAGACGCTGGTAGCAGTGTTTCCGGGTCGTGTGTATTTATAGTCTTTGTGTTTTGTGTTAGTTTTGTGTGCTAGTGCGTGTGACACGTAGAGTGTATTAAATGTGCATCTGTGTGGGTACACCTGTCGCCTAGTCCATTCTTTCGGTCCGAGTGTTCTCCGGGGAGATCCGTGACAGCAGCTTATAACGAGCTTATGGAGTACCGGCCGGCCACTGTGGAAGACCAGCAGGACACAGATATGTGACAAGAACGTATCATATGTCGCGATTTCTTAGCTCTTGGTTTGTAGAATCCTATGATTGCACACGTTTGCATTACCTTTGCAGTTTCACGATGTTCACTTTTAGCCAACTTGAGGTTGTTACTTGCAAAGTCGCACGCACTTCTCAAAAACTGCATTTGTGCATAGGCCTTATTACATCTGCCTGTGTCTTGCCACAGGCGGATATAATGTGGCTGCAGTGCAATCAATATTAAACAGTAGCGACAGTGTCTTCAGAATTGCAGTCATGCTGTGCTGCTACACGTGTTACATCTTGATGTAACACGTGTAGCAGCACAGTAGGCTTAACAGCGTGGCAGTGGAACTGTCGCAGCCTCGGAAGGAAGAAGGCAGTCATCCAACAGCACATCGCACATGCCGCGCGCAAGTCGGACGCGATCCTATTACAAGAAACACTCACCGACGCACCGTCCCTCCCTGGCTACAGAGTGCACAAGGGCCAGCCCGACGGGAGAGGCCTGTGCACCCTGGTCAGGAAGGGACTCACGTTCGTTGAGTACGAGCTGCAAAGCAATATCAAGATCGAGCACACCCTCACCGAAATCATCCCGGGCAAGAAGAGAAAAGGAAGCATATTTCTGCTCAACATCTACAGCAACCCATCGCAGAGAAAACAGATTCAAAACAATACTGCACAGAGCCAGCACCGCAGCAGGCCGCAACACGCTGATCGTCTGCGGCGACTTCAATGCGATGAGCCCAGCCTGGGGCTACTACAAGTACACAGCAAAGGGCCGCGACCTGTACCAAAACGCCATGGAACTTGACTTCACCCTTATCACAAACCCGACGCATCCGACGAGAATCGGTAACTCTGTCCCGGGACACCACTCCGGACCTCACGCTCGTCAAGAATGACGTCAGGAGCGCGATCACCTGGGGAAACACGGGAACAGACCTCAGCAGCGACCACACCATCGTGGAAATCAGCATACCGGAACACGACACCAGCATCAAAACACACACATGGATAGACTGGGATGCCTTCCGAGACGCCAGAAGCCAGAAGACAGACGCTGACGACGAGATCGAAGACAGAGTCATGGACGGCCGAAATCACCAAGAGCATACGCGACGCGACCAAAGAAATTGAAACGGACGCGGCGATTGATAAAGTAGACAGCCGGCTAGCGCATCTAATCGAAGCCAAGCAGTCGATACTTAGTCGCTGGAAGAAACAACGGCTCAACCGCAGACTCAGAAGGAAGGTGGCGGAGGTCAACCAAGCGATCAAGGAGCACTGCCGCGCGCTATGCACGCAACAGTGGATCGAGATCTGCAACGCGGCAGACGGGCAGATGCATAGCGGGAAGTCGTGGAACCTGCTGTGGCACCTGCTCGACGAAACCAAGACCAAGTCGCACCAAAGAGACAGACTCGCCAAGCTCATACATCGGGCGGTCTCGGTACACGGCGCCGACGAAGTCACCAGGCGCATCAATGCAAATACCTGCCCACTACACCCACCGAACAACACGCGCCGTACGGCGTCCTACCCAACGCGAAGCTCGATCGTGACATCGAAATCGAGGAGGTCCGCGCGGCCCTGCACGACCTCAACAGCCGGTCGGCAACTGGCCTGGACCTTGTCACGAACAAGGCGCTCAAGAACCTCGACGACGGCTCGGTTGAGAACC
The DNA here is from genome assembly GCF_052857255.1 of Amblyomma americanum. Classification (NCBI taxonomy): domain Eukaryota; kingdom Metazoa; phylum Arthropoda; class Arachnida; order Ixodida; family Ixodidae; genus Amblyomma; species Amblyomma americanum. The sequence continues at coordinate 55,598,448 of NC_135506.1, forward strand.
TCGCAAAATACTTCAACAAGTGCTGCAGAGCAGCCGCGCTACCAAAGCAGTGGAAGACAGCCAAGACTATCCTGATACCCAAGCCGGGGAAGCCACCGGACATGGACAACCTCCGGCCCAGGGCAAGGTGCTGGAGCACGTCCTGCTCAACAGGTGGCAAGACTACTTGGAATGAGAAAGGCTGTACCCGGCCACGGTGATCGGCTTCAGACAACACCTAAGCACGCAGGACGCGATGCTGCAGCTCAAATACCAAATCATAGACAATGGCGGCAGCACCCGCGACAACAAGGCAATCCTGGGGCTCGACCTAAAGAGCGCCTTCGATAATGTGAAACACTCGACGATTCTGTCCCAAGTCTCTAAGCTCAACATGGGCGAAAGATCCTACAATTACATCAAGGACTTCCTCACGGACAGGACCGCCGAGCTACGAGCAGGCGACCTACACACGCAAGAGAAGAAGCTCAGGAGCACTGGCACACCGCAGGGATCGCTCATTTCGCCGATGCTGTTCAACCTGGTAATGATCGGAGTGGCCGAGAAGCTCGCGGACATCGAAGACGTCAGGCACACCATCTACGCGGACGATATCACACTGTGGGTGACTGGCGGCAGCGACGCCCACATCTTCCCCAATTGCCCTGGCCGTGCCGGGGACAAAGGGCCTCGTTTCAGCGGGCCTGGCCCCGTGGCAAGACGGCGGGCATCATCAATCAACCCTCCCGAGCACATCCCAGGACAAGGGACCACTTTCCCGGCCTTTTAGTGACCTCGCGTTCCGGCCTTGAGGGGCGAGTGTCATTTGATGGAGAACGGAGGTCGGTGACCCGCGGGAACCGTAAGCGGGCCATAGACCGTCTACCACAGCCGACGCTACCTCGAAGACAACCTTCTTTCCCTCGGAATAAACACGTGAGGGGGGCGAGACCATAAGTGCGGTGGTGTGTTTGTGCGCCCAAGTGAAAGCCCTAGGCCCCTCCCACTCCGGCTTGGGCGTCCTCACCCTAGGGAGTGTGGGGAGAAGAGGATATAAAAATCGACCAGGAGTACGGAAGAAAAACGCTCAGGACGACATCGTTCGCCAAGGGGGCCTTCAGCACCGAAGCCCGACGACGTGCAGCTTCTGCCAGCAACCGTTCGAGCTCAACTCCGGAGCCCCTCCATCGTCCCCATGAAGTCATCGGCACGTAAGCTCGAACGCCCCAGCCTCTGAATCATAATGATGTATAATTATTGAATATATCTGTTTGTTTAAACTGAGCCATACGGTGTCTCTTTGCCTCTCCGTCCCGTGTGGACCTGCGCATTATGGGGGGTCGTCACACTGGTGTCAGAAGTGGGGTCTCAAAAGCATATGTCCTCTGAATGCTGCGACATTCATGACTTCAAAATTAGACAGTTTTAGCTGTGCGTACGCAAGCGCTTGCGTACGCAAGCGCTTGCGTACGCAAAGCGCTACGGCGCTGCGTACGCTACGCTGTCCGCTCCGAAGTATAGTTTTAGCTGGGCGTATGCTAACAGCGTGTAACCGCGACTGTGTGGACCTACCTTACAGGTTTTAAAAATGCGCCAGCGTGTTATGTCGCGCCATCTAGTGCAAATAAATGAGAATACTTTTGCTTAGTCCAGTCGATTGGAGCCGTGCCAAGGCGCGGCTGTAGCCGACGACGTGGAAGTGCAGTTGTTCCGCCGCTACGCAGTGAGCGCGTTTAATTTGAGCGATTAGAGTCCGACGTGATTGACGCAGTCAGGATGCCCTCTAGCATCCTGTATAATCACCATGTCGCGTCGATGTTGACGTGGGAGGAAATCGACGACCTCATGTTATCAAGAAAGGACCGATGGCTTCTAAAAGGCGATTATTCATTGGAAGACATTGAGTATGACATGAGGAGCCGGAGGGAGCATGAACTCTTGAAGTATCGTTCGCGGCACGGGCTGCTGGATATTGATAGAATCGACAGCACGCTGTTCAAGCAGCAGTTCAGATTCGAGAAGGAGGACGTAGACGATTTAGTGAGGGCATTGTGCATGCCGGAACGAATTGTAAGTGCACAGCGAGTGGTCGTGCCAGGCCGCGATGCACTGTGTCTGGCGCTTCGACGCCTGGCGTATCCAAACAGGTGGTGCGACTTACAGCGGATATTCGGACTGCATCCGTCTGTCACGTCTAGCGTGGCGTCACAAGTAATCTGTCATATCGCAAAGTCTTTTCGACATTTGCTGACCGACTGCAATAATCACCTGTGGCTGACAACTACCTGCCTCCAGGAATTCACAGACGTAAGTCACCGTTTTTTTTGTCTGTTTGTGCTGCACTATTCGTAAATATCACCTACAATTCCCGGGAACCTTTACGCAATATAAAAAAGGAAGTTGAAGCAGTCTGCGCGTTACACGCTGAACTCAATTTTGGCTTTATTTTTTTGATGAATTAATCTTTTTATTTTAATCTTATTTTAATGAGAAAAGTACCTAAATGAGGCAGTTAAATTAGCCGTGCCATGTTAACAGGCAGTGCATGAAATTATCCTTGTTACCTCTGTGGCAAGCACTAATCAGAGGTCCTTTCTGGAGATACCATAAACCAGAGATACCATAAAGCTTCGTTCAAGGTCTCACCAGACAAACTAAGCATTCCAGCTCAAAGACAGCATCTGCCCAGTACTGATTAAGTTAGACAGTAACTTAACCTTCTTGAGGGTGGCACCAGTACAGAACTGGAAGGAGGAGTATCCCTCAGGTTTTGGCAAGCATTTTTTTTTTTTTCGCTGAGCAGGCTCAGTCACTGATATCAAATCCAGCCCACCAACACGAGAAAAATCTCTTAGAAGTCGACAGTTCCTATACCCGTAGTGCGGCTATTCCACAGCTGTCCTCACAAACTTCACCTTTACACTCCACCTTTACGCTCTCGGATAGCAGTGACGAACTATGCTTGGAACAATGTGTGCGGCGTTGCGGCACGTGTCCTTCGCGGGACGTGGGTGCGTGATGGTGCAGTGTCAATCAAGAGGTTCCCGGCCCATATGGGTCCCAGTGTTTCGTGTAAAGGGAACGCAAACCACAACGAGACGGGCAACGCTGTCGCGCGAGGAGCGGTGAACCGTGCTGCGGCTACGAGTGCCGGACCCTCGGAGTGGCAGCCCTTCGATATCAGCAAGGACCCCATGACCACCTACAATGACGTTGTGAAATGGTATCATTCACGAAGAAGGACTATGCCGCCCCCACACCTGGGTCTCACCCGGTCGGAGGCAGTGATCTACAGACAATTACAGACCGGCTCGTTACTGACTCCAGTGTTTGCTAAGCATATATGCCCAGAGGTGTATAAGAGTGACGTGTGCAGATAATGCGCGAAGGAGCGGGCCACTGCGGCCCACATCCTGTGGAACTGTGAACTTTAACCGTGTGAGGCCAGTGCGATGACAACGATCCTGCCGCAGTTGGAAGCTGCAGCGCGGAGTGGAGACGACACCCAACTTAAGGCTGTCCAGCAGGTCGCGACGGCCCTTGATAGACAGCGACCGGGAAACTCAGCGGGGGAGGGCGCAAGCCTTACGCTACCCGCGGTTAGTACCCGGATGCAGTCTTAAAGGCGCTGACGTGACGACGTCCAGACCGCGTCGCGGTAACTCGGCACCCATGTTAGGGTAGCCATACCGACTGCAGGATCTCAATAAAGTTGATTCTCTCTCTTCTCTCAGACAGGCGAGAGACCGTACATGTGCACATATTGCAGCAAGAGCTTCACAGTAAAAAGTACCCTGATAGATCACCTTCGTGTCCACAGTGGCGAGAAGCCATACAAATGCCAACTGTGTCCACAATCCTTCACAATCAGGCCAAGCCTAAAAAGGCATGTGGAAAACCATTACAATCGAAAACTACTCCATCCTCATTTTTCCTTGGGGATGTCAGCATGTAGGCAGCAATTTAAGTACTGTAAACACCATAACTATGCAAAAGTGTCCATTATTCTATAAAATTTAGCATGTATTTTTGCAAGGTTTCACTGGTGAACTAAAGTGAAGTTAAATGACAACTTGATGTACAACTTTAAGAGGGAGTGTGCTGTGTTGCGGTTTGCTAGATTAACAAGGAACATGTTTGATTCTGGGCTGAATGATTGCAAACACTTCCGGATCTGTGCTCGTATAAATTGGAGCTAGTCAGATAAGTGCGGTTGTGTAGTAATATTTCATTTTTCTTACTATTGGGGTGCTGTGTGCAACCCAGCCCTTGTGTGTTTGCTGCTGTGACATATTTTCTAAGCTGCCTAAGAAAGCCAGAATAGAATACTGTGTGCACTTTTAATGTTCATTTCTGTTAAACTTGCATATGAAACATCGTAAGCATTCCTTTTGGCTATAGCATTCAAAAGTGGTTTTGTTATTGGGACTTTGGAACATTAAAATATGTAATAAGGGAGTATTACAACATTGGCATCCACCCAAGTAAACCCATGTGGCTACAAAGGAAAGATAATATATGTTGGGTTGGCATAAACAGGAAACAGATTTTTGCATTGAGATGATGCATTACCTTGATGCAAAGTATCAAGCTACTGTGGAATAAAAACTGTTTTTTTAATGTTTGAGTTTTGTTTTGAAATATTTTGTCTGTTAAATGCTTTGCAACATATAAGAAAAATTTTGTGTTCGTTATTAGTGCGTTTTTTTTTTCCTGGTAAAAATAAAGCAACAGTAAAGCTCACATGTTTTCACATTATTAAGTAGTTGCTATACTGCTATTTCATCATATGCTACCTCCTAAATAACATTGTCTGCAATTTCGTTGTACAGGAGAGTGGCCAAGTTTCAAGTAAAAGGATAGAAATTGGGGCAAGTTGGTATGGTATCATGGTGAATCTTCCAGCATGAACAACATGGTTATGAAAGGATATCATACAAGTGCTGTCCCCATCATGTTCCTGTCTTTTGCGCTGGTAGATTCGCCATGATTTCAAGTAAAATTTAAAATTCCAGCATTTTCAATGAGGGACATGAATGTTTCCCAGTGAAGCTTGGCAACTGAGGCGTCCACCGACAAAGTGAACCAGCTATGCACCTTTCCTTTTCTCAAAACTGAGGTTAGACCATGAATAAGTTTAGACTGTGGATAAGACTGTCTTATTTGCTTCGTTCAAGCCACCCAAGGTCCCAGGGACGCTGAAAACATACTTCCCTAAGTAAAACAACAACAGGCTGACATTTTCCAAGAGATAACTCTGGAAATGACATAATGCAAGCACTGTTGTTGCTGGATCCTCTGGGTTTGTTGGACCAGCGGCTACATATGTATTTACATTCACCATCTGCTAAGAAAAAACACATTCCATACTTCCTAGAAGCATAACAAACAGCTTAGATACAACTAAGATGTGCGAAAAATAATGCTTTCACAACATAAAACAAAGTAGGATTCTAGAAATAGTTCAAACCACAACAGTGAACAAAGTAGGATTCTAGAAATAGTTCAAACCGCCTGATATTCAAACTGCATCAAGTACAACTGCTGGTTTACAGAGATAAAAAATATGCACAATTTGCTAAAACCGTGTGCCCAGCTGCATGGAAGAATCGAGATTCAACCGACCAAATTTCTAACCTCTTGTTGAATGACAATGCATGGCCTTCAAGGTCAGGGAGCGAGCGAGCTCTTCAGCCGGTGATAGACTGCCACCCTTCTGCTGGCACCATTGCGGTTGGACGTCCGCCAGCACAGCTACGACCATGTCTGAATGGGAAGTAGTCAAGTAAGCTGCGCTGCAGCGTGCTCTGTGAGCTAGTGGTGACGAGTTCACCGAATCAAGAAGTCAAAGGCACATTCGACGCAGTTTCTTCAGTGCCATCCAAATTGATAACAACCCTGAACTCTACAGCTCTGTAAGCATTGGTGTGGTAATTTTAGGAGCACTGAAACTTCTTGTCCGCACTAGCTGCCATAGCTAAACAACACAAATAGCGCAATGCTTGCGAAAAAGAAACCATGCCACTTGATTTCTGCGCTGGTTTCTGGCGTCCCAAGGGCATTGTAGCTGGTTGCATGTTTTTTGCATAAAAATGAAGCACTCCAAGTAGTAACAATAACCATGCTAATTTATCTTACAAAAGTGGGTAATATGAGCAAAAATGATTGAGAGGAACCCATTTCGATGCAAATCACAGACCGTAAATACCTTACCATACATCATTGAAGATTCGTGCGGGTATAGTGTCTAGAACATACTTGCTAGTGTGCCGAGGGCGCACGCTCGCGTGGCCGCTGCGGTGATGCCTTCCTGCGGCCACCGCGTGCTGGCACTGCCAGTTGCTAAGGTGCCACCACGCCAAGTTCGCTGCTGACGCAGCGTAGGTATAGCAAGTCTAGCGTTGGTGCGCTGCACTTATCACTACGAAAGCCTGTCTCTGAACGCTTTGAGAGCACTTTTTGCAAAAAAACACTACTGGCTGCAGATAATCTTACCGGCCTGGCATTACCAGGAGAAAATCCTGGACTGAAACAGCGCTCGCCGAAGTGTTCGACACTTGCCACCAAGTCCAGTTTGCTAAATTTTTATTCGTTTATTCTTTGTGGTGAACCGCGGAAGGACTTAAGCAGAAGTCATATTAACTGCCTAATGTTCAGCAAGGTACCCAACTTGAAATAAGCAACGAAAGTTGATGCGTTGGCCACATTATGTTGTTGTGATTGAACGATCGAGTACGGTCCGGACTCATTGTTGCTACATGGAAACTTCCGATCGAGATTTTATTCGACTAGGGGCCAGTCGATTGCGATCCATGCATCGCAATCACAGGTGAAGGATATAGTATGCACCTTCATGCTGAATGAGCGCTCGGCTAGCTCTGCCCAGGTGGAAAGACCAAGTCGTGGCCCCCATTTTCAATGGCGAGCAGAACATGTAACCCGGAATGGCATCGCATGTAGGTAAAAGAAAAGCAGGGCACTCTTGCTCTTTCCCACCACGGGTTCCGTCTTCAAAGATCGCATGCGACGATCAACACAAGCAGTTGGAATAGGTCTCACTATTGGTGCGTTTTATTTGCAAATCAGAGCTTGCTTCATACAACTTATGCAGGTGTGTATGAGCTTGCACTTCCATTTGTAACAGAACAAAAGAAAATGGTGATTGTACCACTGATTCTTATTTACATATCTTCAATACAGTAAAACAGTTCAAAAACAGAGCTTGTTGTAAGCACGTGCTTGCTTTGTTCTTTACCGAGAAAATACACTGTAGCGACCACAAGACTGCGTTCTGGCATCAAGCTTCCAAATGTTACCATTCTTTCTATATACAAAGTGGCAAAGTCGTTTCTCTCCGCTGCATAACGTGCGTAGGCTGCAGAGCCAGCAGGTGCTTCAGATATTTTGGTCCAGGTTGCAATGATACAAATTGAGTCCAACGGATGCTGATCTTCAATAGCAATACAACCCATCTGCTGCTGCGGGCATGAGGTCGCACTCGGCTGCTCTGTTGCTGCCCGGCTCGTCGGAAACATCGTCAAGCGTGCTTGACGGTCCATGGCTGACGCCTGCACCGGCACTGCGCATTTGCCCTTTAGCGGCAGGTTGGTCACACAAGTTCCTCACTTTTCTTTTCGATGTCTTCTTAGGCAGAAGGTATTTTGGATAGTTGTCGAATACTGCTGGCATGACATCGGGCATGAGACGTGGTCTAACTCTGGCGAGCTCGTTGACGACACCATCCACCGTCTCTCGATGTGGCAGTCTTCAAAACGTTTCTCGCAGACAACACACGCTGGAGTCAACTTGCAGTCCTGTCTTTTGATCAGCCGCTCCCACTCCGCAAGCCATGTTGGGCCTGAGCACGGAACATGGAAGCCTTGCCGGATTCGACCGGTAGCCACTTCGACAGAGCGGCACGAAACATGTTTTTTCCCACAACAGAAAAAATCAATTAAAATGAAACATGGCATATTTCCAGTAGAGTAGCAGGCGACGGGGGGGGGGGGGGGGGTCAGTATAGGGAAAGGGGGCCTGCATGCGCACTAGTCCAGGGCCCACATTTTTCTTAACTCAGCCCTGCCAGCACCCATAAGCGGCGCCTGTAGCAATGGGCTACATGGAGAGCCTCAGAAAACTTGTTTATGCCAAGGGCCTCGGTGAAGAGCACGCTTCTGCTTTAAATAAACTGAAAACCTCCTTCACCAGATCTGCATTGCAAAAACAGACGTCCATCACATGCTTTGTCACAAAGAAAAAGTGTTTTGACAAGCAACCGTCCTTAAAGCTGTGGTCCACTTATTATGAACTTCGGGGTATAACGAACGGATGACGCGTGACCCTCATGTTCGTTATAAGCGGGCTCGACTGTACCAGACAACATTCGCTTTACAGTTTCTGAATGCTGCTTCTGTCCACCCCAATCAACACATCAGCGTACCATGCCGGTTATCAAGAGAGTAGGGTAGGCCATCCAAGAGAGGTCCCCGGATCTCCGGTGAGTGCATTTGCCCTTGCAATGCCCTCCATTGCAACATGGCCTGCTACCCATCTTCAAGTGGAACTCACTCATGCAAACTTGGCATTCATGTCCTCACCATGTACATATGTGAGCACCAGCTTAACACCTTATTTTCAAGGAATGTACACTCTCCAAAACTGTGTCATTAAAAGCATGAACCTGCTTTTCACTACTCTCCTGCAGGCTTTAGCATCCAGCACGTCACTTTTCCAAACATTCGAAAATCTTGTTTATATTGCAGTGCGTCAGAAAGCAAGGCAGTTATAACCAGGGCTTCTATAAGTGATGACACACACCATCATACAATGCATTAAAAGCCACCGTGCAGTATCTTCAGCACAACTTTGCTCTCAAGCATGGAAACCGAAAGCAACTCAAACATGATTTCAAAAATGGTGGCAGCAAATAGGATTCACATAACTGGAATCACTGAGTTCAGGCTTGAGACTACACATTCACCTCAGAACGGAAACTAGACATGACGGCTACTACAGTCAAACCCAGATGTGTTGAATTCTTAAAGGAACGGAAAATAGTTCGATATAGCGAAAATTCGACACACAGATAGAGGCTTAAACCACACTCGAGATCAGGACAAACTGTGGCTTACCGATAGCAAGAGTCATGGACTACAAGGACTGGGCACGCAATGCGAAAGTGCTTTATTTCACGGAAAAAAAAAATCCTAATATTCGACTGCTTTTTGCTGGGAGTGATATAGCTGAAAACGCTAGTCTCCATCTTCTTGAGACTGTCCAGGTGCAACAGCCCTGTACCTTCCATTTCGCCGCAACAACGCCAAATGAGGGTGAACGCTGATGCCAGTTCAGCGGCTGTGCACGGGCACTTATCTTCTGGAACACAGTTGTCCTTGTCATCACTGGAATCTCCTTCTTGTTGCCAGCTATTCTGAATACAATGTCCTCAAAGTGAGGTCAGCTACGGCCTGAACTTCGCTGTCAGCGTTGATGAAGTCCTCAACGGTAAGTTCCGATGGGATGACGCCGGAAACGTCGTGTTAAATATTTTTCTTTGGCGAGTGCATGTTTCTTGTGCTTCCGAAAATGGGATGAGTCACGAAGCACGTCCTCCAAGCATTTATCGTCGTCAGGACATTCATCTCCAGCCACTTCAAGGCTTGCCTTGCTGAAACAGTTGGCTACCATGGCCTGTTTTACGTTGTTCCAAGCGCCAGTTCCATGGCGCCGAGCAGGTCAATCTTGAGATCAGTTCCCATGCGGAGGTTAATGAAGAGCCGCTGAACAAGTCGCCTTCTGTAGCCTACCTTGAAAGCCTTTATGATACCCTAGTCCATGGGCTGCAGTCTCGCTGTGGTGTTCGGCAGGAGAAACTTCAGTTCAATTTCTGCAGCTTGCAAGTCGTTTGATGGGCCGAGCAGTTGTGAAACAGAAGGCATACTCGGTGACCCGACCTGCCGAACTTGGCAAGCCTGCAGCCATTCAACAAAAAGTTGGCGTGTCATCCAGGCCTTTCTATTACAGCCGTAGCAGACTGGAACCTTTTTGCAATTCTTGAAGCAGCGCGGCAACATACTCTTTACAAAAACAAACGGATGCAGCTTGCACGAGCCATCCATGTTTGCCGCAAGCAGAACTGTCACACGCACTTTGCTCATTTTCCTGCCGTGACATGAGCTCCCACGGAGACCGAGCGTCATATTCGGCAGCATATGCCAAAAGAGACCAGTCTCATCTGCACTGAAGACTTCAGCAGGCGAAAACTTTGCAGCTATCTTCGGCAACTCCTCTGAAAGCCACTGTTGCATCTCCTGGCTGCTAACAGCCACACTTTAACCTGAAATGGCTTTTCCCACAATGCCGAGGCAGTTTTTAAACCGATGCAGCCATCCAGTGCCACTGCAAAAGTTATCTTCGCCAAGAGCCGTGGCAAACCATTTGGTCTTCTCCATTATCATGGGGCCATCCACAGTGATGTTTTTTGCTCGGACTTCGAGAAACCACGTATACAGCGCCTTCTCAACTTTGGTAAAAGCAGCAGGGCACAAACGATATGCTCCCGAGCAACTCTGCTCACCTGCTTTGAGCGTGATTTCTCATTTACTGTCTAAAGGACTGTGAAATACGTTATTTGCTGCCTCCAAGTCCAACGGCTGCACAGTCATTGAGAACTGGATCACCTCGATTGCCAACCATATGTATTTCGCCGTGAAGGTCAACTCGGGCAATGGTGACACCGCCGTTGCCATTTGGATGTTGTTTCTGACAATTTTTGTGTCACAAAGGCGCCTGTGGCCAGAGAGCGCCATGTCACAAGGTTTTTCTTCTACTTCAGGTGGGGTCAAAGACCCATTTCCCAAGCATTTCACCCTAAAGAAGCCAAGCACCAGGCAAGGAAAAGCTTCTACTCACTGAACCACTGGTGGATACCCGGTGGCATAGGGGATCGAACCCCACACCTCCTGCATGTGAGGCGGATGGTATGTTGTTTATAAATCACATGCAAGACACAGTGGCTACAGTGAGGCGTGTACCAACTGCCAGCATGGTGAGATGTTGCTTAGGAAGTGGATATACCCAGGTACTTGTGCTGCACCAAAATAAAATATTTGGAAGTTGATTTACAGCTGCTTTTACAACGCAGCCTACATAATTGTGCTGCCATGATACCCCTACAATATTTTATGTGTGTAATCCTTAAGAAGTTATCCCCCATAGTTATTCTTCATGGCTTTTGCTTGTTTACAGAGCACGACAAAATGAAGGTGAGAAGAATTAGGTGAAACTAACAGATGGCTGTTAGTAATGGCAATATTCGAAACCCATTTTTCAGTCCTATCAGGTTGTGTAATTCTCACATACTGTTATTTGTAATTGCATGTTATGACCAGTCACTGACATCAATGACAAGCTTTCTGACGTTCTTGCCAAGAAGTGCCTTATGGATCACATGAGGCAGATCTCATCAAGTTATTGGAGGCCAAGTGTGGAGATGCTTCACTTGTGGAACAGTCGGCTTGCACAGAAAAGCTCCAACTTTCCATAACATGGAAAGTGTTTTCGGTATGTAATAATCCTAACTATTTTGTACAGATGTCTGCTGTCACTAGGTTATTTCAGGTTGAACCTTTACTCAAAAGACACCAGCGGAAGTGTGACTAACGTGTGCACTAAATATTCATGGTGGTGCATGAAAAGCGACCTGTGCACATGCAGAAAGCACAGCGTCAGTTTGTTTTTCGTGTGTTAAAGCAGTTGTGCTGCTATCTTGCACTACTTGGGCCAAGTCACTGGCCTGCAGTCTATAAAAAAAATAAAAGTTTGCATGAACAAGTCTTGTGGTAGTGGAACGCAGAAGCAGGAAGTGAATAGTGAACATACTATTTGGGCAGTAGTGCACAGGGACAACTGATACAATTAAGAATCCAGTGTAGACACCTACAAAAGGTAGTACAGGCTCAACTTCAAGCAATACTATCAATTGTGCGAGCAAAAATTGACTTCAATACAAAGACAAAAAATGCATGCTTAATACATACATGGCACATAAATCTATACTGTGCAATCAGGCATAACCTTGTACTTCATACTCTATAATGGCTCAGCGCATAATTTTTCCATCATGCTGAAAATGATGGAAGCATAACCATTAGCAATAAGTGTATTTATGCCTTTCAGCTAACGGAGCACAGTCGCATTTAACGACTGCAATATTGTCACTGCAGTGATAGTGCCAGAAAAAAATGTAAGTTTCTGTTGATTTACATTTCTTTACGGAAGTCAGCACTGCCAGCATTACATTACAATGAAAACCCAGTCAGAATCCAAGGCAGAGCTGCCAATGGCACACTGCAATGGCAGAAAAAGCATTCGAAGGGAAGCAAAGTCAAGCTAGTTATGTGTCCTATCAAAGAGTTGCAACATATGGTACATGTACCAGCGGAAAAAGGACAGACTGAAATTCTTATTACTTACAGCATGGAGCACTCACTAAGTATTTGTTTACTGCGTGTACTTCCTCCATAAGTAAATGGATGGGAAAATTCACATGTAATGTTCTGACACCTAACAGTTGGGTACTGGGTAACAACAACTTTTGATAATGCTATCAGGACAGTTATCTTGATCCCTAGATTAAGTTCTGTAGGCATGTATCGGACAAAGGAATGTTGTGATCAAAGGCCCAGCCTACATTCACAGACGGGACAGGAAAGTGCCATCGTGCTACCTTGACCAAAGGCACGGTTGTTCGGAGAGAACGCAAGAAGCGCTGGCGGGGGGGCAGCTTCTGGCGCCAGCGTTGCCACAAAGGCATCTAATTCCCTATGCCGGTGATGCTGACTGTGGCGGCCCTTCTCACGCACAGCGCTCTCCCGTGGACCAGCAGATGACACACCTGGCAGCGGTAGCAGGGGTGCGAAAACACCGCCCACTTGCCCTTGAGCGACTCGACAAAGCGGGGGTAGGCACAACTAACTCTTCCTTCCTTCCTGAAGAGTTCCCCAATGTCTCCCACAGTCAGGATCGCTGCATAAAAGCCAACGACCCTTTGGGCCTGGTCGGCCCGCGAGAAACCTACAGTTCGAGACTGCAAGGCACTAAAGTTCCTACTGGGCTCGGTGACTGCACCTCAGCGCAGCCATCTAATCCGCTGATCTTTGCGATGCAGACGATCAACCAGCTGTTCGTCAGCCTACTGTTGCCGGCCTTGGCAAGCCTTCTTTCGGGTGCGTCGTTTGACTGCGCACCACCGTGCTCCAGTGACGAGCCGGGACGCTACCGCTTGCCGCTCGTCAGCTGCCCACCCCGGATGACTGCTGCCACAACAGAGGAACAGTGGCTGCCGGCGCCGAAGGAATCTTGGACGGCCGCATCATCACGGACATCAACAGCTTTCCCCCATATAAAAGCACCCCCGCCACCGGCACCGTTCTGTGGGCTCGGTGACTGCACCTCAGCGCAGCCATCTAATCCGCTGATCTTTGCGATGCAGGTTAGTAAATCATATACCTTATTTGCCAAAATATCAAGCAATTATATTCTGGTGCAGTTCCCGAGCCCACAGTGCTGTGTTGCCATTGCCGCCGAGTGTGTCACTGTTGTTCATTCTTTGCTACTGTTATCAGGAGATATCAAAACTAACCCTGGTCCTAACGACAGCAGTGCAGTACTCGCGGAACTCCAGAAACTAACCGCAGGCCAAACCCAACTAATAGCCGAAGTACAAGGTCTGAAATCCCAGCTCACTACTACGGATAAAACCATAACTGATTTAAGCAATCCTATGGCCGACCTGGAAACACACTACCAAGCACTACTTCCCCTTCGAAACGACATTGAAAAGATGCAGGCTGACACAAGCAACATGGCGCGTATAATCCAGGAACTAGAAACCCGCATAGAGGATGCTGAAAAGAGGTCGCGCCGTAACAATCTCATCTTCTATGGTATCCCTGACACTACTGATAGCGAAACGTGGGCAGAATCTGAAAAACTAATCATTGATGTTTGCCGTAATAACCTTCAAATAACTGTGGAACCTCACGAAATAGAAAGAGCTCATCGCCTCGGTATCACTCACAAGATAAAAATCGTCCCATAATCGTGAAATTCACAAGTAGCAAAACTAAAGAATCCCTCCTATCAAATGGGCGAAATCTGAAAGACACGGTTTATAGTGTTGGTGAGGACTTCTCGCATGCCGTTCGTCACGCGCGAAAACAACTTGTTGCATTTGCTAAAGCCAGGTCTGCCAAATTTTCCTTGCGACTTAAAACACTTCGCATCGGCTTGAACCGTTATATTTTTGACACTTCATCTAACACCGTCAAGCAACTCGCGTAGCAATCGTCCCTTCACCCTACACCAATAAAATGCCAGCGTGCGACACCCTCAAATGTTTCCTCAAATGTTCTCTCGTTTTCCGTGATATTCACTAACATCCGCAGCTTCCTCCCAAAGCGTGAACTCATATCCAATGTAATTTCGTCATCCAGGAGCAATATACTTATACTAACTGAAACTTGGTTAAACAGTAACGTGTCCGACGCTGAAGTTTTAACTGACTTACCCGAATTCAACGTCTACCGAAACGATCGAAAAAACTCACGGAGGGGCGGTGTTCTTGTTGCAATTCACCGAGGTATATCATGCTCTATTGCACACGTCACATCTGATATGGAATCATTATGGCTAATTATTCGCACTCCCCCTGTAACAGTACTTCTCGGCGTTTGTTATAGGCCCCCGCAGTCAAATCCAAACTTCTGTCGACATCTGAATGATATAAATCATCTTGTTGTTAAATACCCAAATGCGCGCATTCTCCTTTTCGGGGACTTCAATTATCCGGACATTGATTGGCAGAGTTTAGGCACTTCCTCATTAACATGCAATACAGAGGCCAAGAACTTCATTGATGTCTGTTTAAATTTTAACCTCGCACAGTTAGTCTCGGAACCTACTCGCACCACGCATGCAACCGCAAACACCCTTGACCTAATACTAATAGCCCTGAGTACCTATCATCCATTAGTTATCTTCCAGAAATCAGCGACCATAAAATCTTACATGCTCTATTTTCATTTACCCCAGCTCAGAAGCACCCATCCAGAAAAACAATAAATCTTTACGATAAAGGGAATTACGATGCAATAACTGAAGACCTTAACATGTTTTTTTCAGAGTACCAATCCACATTCGACACTCACTCTGTTCACGAAAACTGGTTGATATTCAAAAATAAGTTAAATATGCTTTCTAATATGTTTATCCCCAGGGTATCTTTCCAAACTAACCGCAATAAACCATGGTTTACTAAGCATCTAAAACGTCTAGAAAACAAGAAGAAATGCCTGTTTCGTACAGCTAAACACACTGATAATCAAGCCATTTGGGAAAAATACCTTGCATCTGAGAAATCATACTTACTTGCAGTTCGTAGCGCCAGGCGCTCATTTTATCACACTGACTTACCGAAGCTACTAATCAGCAATCCTAGACAATTCTGGCAGGTTTTAAATCCTAAGCACACTCATGATATTACACTGACTAACGACTTGCACGAAGCGGTTACTGACCATGAATGCGCAGAAATATTTAATAACGCTTTTGTATCTGTTTTCACGAGTGAATTTGACATGCCTTCACAGTTACCATCGCTATCACATTCTTCACAGATGGTATCGCTTCCATAATTGATAACATGAAACTCTCATCATCAGCTGGTATGGACATGATTAATACAAACTGCTTAAAAATGTGAAATCAACATGTGCAGCCTACTTATCTTTGATCTTTTCGCAATCGCTCTCTTCAGGGATCATTCCAGATGACTGGAAAACGGGGAAGGTCGTTCCAGTCCACAAATCAGGTAACAGAGACTCCACCATGAATTATCGCCCCATTTCACTAACTAGCGTACCCTGCAAAATCATGGAACATGTCATCTACTCTCAAATTATAAATTTCTTAGACTCAAATGATTTCTTCCATTCTTCACAACATGGGTTTCGTAAGGGCCTCTCTTGTGAAACCCAATTAGCGTTGTTCCTTCACGACTTGCACACTAATCTTGACCATAACAGACTGATGCCATATTTCTAGATTTTGCGAAAGCTTTTGATAAAATTCCCCACCGTCGTTTACTAGTAAAACTTGCACAGCTGAACTTACATCCTAACATACTACAGTGGATTGAGCAGTTTCTCACTAATCGTTCTCAATCAGTGTTTGCTAACGGCCACCTGTCTAACAACCTCCCGGTTACCTCGGGCGTTCCGCAAGGATCTGTACTCGGTCCATTACTCTTTTTAATATATATTAATGATTTACCTGACCACGTTTCCTGTAGTATTCGAATGTTTGCTGACGACTGTGTTATTTACCGCACTATTAATAACTCTCGTAATCAACTTAGTCTTCAAACCGATCTTAACAGCGTACTTAATTGGTGTAACAACTGGCTCATGTCCCTAAATCCTAATAAATGCAAACTCTTATCCTTCTCTCGTCGCCATAGCCCGCATCGCTTCCAATATTTCATTTCTAACACCTCGATTGATTCAGTATCATCTTATAAGTATCTAGGAGTCATCTTGCCTTATGATTTATCTTGGCGCACCCATATTGGCAACATCATTTCAGCATCGAATAAAACACTTGGTTTTCTCAAGCGCCATCTCCGCCTTGCCCCTCAACACGTAAAATTACTCGCATATAAATCGCTCATCAGACCCAAATTAGAATATGCCTCTGCCATATGGAGCCCACACCAAACTTATTTAATTAATGCATTAGAAGCTGTCCAAAACCGTGCCACTCGATTCATCCATTCTTCATACTCATATGACGTCAGCATTTCTTCATTGAAAGCATTATCAGGACTACCGCCCCTTTCGTTCCGTCGTCGCATTTCAAGTCTCACCCTTTATCACAAATTATTTCATTCTTCCCTCAATCGGTCACCGTATATCACAACTGCCGCACGCATATCTCACCGCACCAGTCATTCCCTACAAGCTGCCCGGCCGCCATCGCATACTGCCACCTTTTCTGCTTTATTTTTCTTTCGAGCAGCAACGGACCGGAACGGCCTACCCCGTGACATCGTCAACATCGCTTCATCCTCTACTTTTCAAGAACATGTAACCGATCACCTTCAGTGCTAAATAATATTCGCTGTTTTGTTTGCTCATTTCATTAAAATCCCACCCCTTATGTAAAACACCCGATACAAGGGGGCCTTTAAGGTAAATAAACTGAACTGAACTGAACTACTTGCCTGTGTGTCTATGTAGGTGTATTGTGCAGTCGCGTGGTGAGGGCGGAGCCTATAAGGAGGATAGAGGCCCATTGGACGCTCGACAAGCTATGGGACTCCCAAGCTAGGTGACTGGGGACAATCAACTACCGTATTTACTCGCATAATGATCGCACTCGCGTAATGATCGCACCCCTGAATTTTGAGGTCAAAATTACATTTTTTAAATTCCCCGCGTAATGATCGCACCCCGAACATGGAGCCGCCTGGTGGTTGATCTGCAGTCATCCCGCAGCGAATGCATTCCAACGAGTTCCCAACCTAGTCTAGTAACGTTGGAGTTCCCATGATTCCATGCTTTGCGGCGTTCGCCATTTTGCAATTCGGCAGCGTCGTAGCGTGCTTTGTGTTTTTGTGCGAGTTTACGCCATTTCACCATGGGGCGGTATGCCAGTTACACCGCCGCGTTCAAGCTCAAGGCTGTCGACTATGCACTGGAGCATGGCAACCGCGCTGCTGGTAGGCATTTCAGCGTGGACGAAATGAGGATACGCTATTGGAAGAAGCAGCGCGAGAAGCTGATGGCTACGAACAAGACACGGCGGGCTTTCCGTGGACCCAAAACGGGCAAGTTCCCTCGTGTTGAGGAGGCGGTCCTAGAATACGTGAGGGACCCGCGCAAGGATGGTTGTGCAGTGTCATTAGAAATGATACAGACGCAGGCGCGCACAACTGCCAGGAAGCTGGGAATCGCCGCAAAGGATTTCCGCGCTAGCTCCGGTTGGACGACTCGCTTTATGCGACGGAATGGACTTTCCCTGAGGCGGCGGACGTCGTTGTGCCAGCGGCTCCCAGCCGCGTATGAAAGCAAAGTGATAGACTTCCATCACTTCGTCACTAGGCTTCGCGAAAAATGCGGTTACCTCATGTCGCAAATTGGAAACGCCGATCAAACTCCACTGACGTTCGACATGCCCCGGAATACAACTGTGAACGAGAAGGGTGCTCGGAGCGTCCTCGTGAAGACGTCTGGCGCAGAAAAACAGCGATGCACAGTCATGCTTGCTGTGACGGCCGACGGGCGGAAGCTGCCACCATACGTGATCTTCAAACGGAAGACTATTCCGAAGGGAAACTTTCCCCGTGGCATCCATATACGTGCACAGATGAAAGGGTGGATGACTGCAGACCTGATGGTCGACTGGATCAAGACTGTTTGGGGAGGAAGACCAGGAGCATTTCTGCTTCCCTCGCTTCTGGTTTTGGACAGTTTTAGGGGTCACCTTGTGGACAGCGTGCGTGCCAAGCTGAAAGAGCTGCGCACGGACATTGCAGTCATTCCTGGCGGCCTGACTTCGCTGCTGCAGCCTCTCGACGTGTCTTTGAATAAACCGTTCAAGGACAACGTTCGACGACTTTATGCTGAGTGGATGGCGATGGGCCAGCATGATTTGACGCCGAGCGGAAAGATTAGAAGGCCATCCGTGAAGATGCTGTGCTCGTGGATCACAGAAGCGTGGAGCAGTATCCCCGACGAGGTAGTGGCTAAGAGTTTTAAGAAGACAGGCATATCTTAACGCTTTGGATGGAACGGAAGATGACTTCCTGTGGGATTGTGAAGATGCTCCCAGCGACGACACTGCCGTTTCCGATGAGTCGTGCAGCAGTGAAAGCGAGGATGGCGAGGATTCAGACTTTGATTAGAGTACTGACGAAAAAAAATAAATGGGCACTGTGCACTCCATGTGATGCTTAATGTGCGTGTTTATTGCGAAGGTAAGCCTTACTCAGCTTTTATTTTTGGTTGTAATCGAGATATATGTTCTAAGACGTCTGACCTGCAACTTGTTTGCGTTTTTGGTGCTCAAAAATTTTTTGTAGAAAATTTACCCGCGTAATGATCGCACCCAAAAATTTGCGTCAGTATTTAAAAAAAAAAAAGTGCGATCATTATGCGAGTAAATACGGTACATTCAAGCCACAATCTGGCATGTTTACGTATTCTCTTCACATTTGTAAATATGTAGAATAAGCCTTCAAGTTTGCTGATTCTCCTAAAGGCGCCCTTTGTAGTCTGCCCACTTCATTGCCATGCAATGAAGAGATCGAGGGGCGCTTGAGTAGGCCGGGACACTAAATGGAAAGAGGACATGCAAAGCCACATAGCCCTTCCCCAAAACAGCAGTCAAAACACAGTCTTTCACCGAGACCAGTGCTCAGCTTGATTTGAATACTCTAGACGTCTAACGTCTAGTGTGACATCTAGGAAGCAGTCCATGAAGAGTCACATAGTCTCAAGACAACGAATTTAAAAGGTACGATTCGCGCACGCAGCCGTATGGCCGTATTTTGCGCGGTGGATGGTCTGTGTTGCATTTCGAGAGGAACGCCGACTGCGCTCGGAGCGAGCGGACGCATCTTATATGCGGTCTGCGATTTTCCGGCGATTTCACCAGTTTCCGGCTATTTACAGCCACCAATTTTTCACAGGACGGCCCGCCACCCATCCGGCGTCACCTGTGGGACTTTTAACTACTTTCAGGCGAGTGTCTTCAACTTTACGGCCGATTTGCGGCAACGCCCGACCGCGGGAGCTAGGCCTAACGGCTCAGCACGCCTAGTGCGTGCTCTGCTCCCACCTGCGGCGGCGACGCCCGCTTCGCCTCGACGGCGCTTCCCTGCATTTAAAGATGCAGTACACAGTCACCGGCACGGATGTTACCGCCGCGGAGCTGGCCGATGGCACTTGGACGGCGCTCGAAATGCAACGCCGCTACAGACGCCCCGCCACCACCGGCAACACCCGCCGGCCAACACCCAAACGCCTGCAGCCACCACTGTCCTGTCAGACCAACGGACCCCGGCGGCCGTCCACCACCGCCGACTAAAAAAACACCACTTCCTCGCCTGCCTACAGAGGACTACAAAAATCGTCTTCTGACCGCAAGGTACCGTCGACCTCAACGCAGTCGGCCCGGGCCAAATTGGCGATGGCCATCTACAACGCCGCCAAGATCGACGGCGGCCTTGCAATCACCGCCGACCAGACGTCCGCATCACCAACCCACAAACAACACTGTTACCATCAGCACACCGGAAAAAAGAACGGGCGTTCCTGTATGCTAAAATACAAACGTTAACCGATTGACTCCAATGCCCATCCGGGTAGCCACCGTACGCCCCAGCCCCCGATGACTCCGTCTCGAGGAATCAAATACAGAGGCCTACAGTCACGAGAGCCGACTCTGAGATCCTCGCTGAGCTCCAAGCTCGAAACCCTGATCTCCCCGTAGTCGCCGCACGGGCCGCACACGACATTTCGTGGTGACTATCGCCAATGCCAAGCTACCCCGCTACGTGAGGTATCTCGGCTTCACTTTTGAGGTGTACCCCTACAAACGCCGTCCGGAGGCATGCTTCAACTGCCGGAAGCTAGGCCACAGGGCGGATGTGTGGCCCCACCCGCGACAAGCCGACCTGCCGACGCTTGTGGCGCAGCCCATGACCCTCCTCCAGCCTGGCCAACACCGCCCACGTGCCAAGCCTCATGCATCGTCTGCAAAGGTGCCCACCCTACAAGGCAGCAGAAGCTGCAAATACCGGTTCACGTCCTCCACTCGGCCCAAGTCTTCCCCGTGCGGTCCACTGACACCGATACCGGGCTCCAACTTGGCAAACCCCCGGACGCCAGTCCGGTCCCGAGAGCCGCAAACGCGGGCGACGACAACCTACTGCGGGACGGCTCCTTCCCCCCGCTTGGCAGCGACGGCAGCGACAGCCCTTCCAGCCGCACTCGGCAGCCGTTCCACATCCGCCTCACCCAGCTCTCGGGCCAGCTCTCAAGACCCGGGCCGGTGGACCAAAGCAGCCAAACAAGTTGGATGGAAGACTCCTGCACAAGTCACCGCTTCTCCACCAGATTTCACAGGTAAGGGAGCTGGCAGATATGGTCAAGGAACTACAGCTACAATTGGCCAAAGCAAACGCTAAAAATTCATAGCCTAGAATCAGCACAGGCAAACCCCAAATTGCAACCACAGCAGGTGGCTCACGCTCCCACATCCGACCCTGTAGGTGATCCACGCATGGACACTGAGCAGCCCTAAGCGCACGAAGCGGTAAAGCACCTCTCCCCTCCTCACAAGCAGACATAGATGCCAAATTCGAGGCAGCTGATGCGCGCGAATGGCCCCAATTCGAAGGGGCGCCCTCCTTCGCACTCGGCCCCCACCATTGACCGTCTCTAGTAGAAAGCTGCGCCACAATGGCAGCCAACATCCAAACACCCTTCATGCCAGGCTCGATACCCTCACGGAATCCCCCGACATCAGCAACCCCCTTTGCAGTCGCCAACCCCTCCTAACTACCCAGCACCCATTATTGTCGCCACATCGGAAAGTGCAACGCGCGCGCTGCCCCGAACCCTACGGGAAACGCGATGGCTAGCTCCCCCTTCACAGTTTGGCAATGGAACTGCAGGGGCTTCAAGGCGAAGCGGCGAGCCTTGGAGCACACCCTGCAGGCCCAGCCGCACACCCCCCACATCATCGCACTTCAGGAAACATACATGGACACGAAACTTACCAGCTACGCCGCATATAACCAACAAACGACACCAGACCAACGGCCCAACACCGCCATCCTGGTCCACCGAAATTTAGCAGCTAATCATATAGACCTTAGTTACCCCGAGGTTCCGCACACTTTCGTACAGGTCCTACCGAACAGTCGCTCACAAGCCCCGCTCCACATCCTTAACGTCTACAGCCCCCCTAGCGACAAAAGCACACGAGTGGCAACCCTCGTTCGTAAGGCCTGCGCGACTGCACAAACAGGGATGCTACTCATCTTAGGTGACTTCAACGCGCCGCATACCGAGTGGGGCTACCCCCGCAAAGCATGCGGTCGTAAGGGAGCCAAAGTGTGGGAGACAGCCCAAACACTGGGCCTGACACTACTCCTAGACCCCGACAGGCCTACTCGCATTGGAAACAGTGTCACACAGGACAGCTGCCCCGATCTCACTTTCGCCCGCAACATCCCAGACGCATGCTGGGAAAACCTCGGCATGAACATAGGTGGCGACCATTATGTTCTCAGCACAACCTTCACGGCTACACACAGCAAAGCCCCCAACCGAACAATCAGGCACACTAACTGGGACGCCTTCCGATACGTGCGCGCCAAACGCACTTCGGCCCCCATAGACGACCTGGACGCATGGGCAAACGCACTTCTCGAAGACACCGCCAATGCCACCTCCACGACTACCCAGAACGAGGATGGCCCCTCTCCCGACGCCAAACTAATACACATGTGGGAGGCCCAGCGCAGTCTTAGGGCTCGCTGGCTCCGCCAAAAGCACAATCGACCCCTCAAGCTCCGTCTCGTTCGCCTCGAGCGAGAGATCGAAGCTTACTCCGTCAAACTGAGTCAGGAGCAATGGCATCAAACCTGCGACCGTCTTAACGGCAAGTTAGGATGCAAAAACTCGTGGTTCTTGCTCAGACATTTACTGGACCCAACTCACACCAAATCCACATCTCACAAGAACCTCACCCGTGTCATACACGCTTTTCAGGGAACAAATGAGGAACTCCTCGCTACCCTGAAAGACAAATACATCAATACTTCCACTGAAATTCCCATCCCTTCAGGATACACGGGTGCTCAGAACACCAACATGGACGCCGACATCACGGCAGGAGAAGTCCGCGCCGCCCTCAACCAGATTAAAACCACCGCGGCCGCTGGCGACGACCACATAACCAACAAAATGCTTTGTAACCTCGAAGATCAGTCCGTCGAAGCACTCACGGACCTCTTCAACCAACATTGGCATGAGGGTCGCCTTCCAGACACTTGGAAGCATGCCAAAGTGATTTTTATACCTAAGCCAGGCAAACGACTCGAGCTGGGCAACCTTCGGCCCATCTCGCTCACGTCCTGCCTGGGAAAGGTCATGGAACACGTCATACTCAATAGACTCCACACTCACGTAGACCAAGAGGACCTTTTCCCCCCCACTATGATCAGCTTCAGAACCGGCCTCTCCACTCAAGACATTATGTGGCAAATCCAACACGACATCCTCGATCCGAGACCCATCCGAGCTACACGAACCATCCTAAGCCTAGATGTCAGCAAGGCTTTCGACAACGTGTCACATGCTTCCATCCTGGCAAACCTTTCACAAATGAATGTAGGCACTCGCACTTACAACTACATCGCCGACTTTCTTCATAACCGTACAGCAGAACTTCATATTGCAGACCTCCACAGTGAGAAGATCACACTAGGCACCCGAGGAACACCACAAGGAGCAGTCCTATCTCCGTTCCTTTTCAACACTACAATGAGAGGCCTCCCTCTGCTCCTGGAAAAGATACCTCACATTAAACACTCAATATATGCCGACGACATTACCCTGTGGACCAACTCTGGCTCTGACGGGGAAATCCAAAACTCCCTCCAAACAGCAATCGATAAAGTACACTCCTTTGTACAGGCGAACGGGCTCACATGCTCCTCCACGAAGTCCGAATTACTAGTCATCAGGGACAGACGAGCTCGCCTGCCTGTCCCCGACCCGCAAGAACCTATTGTGCTTCAAGTCGACACACATCCCATACCTCCGGTCCGCACTATTCGCGTTCTGGGTATGTTAATACAGAACAACACGCAAAACTCTGAGGCCATTCAGCGCCTCCGCACCACAGCCAACCAGATCAACGGCCTTATCCGCCGCATCAGCACCCGCCGCAGAGGTATGAAGGAGGATGACCTCTGTCGGCTCACGCAAGCTTTCCTCATTAGCAGGATAGTCTACTCCTACCCCTACTATCACCTCCGCCGGAAGGACGAGGAAGCTGTGAACAGCATTATACGTTCAGCTTACAAAGCGGCACTGGGGCTACCTCAGTACGCCAGCACACAGCACCTCCTCCAACTCGGCATCTACAACACGCTCACAGAACTCATAGAGGCACACAAGACCGCCCAAATCCACCGCCTCTCCCGCACTAAACACGGGCGGCTCATACTTGACCGTCTCAACATCAACCCCATAGGCGACGTCCACCCCACGACGCCCATTCCGATAGGGGTCTATAGCCGCCTAGTTATAAAACCAATCTCCAAAAACATGCTACCTGGCCGCCATGATACGCGCCGTCAGCTGAAAGCCCAAGCACTAGATGCCACATACCTTGCCGACGAACACGCAATATACGTAGATGCTGCACGGCAAAGTGCAAACACATACGTGGCTTGTGCAGCCACGCCACAGTCTACTCTCGTCACCGCCGCCACAGTAGTAGCTCACTCTCCGACAGCGGCAGAAGAAACCGCCATCGCGCTGGCCATCGCTGACCCACGTACGCGCACAGTCCTCAGCGACTCCAAAAGAGCAATACAAAATTACTCGGCAGGTTTTATCTGCCACCCCGCTGCACGCATCCTTCGCGGCTGCACTCCCGACCATAAGATCAACCTGGTCTGGGTACCCGCCCACGCGGGAAACTCTGGAAACGAAGGGGTCGACCGACTAGCCCGAGGACTAACCAACCGGGCGGCCGGCCCCACGGACCCAGACGCTCTTGCCGAGGCTCCCCAGACCTTTGCCGAAATTACCAACCTCTACAGAGAGATGAGACGCCAGTTCCCGCCTCCACACCCCGACTTGAACCGAGCGCAAGCCACCTTGCTCCGCAGGTTGCAGACACACTCTATCCTTAGCCATTCTAGACTTTCACTCATCACAGACGGGGAATACGACCCCGTCTGCCAAAATTGTTACCAGGGAGAAATCGCCACCCAGGCTCACATCCTCTGGGGTTGCGCGGGAAATCCGCCCCCTCGAACCTTACTGCCAGCTCCCTCCGAAGATGGATGGAACGAACTCCTCAAAAGGCCAGACAAGAGCGTCCAACTGGCACTCATTTCGTGGGCCCAGGAAGTCGCCCCCACCTGGGGGCCACACCAAGCCCACCTGCCCTAAATCCCGCCAATCTATGGCAATAAAGTTGTTTCTCTCTCTCTCTCAGCTTGATTTCGTTGGGTGGATTCGCGTCAACTGACTCATGCAAATAAATAAGCCACAGAGTAGTAGCCTGTACCGTCACATGCAAGTCCATAAGAACAATAAGCTGTTTGTGTGTCGCTTTTGCTTGAAGGTGTTCTCACACAGAAAATCTGAAAACGTCATGAACAGAATCCCCATCCAAAATCATCCACTGTTCCATGAAGCCATGCCGTGCTTTTCCAGCACTATTCAATGGTGCAAAAACACTTTTGTAGCCATGTAACCGATATCTTCTGGTCTGGCCAGAAAACTGGTTCGAACCACATATATCTTACTGCCTTAATGGTTACGTGAATATGCTGAAACCTTTGCAGCTGCTTTTTTAATACCTCCAAGTGCTTTTTTCGCAAATCTACTGCCATTACAATGTTGTCAGCATAGTGTGCAGCATTATGAAGACTGTATAATCCATAACCTTGAATTCGAAAGGTGCACTGTTTCATGAAAGTGCTGTGTTACATTCAGCAGCCGCCCGTCTGTATTAGCGGCGGCGTTGGGAAGGCTCACCTGCTGGAAACCAACGCTAAGCTTCTTCGGGATGGTACCGAGCAACGTGATAAGAATCGCCCCCACATTTCTGACCAGAGTACCTCGAAGAGCGTCACTCGAGCGGACCCCGGGCGAAGCGAAGAGGCCGCCGCAGTGATCGAGCGGCAGCTAATCTCCAATGGTCGTTACTAAGTTGAAGGAACTAATGCACCCTGGTTCCCGCTAGAAGACGGTCGACGTGGGAAAACGCCGGCGGATTAGCGGGCATCGTCCGCCAGCCTTCACAGGCATCGCCAAGAACGAAGCGTCCCTTTCGGCTACTGGACCATCGACCGTGCGATCTTGTCCGGTGCGTCGGCTGACATCTAAAGAATAGGTGTCAACCCCTCGTGGGGGCTTTCGGCCGGTTATAAAACATCTCCCTCAGCAGTCGATGTGGACACAAGGGCATCCTCCTCTCTCCCTGGCTCGACACGTGACGAGGGAATGTCCCTATGTGAGTTGGTGTGTGTTTGTGCGTGACAATTCAAGTTTTAGGCCACTCCCACCGTGGCAGAGACGTCCTCAACCTGGGGAATTTAGGGACAGAAAACTGTATAAAACTGGACGGCGGTGTGCAGTGAAAATTATGCTCCATCATGCTCCTTCTGGATGCTCCTTTTTGGATGCTCCATTTTGCATACTCCATTATGATCCTACATTAAGATCCTCTTCAGAGAGAAGCTCACTTGTAATCTCTGACTATGTAAATAATGTAAAAAACCCACTAGTAACCTTCCTCCCATCATCCAACTCCTTTAACTCGTCGGCAGTCCTGTCCTGGTGGTGGTGGCAGTGTTCGGAGCAAGCGTCGTTCCTGACCTGTGGTTCCGTCGAGAGCGACTCTGAACCCCACATCCAACAACTGGTTGCAACGGTGGGATTGAAGCACCATCTCCAACAACTGGTTGGCAGCGGTGCGACAAACCGGGTCACATGGTGCTGCATCTGCGAGTGAGTGCTTGGTTTTTGCTTTGGATCCTCCAGGCTTCAAATTCTGGGTTAAAAATTTTAACTGCTGGTTGATCGGGTGTATGTCTGTAGCACAGGGGTAGTAGCTCAGAATCACCATGAGCGAGCAAAGCCAATATTTAAAGGCAGCGACAGTGGACCTGACGAGGTTGTCAAGGGCAGAACTGTGGTTTTTGTGCGTTGAGTTGGGAGTGGATGTGAAGGAAAGCGCAAAAGATTCATACATTATCCAGGCAATCAAAAGCTATGAAACAGAATTAGAAGATGATTTTGAAATTGCTCGAAATAACACTGAGAGGTGGGCAAAAAAACAGCAGCGCAAAAGAGCTGAGGAAACGGAAAGGCAGAAACAAGAGGCAGAGCTGCAGGAGCAAAAGAAAGTTCTCAAGGAGGCTATGCAGAAACTAGCAGCAGAGCTAGAGCAAGTCAAACCCGAGGCTGAGAACAGGCGGCTCTGTAAAGGCATCAAATGGGAAACAGAGTGGAACCCTTTTGGCATTGCAAATTGGGGCAATTTCGAGATGTGGAGTCACTGCGGCGTCAGTGCACAAGTTGCAGCTAACTCTGCGAAGCTGGCGTATGAGGAGTGTGGAGCTGCAGTTGGGTTAGAATGCAGTACGGAGAGCCAGGCTGAGGCAGAGGACGATGAGCAGTGCATTTCCGATGAAAGCACTGAGCCTGATAAGCAAGCGGTAAAGGACTACTTTCTCGAAAGTGAACTGCCAAACTCGAGGGCAAAGGAAAGTCCGTCTGTCAGCTGTGTGGAGCTGACACCATGCTGCGAAGAAGCCAGTTTAAACTTGGATGGGCCCGACTTGGGGGCAGTAGAAGGTCCGTCTGTCAGCTGTGTGGAGCTGACACGGTGCTGTGAAAAGGCCATTTAGACTTGGATGGAGGCTTCCCAGGTGCGAATGAAAAACTAGAAGCTACTTGTGTGGAAACGCACATGGAACAGCCTAAGCGAAAAAAAAAGGAAAAGGGCAAGGACCAAGAAAAAAAGAGATGAAATATCAGGACCTAAATTCAGCTGCGCCGATGGGTGCTAACGATAGCACTAATGAAAATGCGGCAGGAGGGAAAGCCAAACCTTCCCGCATTGAACCTTGCAAATTAGCGGCTAAGGTTACTGGTCAGGCGACATGTGCGGGTGATTCTAAACCCGACTGTTGTAACGGAAAGGGAAGACCGCAGCTTGTAAGCGGAACAGATGCGAGGTTTTGCAAAAGGCATCGGCCTGCGGAAAGACCCAGACCACCCCGACCTGACAGGCAGGCGGTAAGGAAAAAAGCAAAGCGACTCGACAGGTCAAGGGGTGCTAAGTTGCATGACATTCTAAGGATGGGAGCGCGAGCATCGAGCAATAGAAACCACGTATGCAGGCGGGTTCAGCGCGTGCACTTGAGAAGGATGGGTCCTTCAACTCTAGCACAGTATTCCGGGAAGCCCGCAGGGCGAAAGCGTAGCCGAGCTTGCTTGGGGCACGAAAAAAGGGTAGCTTCGCGAGTAGGGCACTGTTCGTCGCCAAGAGATAGTTATCAGCACTGCATGGGCTACCACGGCCTTCTGAGCGCGTCGAGGGTTTGTGGATTAGACATTAGCAGTCAGGAATCGCTTTTTTCAGTAGGTTTTTGTCAACCCTTGACAGCAGGACAATCAGTCAAAGCGTGACCCGAGCGGGCGCGTCTGAAAGGCTAATCCTTTCAACGCGGGGGTGACGAGTCAGTTTTCACCCCGCGTAGCCGGTCGAAGTAGCTATTTCTTTCTTCCTCTCTTTTGGGGGGTTTGTGAAATCGGGAAAGAAAAGACTACTTTGTTTTGGGCTAAAGATTCGAAGTTGATCAGATATGGTTGTGTTTTCTTATAACTTCAATAAAAGTTATTGTGCCATTGACTTAGCAATCAAGAGTGTCAAGTTGCCATGCTAACAAGTGACAAGGGCACTCACAGGAATGCACCTAGAGTCGTGTAGATGAGACGCTGATTCCGTAATGCAAACCGTTCGTGACAGATGGTTTTTGTCTCTTAACTCTTTCGCTACCGTGCCTATTCAAATAGATCAATTTGATCGATGCATTTCGAGTTCAAATTCTCGTGCGCTCGCGCCGTTTGCGGGCGCCTAGCGCCATCTAGGTTAGAAAGAGGGAAACACACAACGTGATCCACCTTGTTTTGTCGGTTTTTTGCTTTGCAGCGCGTATCCCCACGGTGCGAAAAGTTTCCGATTGACGGGGGAGCGCTTCAATCATGGCGTCGTCCTCACGTGCGGTCGCTCCTAGAAGACATCGTGTTTCTGGCCAATCGAGCGCTTATCTTGCGGATGCAATCAGCAGTAGTGAGCCTGAAGAAGATGTGGACACATCAGATTTCAGCACCGATGACGAAGAAGCGTCAAGTCAAGCCGGAACATCCAGCGGGTGAGTGTCGGCTCTATGTGCGGCGCACATTTTGATTACTAATTATTAGCTATAAGCGGCGGAGCATGTACTCACAGCCATATTCTTTATTTTCAGGGTCTCAACGTCATACAGACATGATTCCTTGCCTGCAGCTGTGAAGCGAGTGCAGTCTTTTCCCAAACGAATCTTGGGAGTCGAAGTTGGCGGCGCGGTCCGGAGTAGCGCACGGCACTTCGTGCGGGCCGTCGATAGATTCCAACTCTGCTTCACCGCAGAGCTAATCAACATGATCTGCGAGAACACAAACAAATATGCGTGGATGCATATTTTCGAGAGGCAGACGTACGCAGAACGGGACGGCTCATGGAAGAATTTCGGTCCCGATGAAGTAATGCAGTGCATAGAAATCCTGATCTACATGGGAATTGTGGAACTGACTCGCCTCCATCTATGCTGGAATACGTCGGCGTCATTTTAGGGCCTCATTCCTCTAAAGATTATGCCCAGGAACCGATTTTTCGCGTTCCTTGCTTTTCTCAGTGTCATGGACCTGGAGAAGACTGACCCCGCGATGGCAAGCTTCACAGGATCACGCATCTACTGCAGCGAATGACGTGCCATGTCAGCATTTTCAGCCATACCGAAATTTGTGCGTGGATGAACGGTTAGATCAAAAGGACGATCGGGCATTCGGCAGTATATGTGTGACAAGGGAGTCAAATGGGGGTATAAGTTGTGGGTCCTTGCTAACTCTAGCACAGGCTACACTGTGCAATTCAGTGTTTACACCGGGAAGCGAGACACACCCAGCTCGAAGGGACTGACTTATGACATAGTAACCCGCCTGTGTGATGCATAATTGGATCAAGGCTACATTATCTACCTTGACAACTGCTACACGTCCACCTCCCTCTTTGAACATCTTCTTGAGAGGAAAACTCTCTCTTGTGGAACAACGCGCAAAGATCGTCGCGGATTTCCCTGCCAGTTGAAAGACACCACTTGGGAGAAAAGAGCACCTCGAGGGGATATTCGCTGGCTGCGATGCCGTGATGTGCTGTATTTGCAGTGGAAAGACAAGCTCATTGTAAACATGATGAGCACAGCACACACTGCAAACAATCACGTCACTTGTGGGATACACTGGTATCCCCTCCTCGTCCCCCGCGCCAGCGGCGACCGTGACTTACACGGGCGCGCTGGCCACCAGGAATGTGGAGAGAAGGCACCCCCGCGACTCTGCTCATTTCCGCCCCAGCACTGACGTGACGTCACGGCAGCGCGCCGCCTTCTGCGGAGAGGGTAGCACGCCTAAGCCTGACGGTAACGATTTGCTGCGAGGGAGGCAATGACCGAGGGGATAAAAGGGGTGATCGCGCGGCGGGAAGGTCTCTCGCCGCCGGACCTTACCTAAGTGCCCCACGGACCCCTTTCGCTGCCCGCCGGCCCCCGAACACCAACGCCGGTCGACGTCAACGACTTGGTGAGCTACGGAACATCTATTTTACGGATAGAACATTCTTCCGCAGTGTGCTTTACCTCGCGTTAGGATAATAAACTATTTCCTAGCGTGCCCTGCCGTTGCCTATTTCGTCCGGACCTGCCGTGGCTGCGACTCTGCGCCACGGGTTGGGGAAACGTGTTGCGTGCTTAAATAACGCCTGCGTGTGCACGGAAGCTCGCCTTCCCGGCCGGCTGGACGCAGAGTGACCCCATATCTTGGCGCCCGAACGTGGGGCGAACTAGGCAATCGAGCAGTGACCTTTGTTGGAGCGAACGACTACCGTCGCCCTAACAAAGGATGGCAGCCGACAGGAGTGACTTGCAGTCTTTGTTTATGCTGTCAGAGCCAGCGGCACATAACCAGGGCTCCCTACTTGACGCGCCGTTGGAAGGGTTTGAATTTGTGAATCTTGGGCGTTCCACGCGGAATAGCCGAGTAACATCCCCTGACGCGTTGGTAGGACTTAGGCCTGGCATGAAGGGCTCCACATCGGGCGCCTCGCCGCTCCGCGGCGCGAACAATGAGGCACCTAGGCCACATCATTCGACGCCATCAGCGGCTGCGCCCAACTCCGGGGGTGTTAGTCCACAATCATCCGAGGTGCTCTTGCAGAACGCAATGCAGGTTATGCAGAGTCTAGCGGGTATTTTGCAAAACAATTTGCAAGCCCCGGCCCAGTCACCACGTGTTAGGATAGACTTGCCTACCTACACGGGGTACCACGACATTGCGGGAGCAAATGAGTACCTCGACCGTCTGCTGCATTATCAGCAAGTGACAGGAATCGCAGACGCCGAAATGCTCGCGC
The DNA here is from genome assembly GCF_052857255.1 of Amblyomma americanum. Classification (NCBI taxonomy): domain Eukaryota; kingdom Metazoa; phylum Arthropoda; class Arachnida; order Ixodida; family Ixodidae; genus Amblyomma; species Amblyomma americanum. Next base: position 55,629,978 of record NC_135506.1, read on the forward strand.
GTGTTGTGCCTGTTTCTTTGACGGAGCAAGCGGCCCGCTGGTACCGACTAGCCGGCAACCGAGCGAGGACAATGGAGGAGTTTTGCGCAAGCTTCCGCGACGAATTCCTTCCCGCAAACTATGAGTGGTGTTTCAGGAGAGAGCTGGAGCTCCGAACCCAGCACCCCGACGAGTCTCTGTTAGAGTACGTCCGAGCGATGGACGAACTTTATCGCCTCGCTGACCCTCGCGCCACGAACACGGAGAAAGTTGAGCGTGTCACGAGACAAGCGCACCCGACTTTCACGGCTTACCTGAGAGGAGTCAGGTTCAGAGATTTGGATGAGCTGGCAGCTGAGGCGAAGCGCATTCAGGGAGACATCCTCTCTGCGCGAGCGTATCGGCCGCCCCCACCCGCATCGCTGTCACTTGAGCCGCGCTGCGCGTGGAATGGCAGCTCAGCGCGCAGTCCATCTAGAACTGAAGCGTCAGCACAGTTTGCTGACGAGCGTGTCCCAAGGGGTTGGGAGTTGACCGACCGCGCTTTGGACCCATTCAGCTACGCGTTGCGAACAGCACACGCTGCCGCAGAGCGGAATGAACCGAGGCGAGATCGCGAGGCCGACACGCGGCCCCCACCATCCGCGCCGCGAGTTCGAGATGACCGACCGGAACGGGGCGACCAGCGCCTAGCCCGTCGGGGCCCGGGCAACCGTTGCTACCGGTGCGACCAGCCGGGACACTTCGCCCGCGAGTGTGGCCGCCCTCCCGCCCGTGACCAAACACGGTCGGGAAACGGCCAAAGCCGCCGGTGATCGACCTTCGATTCCGCGCGGCGTACACAGAAAACCCCGGTTTGCTAGCGCCTTTGGCATGTCGCGTAGGAAATTCTGTTGACCTGTCAGCGCCGTTCATGGAGCTAACAATAGCTCGAAAGAAATTCACCGCGTTACTAGATACAGGAGCAAGCGCTTCTTTGTTCGGTGACGAGGTGTTAAACCATCTCCGCGAGAACAAAATCCGGCTGAGAGTGCGATACCACTTTTCGCCTCGCGAGCGGCACAGCGCAATCAAGCGGTGCAGCTAGGATAGTGGTTCGCTGGGAAAGACGCGTGCGGCGACGCCTCGTTCATCTTCCCTGTTTATCCGCTCCTGTAATTCTTGGACGAGACTTCCTAGCCAAGACAGGTATTGTGATAGACATCAGCAGCGGAGGCTACAGGGAGCGCACGTCAGGCGCCTTGAAGCCTTTCGCGAAAGCGCCCGCGGCGTCGCACACCATTCAGACTCCGAACGTGGCGCGAGCGGGGGGAGACCGTGACAAATCCACCGCGCCAGCCCGAGATCCAGGAGGCGAGCGGACCATCGCCGCTGAGGGAGAGGGCAGAGAGAAGGTTGCCGCGGTAGAAAGCTGCTCTGCCGCGCAGGGAAGGTCAGCGCACCCCTTGTTGTCGGAAGTGAACAGCGTGACGGAGAGGGAGAAGGCACGTTTGTCATCGCTCCTCTACGAGTACAACGCGACATTCACTGACTGCCCGGGCCTCACTACCCTAGTCAGGCACCGAATAGACACGGGTGACGCACTGCCTTGGAAGTGCAATCCTAGACCAATTAGCTTGGCCAAGAGAAAAGCACTGGACAGCGCCTTAGACGAACTTATCGACACTGGCGTTGTTGAGAGGTCTAACAGCCCTTGGGGCTTCCCGGTAGTCTTGGTTCCAAAGAAAGACGATACATATCGACTTTGCGTGGACTACCGCAAGCTGAATGAGGTTACGAGGAAAGACGCCTACCCTCTACCCACCATTTCTTCCCTAGTGTCCAACCTAGGTGGGGCGAAGTACTTCACAACGCTCGATGCTAGCCGCGGATACTTTCAGGTTGAAATGAATGAGCGGGACAAGGAGAAAACTGCTTTCACTTGTCATAGAGGCCTTTTCCAGTTCAAGAGAATGTCTTTTGGTTTGGTAGGAGCACCCGCTACTTATCAGCGCCTAATGGACCGTGTTCTGGGAGATGCGAAGTGGCAACATGCGCTCGCGTACCTAGACGACATCGTGGTGTACTCGAAAACGTTCGAGGAACACCTGCGCCACTTGAGGGACGTCCTAGAGAGGCTGAGGTCCGCGGGAATCACTTTGAACCCGAAGAAGGCACAGATCGCCGCGACCCGAATAACACTGTTGGGGTTCACGATCGACAGAGGCCGCATTCTGCCGTGCGACGATAAGCTTGAGGCTTTGCTTAAGTTTCCGTCGCCCACAGATATAGCCGGACTCAGGCGCTTCCTGGGAATGGCGAACTTTTATCGCCAGTTCATCCCAGAGTGCGCAGCGCTGCAGGCGCCTTTGACAAAGCTTTTGAAGAAAGGCGAGCGCTGGAGTTGGGGTCACGAGCAAGAGGATGCACTGCGCAACCTCACCAAAGTGCTCGCTGACACGGCTGAGTTGCAGCTACCCGACCTAAACAGGGAGTTTGTGATTCAAACCGACGCAAGCGACCTGGGCTTAGGAGCAGTGTTGCTTCAGGAGCATGAAGGCTTTCTCCGTCCGGTAGTTTTCGCGAGCCGTTCGTTGACGCCGGCAGAGAGAAACTACTCGGTGACAGAGAAGGAATGTCTCGCGATAGTTTTTGCTCTGCGTAAGTTCGACTACTACGTCGATGGGGTGACATTTGTGATCGAGACGGATCACATGGCGCTCACCTGGCTGAGACGACTCAGCGAGCCGAGCGGCCGCCTAGCGCGTTGGTCCCTGTTGCTGCAGCGTTACGACTTCACCGTGCGCTACCGCAAAGGGAAAAACAACGCTGTGGCTGGCGCACTCTCGCGAGCGCCTGTCCAGTGCGAGGAAGGTCACGCGACCGACCGCCCGACAGCCGGGGAGAGCGAGGGACTGACCAGAGCCGTAGCCCATGTAAGGAACGCGGACCAACCGTTGATCCAGGGCGAGAGCGTGAACCACGTGGACTACGCGAGTTCCGTGGGGATCGTGTTCAGCAGAAAGGAGCTGCTCGAAGCTCAGCAGAAGGATCCGTTTTGTCGAAAGGTGTTCGACGGGCTCCGGGAGCCGGGCGGCAGGGCCGCCGCGCACAAGGAGACAGCTGGTTTTGCTGTCGGTGCGGAGCGCTGGGAAACAGCTGGTAGTGCTGTGAGCGCGATGGATTCGTATCTGCTGGATTCCGACGGCGTCCTGCTGAGGTATATCACCTCCGAGAACGACACAAACGAGGCGTTCAAGGTGGTGATACCGCGAGTATTGAGAGCAGCACTGTTACGCTACTTTCACGACTCGTGCATCGCTGGGCATGCAAGCGGCCCCAAGACTTACACTAAGTTGTGTCGCTTTGCTACCTGGCTTGGCATGAAAAGGGACGTAATACGCTACGCCCGCTCGTGCCACGTGTGCCAAAGTGTGAAGCCCCGAGGCGGACGACCACCCGGCCTCATGCACCCGATTAACAGCCAGACTCCCTGGCAAATCGCGGCGTGCGACATCATGGGACCGTATCCTATGACACCGAGTAGGAACAAGTTCTTGCTGGTGGCCACGGATCACTTCAGCAAGTGGGTTGAACTTTTCCCCCTTAGAAAGCTGACGGCACGAGTGATCATGGAGAAGCTGATGGACGTATTCACCAGGTTCGGTTTCCCAGAGCAGCTGATAACGGACAACGCGTCCTACTTCACTGCGAAGGTGTTCGTTGATTCGTGCGCTGCACTCGGCATTAAGCACAAGAAAACGACCACCTATCATGCTCAGTCGAACCCCACGGAACGAGTCAATCGCAACGTTAAGCACTTGCTTGTCGCGTACTCTGAGAGGCACAAAGATTGGGACTCCTATCTGCCGGAGATCGCATTTGCTTTGCGTTCGACCGTCAACCGCTCGACTGGGTATGCGCCGTGTTCTCTCAATCTGGGTAGAGAGCTGCTAAATCCGATGGACCGGATTCTATCGGACAGCAGGAAGACGCCCGTCGCTTCGTCAGCACGAGCTGAGTACGCGACGCAGCTGCGCGCTAAGATGACGGAGGCCTTACGCAAGGCTCGCCGCAACCTGAGCACCGCTAGGGCGCAGCAGAAAGCACAGTACGACCGCTCGCACCGGGATGTTCACTACGAAGTGGGCGATCTGGTGCTTCGACGCCAGCACGTTCTCAGCGACGCTAGCAAACAGTTTGCGGCCTCGTTGGCGCCGAAATGGATCGGGCCGTTCCGCATGCGAGAGAAACTTTCCTCGCTCGTTTACAGGCTCGAGGACTTGCGATCGAAACCGACAGGCGGACCGGTGCACGTATGCGACCTGAAACGTTACGTGCAGCGAGATGAGTGGGTAGAGGACACAGCCCGACCCGCGCCGCAGTCGGATAACGAGATCTGCGATCAGCCGGCGAACCCCGCGTCCCGCTATAACTTGCGCCCTAGGCAGAAACAGAATCTGCCTGCGCAGCCTAGAGCGAGGGCGCGAGCCGGCAGGCAGTCTCGTTAGATGCATGAACGTACGGGCCGCTCATGCCGATCAGTTGCACGCAAGACTGACTTGCGCTAACCCTCATGACTCTCGTGAGGGTCGAACAGCTACGTAGCACGCGCTTTGGTAGTTGGTTACGTCTGGGTCGACCTTTTCCCCGACGCAGATGGAGAAGCAGGCACAACCCAAGCGCCGGCGGTCACCCCCGACGTCCGGACGAAGCCCAAAGCACCCCTCGCCGCATCGCCGTCACCCGGCGGCCACCCCACCGGGCCCCGGGCGTGCTGGCCCGAGGCACTTGGGCCCCCTCTTCGGGCAGTCGCCGCGCCGCCGCCAGGCTTCCCCCGCCACCTTGGGTCACTCGCCGGCTCGCTCGCCACTCTGCCAGCGCCTGATGTCCACCCCGCCAGCCCGCGGCCCGGAGCCGCCAGCAGCGCAGGCCCCGCGCCAGCCGCCCAGGGACGTGGCCACGTGGACGTACCAGGCCGGAACGGACGCGCCGGTCGGCTACGTCTCGTGGCGGCCGTGGAAGCGGCAGGAGAGGGCGAAGAGGCTCACGCCCCCGGCCAGGCTGTTTAACGTATTCCGGGGGCGCACCGTCGCCGACGCGGACCAGCGGGCCGAGGGCGTGTCCCTACCCCTGTCCCCAGGAACCCTGCTGTGCCCGTGTGGGGCCGTGATGCTGCACGAGAAAGCCCACAAGGCGGGGGACCTGCACGACCAGAGGACGCGCGGGGCCACGACCCGAGCCGATCTACATCCAGCGGCGGCCACTCCCAGCGCCGCGGCCCGTCAGATGCTGGCACGAGCGGGCCGCGAGGCCGAGTTCGCTGAGTGGCTTCTGCAGGTAGCCGCCCGCCACGCTGGCGGCCCGCCGGAGCCGAGCCTTGGCTCGCAGCCCTCGGCCGCGGTGGCTCCTCCGTCTTCGGCAGCGGCGCCTCCTGCCCCGAGTGACGAGGCCCGGGACCCGGACCCCAGGCGGCCGGCCCCTGCGCTGGCGGCTGCGGAACTGCCGGCGCCCGACATGGAAGCAGGGGCCACGCCAGCGGGGGGGCTAGAGATGGACCTGGACCTATGGTCCACTGAAATTTAGTAAAGCTTTTTGTGCCTGTTTCTGTGTTCGGGAGGCTTCTTAAGGAGGGGAGGATGTGGGATACACTGGTATCCCCTCCTCGTCCCCCGCGCCAGCGGCGACCGTGACTTACACGGGCGCGCTGGCCACCAGGAATGTGGAGAGAAGGCACCCCCGCGACTCTGCTCATTTCCGCCCCAGCACTGACGTGACGTCACGGCAGCGCGCAGCCTTCTGCGGAGAGGGTAGCACGCCTAAGCCTGACGGTAACGATTTGCTGCGAGGGAGGCAATGACCGAGGGGATAAAAGGGGTGATCGCGCGGCGGGAAGGTCTCTCGCCGCCGGACCTTACCTAAGTGCCCCACGGACCCCTTTCGCTGCCCGCCGGCCCCCGAACACCAACGCCGGTCGACGTCAACGACTTGGTGAGCTACGGAACATCTATTTTACGGATAGAACATTCTTCCGCAGTGTGCTTTACCTCGCGTTAGGATAATAAACTATTTCCTAGCGTGCCCTGCCGTTGCCTATTTCGTCCGGACCTGCCGTGGCTGCGACTCTGCGCCACGGGTTGGGGAAACGTGTTGCGTGCTTAAATAACGCCTGCGTGTAGCTTGCACGGAAGCTCGCCTTCCCGGCCGGCTGGATGCAGAGTGACCCCATACACTGCAATGCGAAAAGTGAAGAGAGGAGACCAGTGGACAAAGATCATCATGAAGCCGCTCTTGACAGAAGACTACAATAAGGGCATGCTTTGTGTTGACAAGTCCGATCAACTTATAGCTTCTTACAATGTCTTGATGAAGTGTGTCAGGTGGTGGAAGACACTGTTTTTCCACTGCATTGACATTGCTGTCGTCAACAGCTTTATCATCTTCCAAGGACACAGGGAACGGCCCCCCGAGATAGAGGAGCTCACCAGAAAGACTGGCTTTGACCAGCTCGCATTCCGTATTGAGCTGGTCAAACAAATTTTTGGGATGGACAACAGACATGTTCACCCTCCACCTCCTCCAAAGAAGTCCGAGCACAAGCCCCAGGTGCAAGAAAAGCGTCGCAACTGCAAGCTCTGCTATGAGAAAACCGAAGTCGAAAGGAAGACGGCAGTATTTTGTGAGCCATGCCATGTGTATATCTACTTCATCCCGACGAGGGACTGCTTTGGAGAATGGCACACCACACACCCACGCTAACTTTTTTTTTTGCGGGAAGAACAGTTTTCGGCAATACCTTCTGCAAATTGTGTTATTTTTTATGATATAATAGTCTACAGAATGTATACCTTGAAATTTTTTCACTCTTGATAATTTTAAAGTTGTGCTCCTTTTTTAAAGCAGAACATTATCCTCACTGTAGAAATTTTTATATTTTAAACATTTTTTCATCAACTTGTGTAATAAATATATAAAAGCAACAATTATGTTATTAAATAGAAAATTCTTTTAGCTACATTTGGTACCAAACGATGTAAATAAGGCATTACTGTCTAGCCGGCAAAAAATATTTCTTTCTACCTAGTGAAAACTGCCCTTTTTCCCGAGGTTGCGAAAGAGTTAATTTCGGCACATATTTGCTTTTGTGTGCTCGGTAGATTCGGGCGTGTCAGACTTGGTTTAGGTACCAAGGGTTTGTTGCTACATTAGCGACAGTGTAGCTAATGCATTGCAGGGGCAATAAAAGGACGTGCATTTGGGCGTATTGGAGTACTTGTATTTAACGTCGAGTGGTTAGTTAGCCGATTGTGGTATTCGGAGATTAACATAATTAAGTGAAGATGCAGAATTTTTAAGAGAACAGCTGTAGCAGCTATGTGTATAGATGATGGTGACGAGGTGTCACACTGACACAATGAGTTTAAGGGAAGCATCTCGCTAGTACGAGAGTGAGTAAGGTCTGTGATGCACAGTCGCATCTTTGAGAGTTCAACCGGAACCGTTGATTCTCAATCTCGAGCGATCAAGCTGCTTTGAGAAGAACCCGCGGATTAACCTGAGCGTGGGCCAAATTTTAAGCAGACTTTCAATATTCGGGTGGTTTAGGGTGATCAGAGCTTGGATTGATAAGGGATGAAGTTTCTATTCAAAATCTGTAGGCTTTGACAAACCACCACTTATTGTAAAACATGGCAGTATGTCCTTGGCGACCTCAGATGTAACGCGGACGCTCGCTTTGACCCTAAATTCGGGCAAAATTGGGGATCATTATTCGCGAGCAGGATTTTGCTCGGCATTAGAAGGAAGCCTGGTGGGTCTGGAGTGAATCCCGGGCGCTTGCGCATGGGGCAGTGCTTTGTTGTTCGGAACGTCTCATCTATGATTTCCTTCGTTGGTGGTTTGGTGCTGTCGGTTTGTCTTTGGAGTTGATACTGCAAGCCAGGAAATCAACGTGGACGCAAGCCTATCTCTTCGTGCCCAGCGGTTGGGAGCACTGGCCAGTCGAGATTTTTCCGGGTCGCGGAGGAGTTGTTACATTCGGCGGCTGCCCGTCTGTATTAGCGGCGGTGTCGGCAAGGCTCACCTGCTGGAAACCAACGCTAAGCTTCTTTGGGATGGTCCTGAGCCATGCAATAAGAATCGCTTGCACGTTCCAGACCCGAGTACACCGTAGAGCGTCTCCCAGGCAAACTCCGGGCGAAGCGGAGAGGCCGCCGCAGTGATCGAGCAGCAGCTAATCCCCAATGGTCAATACTAAATTGAGGGAACTAATGCGCCCTAGTTCCCGGTAAAACACAGTCGGCGTGGGAAAATGGCGGCGGATTAGCGGGCATCGTCCGCCAGCCTTCGCAGGCATCGCCAAGAACGAAGCGTCCCTTTAGGCTACTGGACCCGACCGAGCGATCTTGTCCGGCGCGTCGGTTGACATCTAAAGAACAGGTGTAAACCCCGCGTGGGGACTTTCGGCCGGTTAGAAAACATCTCCCTCCGCCATCAACGTGAACCCAAGGGCATTCTCCTCTCTCCCTGGCTCGACACGTGACGAGGACGTGTCCCTATGTGCAGCGGTGCGTATTTGTGCGCGATAACGCAAGTTTTAGGCCACTCCCACCCTGGCGGAGACGTCCTCAACCTGGGGAATCTAGGGACGGAGAACTGTATGAAACTGGACAGCGGTGTGCAGTGAAAATCATGCTCCATCATGCTCCTTCTGGATGCTCCTATTGGGATGCTCCATTTTGCATGCTCCATTATGATTCTACATTAAGATCCTTGCTTCGGAGAGAAGTTCAGTTGTAATCTCTGACTATGTAAATAATGTAAATAAGCCCACTAGTAACCTTCCTCCTATCATCCAACTCCTTTAACTCGTCGGCAGTCCTGTCCTGGTGGTGGTGGCGGTGTTCGCAGCAAGCGTCGTTCCTGACCTGTGGTTCCGTCGAGAGCGACTCCGAACCCCACATCCAACAGCTGACTTTTTTCACTTTTTTTGTTTTTCAGTCTTGAATGGTACGCTTAACAATGAAACCGGGAATTAAAAGACTGCATTGGAAAGCTGCAAAATGAAGTGGATGCTGACCTAAAGCTGACTTCTGCCCCTCCAATGTTGTACAAGTTGAATTCCTGCATTGTCATCATTGGTCAATTTCCACATCACATTTGCAACTCTTGAGCCAACCATTTACTACTAATTTCTCAAAAATATCCTTATATATGCGTGAACTTTGAAACTTTGCAGTCCTGTTAATTCATACCTGATTTATTCGAGCCCCTGGTTTATTCGAACTGATGCTTTGGTCTACTGGTCTGTGTCAACTGGTTATTTGAAACATTTAGTTCATTTGCGTGCCACATCTGAAATGAGTACTCAATTCTTTTCTGATTTTCAACTGTATTGGCATGCTTATTTGTGTTTTGTATTTTAGTGTCTGTTGTATTAACTCTTTGTGGGACCGCATATGTTTTTTGCAAAATTGATGAAAACTTTGATTGCATGAGCAGGTGCGGTGCACAGAAACTGTTTCCAAGAAATTTCACAACTTTAGTATGAATAGTTCACTGGAAAAATTGGGACATATCTGCCCCAATGGTACAAAATGGGTGTAATGATGAAGTTGAGATCTGTGTCTCAATGAGTTTTCTGTGGAACTGTTGCAACACTAAATGCGCAATGTAAAATGCTTCTCCAGGATAAACCGCTCACTTATTCAGGCTGGAAGTTGACACAGAGATGGGGTATGACGGTATTGCTTTTTCAATACCAAGTTTGTATGACGTACTTTCCTGATTTGATCACAATTCATTATAAATTTGCGTCGTCTGCAACACTGACGACCCATAACAAGCAGCTTTTGCATAGTGCGCATTTAGCATTGGAACAGTCTACATAGTCTAGTGTTGCAAAATCCTCAAGAAGGCGTTGGTACCTTGTGAAGTCAACATTTTGTTCCACGCAGTCCGGCCTTCATTTAGCCACATATAGAGGATGTTCAGTGCTTTCCTGTCCCTCCTTCGTTTCACCTCCAGGCACCTTAATTCGCGCTGGTTTACTTAACTAGCCCAGCAAAAAATTCTAGAAAAGTGTAGGATGTAGAAGACTGGTGGATTTTCTTTCCATTGTGCCTTGAATGAGCAGCTATATGGCATACCTTCTATAACAGTTCCACAGCACTGCTTTGTTTACATGCAACTATGCTAAATCAGAACAGGATATATAATTCTTTCACTTTTGCGCTGCTTTGCTATTTTGCTTGCATTCCTCTGTACCACCCACTTCCTTTCTTCACTCTTGATAAAAACAAAGAAACCTGATGACATTCGCGGTGAATAGTACATAAAACTTTGGAAGGAGGAGTGGTGTTGAACACCAAGTTCGAGGCTATTTTCCTCCTCACTGAGAAAACTCTGTACAACAAAGCTCAGAAAACAAAACTGTGTAGCAACTGGGCATGTGCAATTGCATGAAGTGCCAACTGCAGCCCAACATGGTTTCCCTTCGGACCACGTCCAAGTTATCCGGCTGGAGAGGACGAATGTTCGGCTCATGCGGTGCTGCAAACCTGACATATCTAACCTCAGCAGAAGCTCTTTCGCGTGCCAGGTGATTTGGAGCAAGAACAAAAGTTTGAACTAAGCGAATTTAGGAGGAACCACGGTAAGAATTAAGCGGCTTTAAATTGCACTGAAATTACACCCGGCCAACCGAAATATAGAACTTTGTTTGAATTAACCGAAATTATGAATTACCTGAGTTTGAATTATCACCAGTCTACTGCACTTCGTGCAGCCACAGTCCTGAATATGCTTTTACTAACAGGTAGGGCCTGTAGCCGTAGCTCCGCGAAAAAATTTTTGCTTTTTCAAGCTGGCCGACATCTTATTTCTGTGCTTCCCGCACGTATTCCATCCTCAATGGTTTCGGTGCTAGGTTGTTTATATTTTTTTTCACTGAGGGCTGCTGACTGTATCTATAGAACTGCTTTATTGGTACTTTTACGTGTTGCATTTTGCAACACACTCATTTGTCTGTCAGTTGTTCAGTTGTATGCTAGTAGTACTCAAGTGTGCATACTTCTTGAGACCATGTTCCATCTGTCATTCTGAGCTGCTTTTTAAAATGACTATAAGCAGATCAGCTGCAACCTGGACTTACTGGAAAAAGTCAAGTAAGCCGCTTTAGCTAGCACTAGGAAAACTGGTATCTCAGTCTCACAGGTGACTTTTCCTGCTACACCACTTTCTCTCAGGTAAGCAGCTTTCATCACCTCTCGTGACTGCGCAGCAAACAGCACCTTCACACAACAGGTGGGTTTTGGTGCAGCTCCCCACCCCACCAGAAGAAAGAGCAGATGGGCACTGACCTTTTCTCTTCCCTGGCCAGCCCACTTCTACAGAACTCCACAGGCAGAACCCAACCAGACACTTGTCACAGTTTTCCACGGCACTGTCCGCCTGATGCACTGTGCCTGCCCTTCTATCCCACTGTTTGGCCCCCAGTCCAACGTGCGCACTGTCCACAGGAAGTTGGATGCACCTCCCCAGCCTGTGAAAGGGTAAGTAAAAGAGCACCTTGAAATGGCATGATGCCAGAGTGCCCACCACTTACTCTTCTTGAAAGCAAGACTGTTAGGCACACGCACTTTTATGAGCAAAACGAGAGCATTCTCATTCTGGGCGTCTAGACTACACAGCCAGACAATGATCTTGAACGGAGTATTGAGCAAGGCTTGCAAAGTGACATAAACGTGGCAAATCAAGGCTCACAGTGGCAAGAATGCCTCTGGTGGCAAATGATGCGACTAGGTTGCTTGTGCACACAGCGCACACAACCAGATAAAGCACCTTTACATTTTCACGAACAGGTAGTGCTCATGGGAAACACCTTTACACCTGCATTTTCATGAGCAAGTATCATGAGCAAGTAGTGCACATGGCGAACAGTATGACCAATGCAGGTAACATTGTGCTATCATGCTTAAAGAGACAGAGCAGGAGAAGCGCAACGTTTTAAAAATGTTTGTCCCCTGTGTTACCAACAAGGATAGCATCACCTTAAGACAAATTAGCTTTTCAATTATTTTACCATGGCCTCCATCGAACACTGGTCAATGGCCCCAGCTAAGGTCAGAACTCACAAGGACCCTCACATATGTACGTCATGATGTATATGATGTCAATTTCGGAGTTTACTGTCATCAGCACATATTGGTGCAATGTTAAGATTAAAAAATGTTGACCTCCCAAGAGCACTGCAGCTCCTCTTTACACATTGATAAATACCATCCTTTTCATCTTGGCTTTGATGTTTCTAATAATGAATTGCTTGCCTATACTTATGATTGTGTTGTACTGCATTTCCCTTCTTATTCAGAATCACAGCTGTCATGTGTGGTCTTAAGTGACTGAAGAACAATAAATAAACAAACAACTAAAGAAAGGCTAGGCTGTCACTTTCATAAACTAATCAGTCAGGGTTCGTACAGGCTTTGAAGGCACAAATTCAAGGGTTTTTAAGGACTTTCAAGGCCCCCAAAAGTTTTTTCAAGGACTCATTTCAATATTCAATTTAGTACCCTTTATATTAAAACAACTTTTTTAAAACACGCTGCAACAAATTTATTGAAAACTAAGAAATAGCCGCACTTACACACTAGACTATTTTAATACTAAATTAAGACAGGTCGTAACAAGCGTTCATGAAAGCTCCTAAAGCTTTGGGATTATTTCTTGCTTGATGATTAGAAGTTCTTCCGTTTTGCTTTTTGCCGTTTTCCTAAGGCAATTTGACTTTCCAATGTGCATGACGTTGTCTGTCTCTTCTGCTTTCTCAGCCAAGTTGTCTGCTGAAGCTGTCAGATCAGCAACGGTTGCTTCAAGTCTTGATTTCTTTTGCTTCAAGGTATCAATTTCTTCCTCAACAAGGCGCTTCTTTGGCTCATTTGCTTCTTCAAGTTGCTCCTTCTTCTGTGCCTCCAGATATTCGTGATAACGATGCCTTGCAGCTGAAACGGAGGTCCTCAACTCCTTTCTTATAGGACTGTTAAGGATGCCACCTGCCTTATTAACGGCGTCGCATATAACGCGTTATGAGACATACGACATACTTTTCAAGTTTTCCACACAGACCTGCCGGTTGACACTAAATCCCCTTTCCACAGTTGCCTGGCCGTGGCTGAGCACAAGCAAAAGTTGGACTACTGTCCAGAGCTCAGCGTAGGATGAATCAACTTTCTAAGTTCAAAGAAAAAAATGTCTAGCCTGTCAGAGCTCTTTTCAAAAAATCACAGCTTGTGCTTCTCCATCTGCAGCATTTCGGTGTACTCAGAGAGAACAGAGGCCCGTTGGCGATCGCTAAATCTTTTTGCAGCGATGAGGGCATTCAAAACATTCTTGAGTCCTGCTAGGCACTGGTCTGGCTTGGTGCACAATTGACGGGGATCCAGTGAGGAAAGGCCTATAACCAAAGGGAATCTTAAAGGACTCTTCTCAAGAACCATTTTACACACACTAACAAGGAACTGCTTGCATTCCATTTTAAATGCAAATGCATCTTTTGCGCTGAACTTGGAATTCTTCAAAATTTGTTCAGCTGCATAACCAATGTACACTTCCTCAAGTGCTGTGTGATTGTTCACGTCTTCATTGTTGTTTTTTAACAGGCCTGTAGTCCCAACTGATGCAGAGAGAACTGAACACTTCAAAAACTTTGTGAGAAGCTTCCTGACAATTGTTCCGAGGTCCCTTGCCAGAAAAAACACAAGTGGTTGGTCTACCTGATAGTCCATCAGGAAAACTTTCAGAATTAGTGCAATCCCAAGGCCAAAGTTAAGTTTTGCTGGGACTAGTGGGTTACTGGAGGAACTGAGCAAGTTTTGAAAGGAGGCACAGTTCGGCTGGTTCACTTCTTTCTTTTTTGCAGACTCAACGTAAATTCTCACACCAGGCCAGAGCGAAAGGGCTCGTTCAATTACCGGAACGTTTTCAACCCAGCGATGGGAGACGTACTTAAGGGGAAATGTAGCCTGACCAATCCCCGCTACGAAGTCTTCTTGCCTCGCCGGGGAATCTTGAAATAATGCACTTGGACTAGACAACAGAATGCCCACTCCCCACTTGCTGGCTGTTACACCTGCCCTGTAGGCATTGTGCACAACGTGCAGACTGCAAGTGCCTAAATCTAGGCATTGTAGTTGATAGTTTTTTTGCAGGTGCTCCTGAAATCTTCTGAAAATTTTCAAGTTGACATTCGGTCCGTCCATGGACACTTGTAGGATCTTAACAAGTGGTAATGGCTCCAGTGCCTTCAACAATTTATCCTCGATGTCATCTGCCGTCGCGTGGCCCATAAAAACGGATGTGAAGTACCTTGTTATTTTTTGAGATGCATCCCAGTACCTAACGTGTATATCCATCTGCTTCCGATGGAGGTAATCATTTGTGGATTCATCAAACAGAACGGCGTAATAGTCGCACTTATCTATCGCCTGATGAATGGGTGATAGAAAGAATGGTCCAAGACCATGACATGCCAGGTATGCGCACTTTTTCTCTCCACATGTGAAGACCTTCGCCACCTCGCTGTCGGGAGACATTCTCTTGAACAGATCGATTGCGTGGGCAGATGAGCTGTACGAGTAATGACACGTGACAACTTTCAAAGCCCACAATATTTCCGCTTCTGTCACTAAATCGTGAGCCTTGCTTGCAGCATTCGAATTTGAGGACTCCGTTGCGACCACACGAACAGATTTGCCACACTCACGCGATGTCACGTAGTTCAACATGGAGCTATCTGCTGCGTTCTTCATGCTCGCGCTGTGTTTCGAACTCCTCTTGTGGCTCTTCAACGCAGACTCTCCCATCAACGAGATGTCAAACACTTTTCCGCACAGAATGCGAACTTGTGGTGTCCGGTGCAATCCAGTCTTTGTACTCGTCATGGCTAAGCCACGATGCTGAAAATTGCACTTCCCGGGCATTGCGCGCACACAAAGTTATGTCCACGTCCAGCGCGTGCCGCAATACACGTGCTCTGAATAAGCCAACGGGAGACGATTAACAAGTGGTATGAGGACGGCAACTATAAAAAGTGCGCGACCGCAGCAAACAAAAAACACAACACGACAATATGACAACATAGAGGACGAACGCCCGAACAGGACTGGATTTTCTTGGCTTGGATCCGGAGGCAACCCTCGCTTTCAATGTGGCCAGTTGATCAATGGGCAATCGCTGAACGGCGCCAATGGCTATCATCACGAAATTCAAGGATTTTTCAGGCACCACCAAAAATTTCATGGTTTTCAAGGCCTTGAAAATCACATTTTCAAATTCAAGGGTTTTCAAGGTTTTCAAGGACCCGTGCGAACCCTGTCAGTGTTCACTTTTCTTGCTTTCCCCAATTGCCATGATAGGGATTATTTTCATCAAACTCAAGTTGCCAGTGCATTGTCATCAGCGTAACACTGTGACTTATATTCCACTAACTCTTGGCATTTTTTAAAGCTGTGCCAAGCTTTGGGCCATCAAAAGTGCATGCACCACTGCCTATTAAACAATAGGCAATACCGAGTGAAATTCAGCAATATTTTGCAGTCACACAATTTAAAAATCTAGTTGCCACCACAGTCACAAAATTTTCTGTGCTGTCCCACTGTGTGTAGGACTCGGAGAAACCAGAGGAAAACGCCGAAACCAGAATTGAAATCGTTAAGTAGAAGTAACACGTAAATTAAGAACTTGAGCATTAGTGAAAATTTTATAGTCACCGCTGCCAAACTCCACACAGCCTGAAATCAGCATCTAACTTTGCGTACTGTCACGAGGATTGTTCTCACGTAATTATAATTACTAACCATGACGACTTATGACCACTTTTCTTGTACTGTATTTGAAATTTAAAACATCCGCATTCTGAATTCATGAATGAATGAATGAATGAATGAATGAATGAATGAATGAATGAATGAATGAATGAATGAACTTTATTCCCGTCATCATGGGACCTCACGGTCGGGGTGCAGCAATTAGGAGGGGGTGCCTCCTGGCCGGCTCTCAGCACCGGAGACCGCGAAGAGAGTCTTGTAGTAAGCTGTCTCCGCCTGACGGATGAAGAGTCTTTGTTGATCCAGGTCGTGGCTCCGGATCAGCTCTTCCCAGGTGGCAAGGTCTGGGATGCTTTGTGATTTAGCCCCAGGAGAATCCTGACACTCCCAAATTAAGTGATTTTGCAAAGTCATTCTGTGGCAGCTACTGCAGAGCTCAAGCTCCCCAGTGTCTTCATCGTGTAGTATAGAGTACGGAAAGAATCTGTTGACCTGAAGACTCCTCCAGGTCCTGCACTCCTGTGGAGTAAGTGACCTATCTGGAAATGAGATTGTTTGCCTATCCAGCCTAGGTGTTTCGGTTATTTCTTTATACGTTATGAGAGGGTCTTTATTCCCACTCAGGGGCACTTCCAGAGCAGCTCGGATGTATAATTCTCGAGCAAAGCTGTGAGCAGCCTCATTCTCCGGAATGCCCTCATGAGCAGGAACCCATATGAGGGTGACCTCTCTGCTTGAGGGCTATCTTCTTAGTAATTTGGCGGCTTGACTGGAGACCACCCCCTTACAAAAGTTGTGATCAGCTGCCTTACTGTCAGACAAGATGACCTTGGCTTCGGTACTGACGCACGCTAGGGCAATAGCAGCCTCCTCTGCCACTAACGCAATCCTAGTGTTAATCGATGCTACAGTCACTTTCTCCCCATTCCCATCAACGGCGGCAATGACGGAGGCGCCATCGGACCCACAGGCTGGGTCCCAGAAGGCAATGTTACCTGGCGGGTCCCGGGCAAGATTGTTCATTATTGTTCGAGCTCTACATCTTCTTCTTTCTTTATCATGCTCCGAGAGCATGTTCTTAGGTATACTGGCAATTTTGAGATGCTTCCGTATGTCTAAGGGGATTAGCTCTGCAGTATACGGGGGTTTCCGCTCGCTCTCCCCTAGGTCATCGAGGAGCCTGCCTGCCCCCCCTAGGTCATCGAGGAGCCTGCCTGCCAGTGAGGAGCTAAGTCTCCAAATGATCGCTTCTCTTACTGCCCTGGTGATCTCCGCACAGGTATTGTGGACTCCCATACTAAGCAGTTTCTTCGTTGAGGAGTTAGGTGGGATGCCGAGAGCTCTTTTGTATGCAATGCGTGCCTGCAAGGATTTAAAACTGCCGCGCAGGGGGCCACGCAGGATGGTCGCCTGTTGCGAGCTCCAAACAGCGCAACGTCGGCTTGAAACAGAGTCAACCTAACACCACGTGCTGGTACTACAAATTGCGTTCCACGCAATTAGGCGGCGTCTATTTCATTTGCCGAGGTGTCCTTTGAAAGTCGTCGTTGAGATACCAGCCACGGCATAACAGCGTCAACGTGGTGTGCAACGTCAGAGCGGCGTCGACACACCGTGAACTTTACTCACATGCACAGGAGCCTTGGCGCACTCATGCTGACATTCGCAGCTCCAGCAGGCATGCTTGACGTGAGGGTCAAGAATACTGATTACGGAGGAAAAAAACTCCATGCAACATCTCTAGAATAAACTTGCGACTCGAACGTCAACACGGCGTGCTCGTGCTCAGCTTATATGTCAACTAAGTAGAGGGCGCTAGTCATAAGTCTTGTATTTGAAGAAGCGCATTATATATATATATATATATATATATATATATATATATATATATATATATATATATATATATATATATATATATATATATATATATATATATATATATATATATATATATATATATATATATATATATATATATATATATATATATATATATATATATATATATATATATATATATGAATTCTAGCTCATTATAATCTAGGGGGACCCGCCACGGTGGCTCAATGGTTAGGACGCTCGGCTACTGATCCGGAGTACCCGCGTTCTAACCCGACAGCGGCGGCCGCGTTTCGATGGAGGTAAAGCCCCGATGGAGGCGAAGCGCAAAGGCGCCCGTGTGCTGTGCGATGTCAGTGCACGTTAAAGATCCCCAGGTGGTCGAAATTATTCCGGAGCCCTCCACTACGGCACCTATTCCTTTCTTCTCTGAGTCCCTACTATAGAGCCCTGCAACTGGCGAACTGCAGTTAACTCTAACCGTGGTTAAACGCCTTAACTGTAGTTAAGCTTAACCACGGTTAAGGCTGCCCGTGTAAAGAGGGTATTACAGTGCGGTTCAGATATTTGAGACAGATACTGCGCCACTTCCTTTCCCCCAAAACCAATTTAATTTAATTTTTTTTTCCATCTGGTAACAATATCAGGCGTTCGTCTACTGAGCCGAATTACCCGGGCTCGAACCTGACTGCGGCGGCCGCGTTTCGATGGAGGCGAAACGCAAAAGGCGCCCGTGAGCAGTGCGATATGTTAGTGCACATTAAAGATCCCCAAGTGGTCAACAGAGGTAGATTCCTCAGACGTTGCTGGCACATACCCACTACGGGGAAGTGGCCAAGACACAGGCGGTTAATTGCTGGATACAGGAAAGTTTTGACGGGAAAACGAGTGGTAATAGTATGTAGGCTGATAGATTGGAAGACGCAAGGTCAGGGGTCCTGTTAACTTTGAGATCGAAGACGGGAGAATGGCTTAATGTGCATAATAGTATACCATGCCTGTAATGTTGTTTCAATGTCGTATTGACTGAGAGCGGGAAAAGAAATTAGATTGGGAGTCGCTGAGTTTCTTGAAGGAAATTTTGCACAGCAGAGTGCACACTCCTGTTGCTTCGTCTAAGCAAAGAAGCGCCAATGGAAAGGACAACCACAAAGGACACAGGCAAACCCAGTTGATGAAATGGAATCTGCAAAAGACGCTTCCTCAAATGAGAGAAGCGGCGGCAGAACAGCAGGAAGTGATCTATTGTCTCAGGTTCTGCACAAAATGGGCACAATGGGCAAGCCGCCAGGCCAGATCTGTTAAGGTAGAAATTTAGAAGGGGAGCCAGGAAACGCAAACGTGTGAAAGAGACCTCTAGTCTGCGCGAGTGCCAGTCTTTGCTACTCCAAGGATGCAGATGATGCTGATATTCGGGAGATGATGTAAGCGCCGAGGCAGCAAATTCCTGAAATATTGTGTAGTTGCGAAACCTCACTGCAGCTGTATATGCACAGGTTGGCAGGACAGCAACAATTGGGCCACAGAGAGAGGCTCTTGCTAAGGAATCTGCAACTTCATTTAAATGAAAGCCCATGTGACCTGGTACCCAAAGCAACATTACCAAATTTAGATGGAGTGGAATCAGGAATTCAAAGAGGCGTAATGCCCGAGACTGGACAGAGAGTATGTCGTAACCACGACCTGGGAAACGGTAGTTTCTAATTTTCGTAAGGATAAGATTACTGCTAATAATTCAGCCAGATAAATTGGAGTGAAGTCAGGAAGACAGAGAGAAAAAAACCAACCCAGTGAAGGTGAAAACATTCCTACACCTGCTTTTCGCAATCCTGCGAGGCATCGGTAGCAATAAGAATATGAGAGGGAAAGGACCTTAGGTGGTCCTGCAACAAACCCTGAAGAAGCGGAAAGGGCTGCAGCTCTGCATTCGATGGGAAAATGTCATCTAATTCAATCTGGACAGAAGATGAGCTGTTATACATTTGACGGACATCTGTGAAATGAATGTTTATGGAACCAAGGAGGGACTGCACGTAACACATCTGCGGAGGATGAAAACAAGACCAAGCGGCACTAAAAAAGGCGGAAGGTTGCCTAAGAAATCTTGTACTGGAGGCATGAAGAGGTGAGTCGCACAGTTTTAAAAATGTTTGAACTGTTAAGAGGCGAAACCTAGCTGATAATGATGGGATTCACGCCTCAAGGCACAGAACAGCATTGGCGACATATTTTGGAAGCCCCAGACAGAGATGCAACGCCTCACGCTCCAAGAGCACAAGAGGGCGAAGTTTATAGGCAGGAGCTCCTGAGAATAAAACACACCCAAACTCCAAAATTGGGCGGACGTACATTTTATAAATCATCAGAAGTGTATGCCTTCTCATGCCTGACCTAGCACGACAAAGCCTGCGCGGGATGCCAATGGCCCGAACTCCTTTTGCAGAAACTTGCTCAATGTGTGGCCGCCAGGATAGAGTAGAGTCGTATATTACTCCAAGATACTTCACCGTCTGAACTTTAGGAATTATGTTATTTCTATAGACCACGCAGATATTTACAGGAACAGAAACCGGAAATACTAACAATGCGCATTTCTTCACATTGAGGGATAGATGAATTCTTCCTAACCTGTTGTCAAGAACGTTGAGGCAATTTTGCAGGGTTCGATAAAGAGTGTGAATGTCACCTGTTAATGCAAAAAAATGCAATATCGTCGGCGTACACATAAATTTTCACATTTTGAATGCATGGAATTGAGCTTAGAAGAATGTTAAAAAGAACAGGTGAGAGAACTTATCCTTGCGGTACACTTCTTGTCTGTTGAAATCTCCTTGAGGAAACACCATTTTGGCAGCAATAAAATTCTTTACTTTCCAAAAAAAAGAAATCCAGGCTACAAAATAGCTTGGGAATTTCAGTTCCTGTAATCTGAGCAACAGAGTCAAGTGCTCAACGCTGTCGTATGCTTTACTGACATCCAAGGTGACAAGAGCAGCAAACTGTTTTCTATTGCGAGCTAATTTAATACGACTCTCAAGGTCAGTATGAGCACACCAAATTGAACAACCCGGCCTGAAACCAATTTGACATGGATTCAATACAGCATTTTCTGAAATGAATGACATGACACGGCTGAGAAGGACCCTTTCCACCAATTTCACTAGGTTCGATGTGAACGAAATAGGGCGTATGTTGTCTAAAGTTAAGCCCTCCTCTTGCTTTTTAAGCAATGGAACTATTTTAGCAAGACACCACTCATGAGATATCCAAGGACCTTTAATGGAATGGTTAACTAGAGCCAACAGGTCTTTAGGAGATTCATTGAACAAAATTTTTATCACAGATGAAGTGACCTTATCGGGGCCAGGAGCCGCTGGGGATAAGTGCAGAACAATTTGCGACAGCTCAGGCATAGAGACCTCGGTGAAATCACTTGAGGTGCATGTGAATATAGCAGGAGAAGGTAGAGCAGATGTAAAGCAAAGCTCTAGGCCACACGCAATATCCTCTAAGGCCATTGCGATGTCAGCAGGGGACTGAACGAGGGATTCAATGTTGACAGCCAGTGGAATCACCTTGTTGCGCCTCATGAAATTAAACAAAGCTTGTTCATTTCCTGATTGCGAAAGGAAATCATAATGATGTGTATTATACTCCTCCTTTGCACGGGCGACAGTGCGCTTAAATGTTGCTGCAACATACTTATAATCCAACCAATTTTTTGGGCATTGATTGATGAGAAGTTTCTTCCAAGCTGCTTTCCGTCGTCTACATATATGCACGCGCGCACTCAGCATTCTACCAATTGTTCGCGATTGCACCCTTGGATCCCTTAACCAAAAATTCAGACTTTTGCCTTGCATGGTCCAGTACTGAACATAGATGTGCAGCCTTGCTTTCGGCACTTGTCTGAGCGCAACTGTCTGAAGTGATTTGGAGGGCTGATTTTAGCGTGTCTTTAAAGCAATTGTAATTTATTAACCTGCGCTGATGTCGCTCAGGAAGAGTTAATTTACATGCAAACTTGAAACAAATCGGTAGACGATCACTGTTTGTTGCACAGTCAACAGGCACCCCAGACATAACAGTGACTCCTGGGGAGGAAAAAGTTAAATCCAAGGCAGAGTGGCATTGACTCCGAACAAACGTAGGCAATCCGGAATTGTTGCAGATCAAGTTGTTGTCAGAAGCCCAATCAAAAAGTCTAGAACCAAAGCTGTCTGTTTTAACCCCCACGTCACATAGTGCGAATTGAAGTCTCCAAGTAATAAAACCTGAAAACGGCTACTAGACATGAATGAGTCAAGGGGCCGAGTGTCATGCACACCAGACGGGAAATACGCATTAGCTACCGTAAAGGGCTGTTGACCTGGGGCACTGAGGTCAACCACAAGGATTTCACATTCATTGTCCGCATATTGAAAGGAAATGCATGCCCTGTGGCAAAACATTGTAGAGATGAGCACTAACAACCCTCCCCCTCGTGATGACCGGTCAAGCCGGAACAGACGGTAATTCTTGAGATGATAATTGAAATTTGTAGTTAGCCATGTTTCCTGTAATGCAACTAAATCTGGTAGAAGCTGATTGCATAGGCAATTTAAATCTGTTGAAGCTGAGAATATAGATCGGCAATTCCACTGGAGTACACTAAAGAACCCCATCTTGGCGGGAGTGCCGCAGCCACAACTGCCTTTTCTAGAATCCTGGTCTTAGGATTTTGACGCGTTACTTTTCTTTGTCTTTGACTGGGGCCAAGATGGACCTGCAATATTCAAAGGAGACCCACTTCGTTTCTGGGCGCGGAGATCAGACTCCATATCCACACAGTGCATAGGGGATGCGTCCATAATGCTGTTCGGAGGAGAGGCCCGAGAGGTTTTTTGTTGCTCATGTTGTCTTTGGCCCTGTGGAGCGGAATTGATTACCACAGAAGGAGGAGCAGCTTCCAAAGCCAAGAAGGCAAGAGCGGAGCGCTGGGCAACTGCAGTATATTGGTCATCTGGGTAGCTATTATCTGCGAAATGCACGTGGAAATGATTTCCATAATGCGATCCATTGCATTTGCCACAGCTTTCTCAACTGCCGCTGCAATAGCCTGGGACCTACTGGCATCCATTATGGGTGGGCATTTGGAGGCCACACTAGAGTAGGCTGAGGCTCTCTCCTTGACTGCAGCAAAAGCCTCTCTCCGCATGCATCTGCGCTTGTCTATAACCTCGACCACCTGAACTTCTTATGCTCGTGCAGGACAGTCATGTGAATCAGCAGGGTGAGCACTGCTACACAAACAACATTTCTCTTGCTGTTCAGGACATTCCTCTCTGCAATGACGTTCCCCACAGGCACAGCAGTGTAAGGCCGATTTGCAGGATTTGCCGCTGTGGCCAAATCGCCAGCAGCTTGGACACTGAAGGGGCCGAGAGTTGAAGGCATCTACTCCAAAAACCAATGGCCACACCTTAATCTCTGACGGGCAAAATATTCCTGCAAATGGGGCAATGACAGACTCCGTAGGAATTTTTACTCCGTCAACCATCCTGCTGCATCGATGGACAGCAATCACTCCTGCAGGCGAGAGGTTCGCAACCGTTTCCATAGGGCTCAATCGAGAGTCGACCCCTCGGACCAAGCCCTTGGAACAAGCTAGATGAGGCGGAATGAATGCGCTCACCGGGTGGTTGGCGAAGGACGTACACTTCAGCAGGTCTTCAATACAGTCCTTATCCGGTGACCTGCACAAAATACTACCTCTGCCGAACTGCCGGACATCAGTAATGCGCATGAAGTGCTTCAATGTGAATTGAAGAGCTGCCTGTACTGCCTCTGGGTTGTACAGTCGGATCGCGCCTCTATCGGAAGGCACTAAAGCGACCGGAATGCTCGAAACTCCACTGCGGAAAAAGAGATCAATTAGGAGCTGGTCTTCAGGAAGAGATGCCGACAAGGGGAAAACCCCTTGGCCGGGAGAAGAAGTAGACATTAAGCTCTCGTCCCATGCCTAATCAACCTAGAAAAGAAGCAAGTAGGCACAGACAAAAAGAAGGAGAAATTTAGCAAGCTAGCACAACACCGCCAGATACTTAGCCGAGATATGTGAGACAGTTACTGCGCCATTTCGTTTCCTCAAAAACCAATTTCAGTTCATTTCACAAAAAAAGTGCCACTAGATCCTGTTCATAAGACGAAAGTTTTCGAACATGATCAGTGTCAAATCGGGTCCTCCTCGAGGCCTTAAGCAACCCCTTGGGGCAAAAACCAGGTGGCCGAGATTGCAGTTGTGTCCATTACACGCCGGCTGTTGGCAATGCTCATTACTGCTAAATGCCAGCATAGAGGCACAGCAGCACCACCTCATATAGCAAGCCACACAATTCGCCACCAGTCTTTGCATAGAATCAGTTCTCAGGAAACTGAAATATTTAAACATCTCATTATTTATGAAAGGGACAGAACACTGAATTTTATGGGCCGTTTTTTCGCTGCAATGGAAAGCTTGCTGTTTAAGGAACTCGATTCTGCAACGGTTTTGTTAGAAACACTGTCGATGATTTTTACTGAGAATTTTTAAATCGGTGCGTGGGACTGTTTTTGACTAGGCCAATGCTGGAAACCATAATCAGCGAAAGTGATGGCGACTGCATGTTTGCAGATGTGGTGTACGAAAGAAAATAAATCTCACCCCCCAGACTGTAATTCGACATTTTTAATATACAGTACCATCCATTTCAGTGTCCACGCCCGAAGCTATTACGGAACAGTGATGTACACCTCGTCGACAAGAGTTTTAGTGCACCGTACGTGGTTGCCGCTTCATCAAAGAATTGCAAAACATATAGTGGCACCATATAGTGGCAAAAGCTGAAAGCATATCTTTGGTGATGTGAAAGGTGCATTGCTTTTCAGCGAAGGGTGCACTGGAGAGAGCATAAGAGAGAGAGAGAATCTTAATTCACACCCATCAAAAATGAAAGGGGAGAAGGCTTTAGCCTAAACCCCCATCCATTCCCCTAACCGTTGGCCAGAATCCCTAGGGACTCGGCGGCGGTCAGGGCGAGACCAACGACTTTGCGTTGCTCTTCTGCTTCGAGGTTGAGTTAAGGTCTCCCAGGATTCCACAATCCTATTCGGGTCGTTATAGGAAGGGCAGCTCCAGACCATGTGGGCTAGATCTGCAATGCTATTGCAGTGCGTACATATAGGATTAAAGACATCCGCATGCCATTTACTGTACAGTTGAGGGTTTGGAAACAGCCCGGTTTGCAATTTCCTTCACGTGATTTCCTCTTTTCTGCTGAGCTGTTTATCTGCTGCTGGATAGGTCTCACGAGCGAGCTTATGAGAAAAGATTTCGTGGAATGTTGAGAGTTCATCAATAGAAGAGAGGTGTTCCTTGCATGGAGGCGGCGCATCAGCGGCAATCAACCGGAAAGTGAGCAATAAAACGTGAGGAACACTCTTGAAGGAAAAAAACGCTGTGCATTTAAGACGAAGTGATATTTTCCCGAGATCTGGTCACGTAGTGCACTACATTAATAATAACAAGATTTCACTGCAATATGGCAGTTAATGCGATTTTAAATGCCAAATTAAAATTATATATATCCTAGTTTCTTCGATATTGCAGTGCTCCATTCTCATAGCACGAGGCACAATCTTCTCATTTGCGCCATAATCTCACGACATGTTTTGGTCAGTGGTCAGGCCCATTAGGCACTGCAGCTTCCCTAACATCTTTTTTGCACCATAAGAGTTTATTGCCAAATATTTTTGCTGATATGTTGACACAGGCCTTATTAATAAAAATGACCTTTATAGAGGTTGAACCTGAAGTGGTTTCAACGAAAGTTCCTGTGACTAATGACTCCAGGCTTCAACACATTGTTGTAATGTAGTATTTATTGAACATATTCATGCGCTACCAGTGAAAATCAGGGGGCACATCAAAGGTAGTACAATTACGTACTTGCTGCACCCAACTTTGATCATGAGAGTACATTTGCTTGTAACCTAGAGCTATAAAATTGCCTAAATATGGACAGGCACAGTGTGAGGTATGACTGCCAGAGAGCTTAAATTCTCACCTGACGATACTTTGCACTGTACTGGCTACAACTAAAAGAGTAAAGATGACATATATTTCTCTGTACAAAATAACTTCATGTCTCAGCAACAGACAAAGAAGATCCATGATTAAAAGAAGGCTGCTCAATCAATTAAGCAAAACTGGATTCCCAAACATTTGAGAATTCTCAATTTCTACAAAACAATTCTCACAGTGCAAAAATCATGAGAGCAATTAAGCATACAGTAAACTGCAAACCGAAAATTGCACAGCTTATACTGGCAGACGTTCAAAACAATGGCTCATTTATTCATACATTGTTCAATGAAACATTATCAAGTTCGCAGCTGCAGTCGTAGCCTTTGTCAAAAGTATACAGCCTACGGGCTTCGCTTCTAAGCGACGAAGTGGGGCTATTGAAGGCCCCGTACGTCCTGCGGTCGGAACACTGAGGACTAAAATTGTTATAACCTTTCAGAGATTTCGAAAGCTGCCAATACAGAATGAGGCACACTGTATGACCCAGACGACAGCCCGAAGGGCTGTATACTTCTAACAAAGGCTGTGATTCTAATCAAAAGCAAAACGCTTAAAAATTTCAAGAAAAATTGGAACAATTAAAACAAAATACTGCTTCCCAATAGGCTGCAAGTCTGTATACAAACAATCCAAATGTTAGTGTTTGTCGAGATTGGAGTGCCATCAACGATGACAACACGTCACTTCCCGTTTCAACACAACATGAAAAAATGGAAAAGCATGGACATGCTTCAGCATTAATAAAGTATACTGTGGGGCTAGTTGGTCAGACACACTGTTTGAACAAAGAACGTAGCATTGAGACAGCACACAGAGAAGGCGACGACGGAACTGAGTAGCACCAGTGCAGTCCTCGCCTTCTCCGTGTGCTCTCTCAAAACTACAATCTTTGTTCAAACAGCATGCTTCAACCGACTGTCAACCCTACAGTGACTGGAGTGGGTTTTTAGACCACACACACACTCACATCAGCTAGCAGTTTGTACCCAGGTTTGCACTATAAATGGACTTCCAGTTTGCCAGTTCCCCATACATCTCTTTTGCTTTAAGGAAGGTTTGATGTAAGGTGTGAACAAGCAGCAATGCCTATGCTGTGGGCAAAGTGAAGCATAATGTCATGGTATCTATTGCCTTGCAGTTACCAATGATGGCTGAATGTAGCACACCAGCGTATGTGCATCGCATCGCAAAAAAAACAACAGCACACTCTAAACTTCCCCAAATTATGCGCATTTGAACATTCTGGAAATGATATCTTTGTGTAGATAGCATCACTAGGTGTGTGTCCCTATGCGTTTGAACTCACAGCTCATGGGGTGCAAGGAAAGAGAGCATAAACACAACTGTTTGCATTCCATGCTTTGCCCTTGTATCTACATGTAGTCATGAAACGGTTATGATACAAGCACAAAGAAATGCTACATAAAGCAAAATATTAATTACTGATGATTGCAAACCAGCACACTGAAGACGAAGGACAGGTAAGAGGAACAGCCACCAGCACTAACACTACTGTGTGTTCCTCTTGACTGCCCTCTGTCTTCAGCGCACCGGTTTGCAACCGCCATGACTTTAAACCAACTAGCCGTACTAGAAATCTTAGGACGTTAATCACTTTGTCACATCTCTTGCAGCCCATTTTGGTCTTGAAAGTTTGCAAGCGAAACTAAAGAAAGAAACACTGCATGCATATTTTGTAACACTGTAATTCTAGCCCTACAGTCAAGATATTCACAAAAAGCTGCATTCACAACTCAGCTGCAAAGACAGCAGTAACATGACAAGCCATCCTGTCACAGCTCTTCAATGCTTACTTTGACTAACTTTGTATGAAGCTAGTAGACTCCTGCCTCAATTTTACACAGCGAGATAAGCACAAATGCAGCCACTGTAGCAAGCCAAGTTTTCAGGAATGTTCCCATTAAGCTGTACATGATGTCGCCCAACACCCAACAGATGGCACCGATGGTCTATGTAGCGGGCATTGTAGTCACTCTGTCGCTTGCTGCCATCCAGCAATATGTGCGCACACATGCGTTGAGACATATGCATTCACAAACACAAATTAATCCTAGCGTACAGTGGTAGGACACCAAAACAAGTACCTCTCTATATACAGGGTGTGTCATGTAACTTGAACCAAGGATTGAAAAAAAAAAAAGGCGCACTGGAGCCGGGTGCAACCAACGGCATATAGTTTCCTGTCGTGTGGTGCTCCTCCGAGTATTTTTTAATTCCGTCTAAATAGGTAATTAGCAAAAATTAATTATGCTAATTTTTTATTATTCATGTTAGGGTCACGTGTGCATCGTTAAGTTGTCAAGAGGGTTAAGAAAGACAAACTGGCATCTCTCCCCATGCGCGGCGGCCGGTGGCGGCTGCTGATAAGTGGCAGTGGCCTGATAGCGCTATGGCATCCTACTTTTAAAGACAAAGCTTAAGTGTCCTCCTAGTTTTTTTTTTTTTTTTCATAATGTGAGGGGGTCTATTTACAATCGTGTAAATGCGGTGTGTAACATGCACATATACGTACATATATACGTACGATAACAGAGCAAAGCAGGTAGAACACCTCTACATAACCTCATATAAGCTGCTTAAAAACAGGCATGATTGGAAGGGATCTTTTTAAATGAAAGCACAACGCATTTCTCAAAAAAAAACTCACTGAAGTTCACTGCATGTCAAGTGACACACAGGCATAGGCAATCAACTACAGCTAATGAAAAACACAAATCTACAGCAAAAAGGCACAATAGGTGTACTTTCTTATTTTCTACTTGTGTATACAGATGAAACTAAAGGTAAACAGAGAGCTGTGCTGGTATAAGTCTGGGGGGTTGTGCAACTGCGCATCAGCATGTCACTTTCCCCCATTTCTGCACATTCGTAGAACTGAGTTGCACACAATGCAACTGCACCACA
Source organism: Amblyomma americanum (assembly GCF_052857255.1). Lineage (NCBI taxonomy): Eukaryota > Metazoa > Arthropoda > Arachnida > Ixodida > Ixodidae > Amblyomma > Amblyomma americanum. The sequence goes on from NC_135506.1 coordinate 55,658,631, forward strand.
CGCTCTCTTGGGTCCACTTGTGACAATTCCCTCTAGGCACTGTACCCATGAAAAGCGGGCAAGACGTGCCAGAGTTTGTGACATGAATCTATGTAGAGTCGCATAACATGCCCTAGGACGAAGCCTACAAACGCCACATTAACAAACACGCAGAAAAACTTGAGGTAGTGCGACTGAAACAAAGCTAGTCAGCCTGCTGCAACTTTAAGTGCTAGCTGATGAGAAACAAAGTACAGCTACTCGCCACATTGATAATGGGACTGGTTCGTGCTTTGCTGAGCTATAACACACACCGCATAAGCCAATGAACTGCTCTACAATAAGAGCAATCTTCCTGCCAAGAGACAAGCTCCGCATGTGCTGTGACACCCTTTCATTACATGGCCCCGTTACTTTTTGCACTGTGCACATCACACACGTTCGTGGCTGGTAAATTTCACAGGTTTTCTGGCTAGTCTCAAGGTCCAGCTAAGCCATCGTACGAATTAAAGGGGCACTGAGGACAACCATGTATCGATAAAGTAGCACATTCTAGTCAAGAAGATACCCTTCTCGCCAGAAATGCAGAAAAGAACAAAAAACGAAAAACTGGAGTTACCATCACTGGCAAATTTCGCCAGTAAACTGCATGCACCAACACTGATTTTTTTAATAAGATTCCAGAGGCTAAGCTAAAGTGTCAGTCACTTCAAAATGGTGGCAACCAGTCCTTCTTGGTGTAGACATCACAAGTTTGAATTGAGTCTGAATCGAATTTTCTCAGCCATAAATGCGACTTTTTCTGCCAGACAAATGTTAATAAACCCAGAGAGACAGAGAATCAATTTTTACTGAGATGTGTTATTGGATGGCGTTGTCCTTAACATCCCTTTAATACAGACTGTTCTGCTACTAAACACGCGCCATAGAATGCTGCTTACAGCAAAACTGGTGAATTGTTCGAGCTCAAATTTTGCACAGAAAAGGTGTTTGGTCGGCAGAATTGTTTTATACCACATTTCTTTGGGGTATGTGCCTGAATCAATAGGAAGAAGTCTAATGTTCGCATCGTCTGTGGTGACTATGAAACAAAACAGGCTGCTCTCTCAGTGACCATATCAATACCAATACATCGCAGCCCCTCATTTTGACACAATACAAGTAATATGTCAGAGCAGCCTAGTGAAAATTTGCTGCTTGAAAATAATTTTGAATGCCAAGCTACACCAAACTGCAAGCGACATTAATTACTTTGCACCATCATTTATGAGCTGCAGTTTTATTCTGACAACTTTGCTTTCAATTTTCAGGTAGTTTAGCAAGCAAGCCTTTCACATTAACATAAATAGCCAGGCCCAATTCACAGCCCACGTGACAACAAGCATTTTAATTTTCTGGCTAAAGTAAACCTTTTCAGCAAAACTGCAGGAATGAAGAATAAAACAGGAAGGCCACTGATGAGGTATATTCACACAAGACTTCATAAACAAAGTGCAAGCCAGGGTACAGTGAAGTGCACTCGAAGTCAAAAGTTTAGAGAATGCAACACTAGCAAAATGAAAACTAATTTCATCGTCACTTTTGTGCACAACTTAGAATAGATATACAAAATCTGATCCTGAGTGTGTGCATTACATAGTGTGCCATTAAATCTCACACAATGCACCCCAAGGATGCAAAAAAAAATTAAATATCTTCAACAAAGCCACATTCTATAAACTTGTGATGATGGTTGCATTAGCAGCACATTTGGCAGGCTTTGTTGGCATGTATCATTTATAAACACTCTCAGAGCAAACCTCAGCTTCAACTTTTAAAACAGGCAAAATACAAACTATGGGTACTAAATAGAGATGACTTATCCAAGATATATTCAAACAAAGTAAAAAAATTTTAGATGATGGCCACAGATTGGTAGTGTGCAAAGCACAGGGGCCTGACGTTCACCAGGCCTTACAGGCCTTTTTCATTATATACAAAAAGTTTTGTAACTGGCCTTCACTGCAACATCATGAAAGTTTTTTTCGACCAAAACAACTAAAATGCAAACTATGTGACACTATACATGTGCAATACATATTCATATGAGGTAAAAGAGCAACTTAGACCACCACACTGTAGTAGGGTACAATGGAGTGCAAGGGGCTTGACAGTCTCAAGGCTTCGTCCGCATTTTTAATCATTTATAAACACTTCAGAACCAGCCCTTACTGCAACATCCAAAAGGTAGTTACTCCAAGAACAGCTAAAATGTAAGTCATGAGACTTACATGAGACTTACATTTTACAAATAACATACGAAAGGCTGAAAAATATCAATTTGTTCTCCTAATGCGCAAAATTCACATTTCTGGGCTACAAAATCTTGTGACCGTGTCAACATGTGGCACAAGTGCATAGAACCACTCAATGGCAGCTCCAGCTCACTCTCACTAAAGGCACGCACAAAATGCTGAATTATTCATGTTTCTCTCCCATTACTGGCAGCATAAAAGCACTGCAGGGACCAACAACTCCTACACTATCACAGCTACATACATTCGAGGTAGCTTTGAATAGTTGGCCAAACGCCATTTGGCCCACTGTTACCCTCACCATCTTGTTTAGTCTATGCTCATGCTGTTTCTCCCACTTCATGCAATCATATTCCAGTAGCAAAGCTTTATAAAGTATGCAAAGCAGTTAAGCTAGAAAAAAACAAAGCAGACCAAAACATCTAAAAAATTTTTGTATTTTCACTCAGGTTTAGATGAAAGTGCAATCTGCCAGCCTAATTTCACAGTGCACATAGTCTCAAATATGTAAACTTTCACATTGTCCGTCAAATCTGCGCAATAATGCATAATATGCTTTTACAGTTGATGCTGTAGAAAAAGACAACACTTTCTGATGAAATTTCCTGTAACACAGTTTTATGATACAAATTATAAAGGCCTGGACGTGGCCACAGCCTGGAGAAAGGTGTGAGTATTATGTGCACAAAGTACCTCGGGTGAAACATTTTGCTGTAACTATGGCTCAATGCAACTGTGCACCATATCGCAATCCTTGCGATACAAATGACGGGAGGCACTTCCAATGTTCTGGAGGGGCCCCATAACACTTTTGTCAGCCATGTCAACATGTTGTCATGCTCCTTGAGTTCTCTTAATTCACTAAGATGATGGTGGTGGCAATGTTATATTTAATGCAATGTCTACACGCCCCTAGAAGCCAATTTTCTTCCACAGGGGATAAATAGCACCTTCATGAAGGCATGCCAAAAAGAAAATAGCATGATCATACAATGTGATGCAACAAATCTGTGACAGCAGGATGTCAACCGTCTCGCCTCCTCTTGCGCTTTGCGTTTTCTATTCATTGCTTGCAAGCTGGCGGCTCACACCGCTGGATCTTCACATCTTTTCCGCATCACTTCCACTTCAGCCGGTTGCACCGGGGTCCTTATGTCTTACTCTTACCGCTGCCATTGTCACCTTAGCCGCAGCAATTTAGCATGCCAAGTCTGTTGGGCTGGCGCAACAGACCAGGGTCAACCGTTGCAAGCGTAAACTTGAACATGGTTGAGCACAGCACAGGGCACCAGGCACTGAGCTGGTGTGCAACGTTAATGGAGTAATGCAACAGACTACACCAGTTTGCTCTCCCCTGCCATGCCTCCTCCCCACGCTGCTCCAGTGGAACTATGGTGCTAGTTGAGTTCTGCCCCACTAGGGGCGATTGGGGTGGTTTACATGGGCACCACACCAACGTGACTTTGGCAAAAGTACAGACTGGTCAAAGATCACAAAAGTTACAAATTGTTCCAATGGTTACACCAGGTGTGCTTTGTGCCTTCCAATTAGCACTTTCGAGAGAAGAGAGAAACTCTTGGGAGACAAAAAGAATGGCAAAGTGGCAGCTTTGATGGAAGCCTTTTCAGCGCTTCTTCAACATACATGGAGTGTACTGAGAATGAGTGACGCGAATAAATGCACTTTGTACTACCTTTCAGCTTCTCAAGTTGGTGAGACAGACATTAGCAGTATGCAGCTATCATTAACATCTAGTCGGTATGCTTCAGCAAATAGCACCGGCACACATATGCACAGAGCATTTCAATTATATCAGGCATAAAACTCTGGTTCATAAAGCGGGCACCTCCAGAGGTCAGTTTAGAGAGGTATGCAGGTGTAGGCATTGCTTAACTACTGGCACTGCCCTGCAACTTCTCGGCAATCCAGAACAATTAGCTCAACTGCCACAGGTGATGCAACAAAAACGGGACCTGTGGGGAGTTGCACATCTGGAATGAATGAACAGCTTAAAACATGCACAGTCCCATGGGTGCCAATATTCCTCAGCGCACGACACAACCACTTCTACGGTGGCAGCAATGGGGGAGGTGACTGAGAGGGAGACTCTAGTGGTGGGTCTAAGGACTTCAAATCAACGGCAGGTGGCGGTGGTGAAGAGCAAGCCTGTGGTGGCACACTTTCTGGCAGCAGGCTGTCAGGTGGCATGTTGTCAGGCAACGGGCTGTCACATGGTAGGCTGTCAGGCGGCAGGCCGTCATCCAATGATAAGCCTTCTGGCAGCAGACTGTCTGGTGGCAGACTGTTCGGCAGAAGGCTGTTTGGTGGCAGGTTGTTTGGTGGCAGGCTGTTTGGCAGCAGGTCATCTGGTGACATTCTGTCAGGCAGCAAATGTTCCATTGCCAGCTCTGGCTCTTGTTGTGGCTGAAGCTCTGGATTTAACTGCACTGCTCTGAATGGTCCCCTGCAGTCTTTCAAGTGACTGGCACGCTGGGACTGGGTCCGGAAAAGGCGGAAGCATCTGCTGCACCTGCACAGTACACCACAATGGCTAAGCTCTGCACACCAATGAAATACTCAATGGCAGCAGCATAACACACCAAAAAGAGGGAAAATTGTGTGTGAGACAAGTTTTTATGATGGCAAACAATAAAGCCATCACATTCATCGCTAGGCAAGAAGTTTGTCCGGAGGTCACTATCACTCTTAAGGTGGTAGTGATGGGAAAATTGTGTGTGAGACAAGTTTTTATGATGGCAAACAATAAAGCCGTCACATTCATCGCTAGGCAAGAAGTTTGTCCGGAGGTCACTATCACTCTTAAGGTGGTAGTGATGGATTTTAATAGCGCAAAGTCAGCTTTGGCCAAGAAGCACTATGGCACAAGGTAGTTTTGGTCAAACAAGGTGGAGTCAAAGATCCATTTTCCAAGCCTTTCAACCCACAGAAGAGATTGTATAACTGGTGGGTACCAGAGAGTACTAGGGATCGAACCCCACACCTCCCATACGTGAGAGGGATGCTCACAATTACTTTTATGCTGCTCACATACCAGCACTATACTGCATAAGTAGAAATCTGCTTTGTATGCATGTTAATTTTCAACATTTTAAAGTGCTAACTGCTAAAGCAAGGGTTCTCGGCTTTCACATAACTGTCGCTGACATGGACATCCAGTGTCTGCCGGATGGCCATGCTGACTTCTACTATAATGTGGTCACGAGATCACGAGACCGGCTGCATGGTGCAAAGTGGTCAAAGCAGAACACTTTCCATCCACTGAAGCTTTGAGGCAGGAACAACATGCTGCAGCCCCCCGTCTGGGATGCCACGATCCTGAGGTGTGGGCCCACAATGTCGAAGCCATCCAAAAAAGATCACAGGATCCTCTGGTGCATGCTTATCAAGCGGAAGCCACCCGCGATATGCATCAGGATTAAAAAGTCCCACCACCCCCGCTCCCCGCTAGCGCTGACCGTCAGCATTATTACGAATGCATAACTGCCGCATCGGTTTTTCTCAAACAGGTCCAAGAACTCCATCAGACACTCAATTTTATTGCAGGGTAAACTGCCGAGACCTTCAATGCCAGCCTCCGCAATTACAGGACTCAGCTATAAAACGTTAAAATATAAAACCTTTGCTGTTACTTTGGTGCGCTTTCCACAACTTCTGCAACCCGTAAAAAGAGGGAGGACTCTAACCTCTTCCCATTACCAAAGCTGGTGTATGCAATTTCTGTACGGTGCGAGATAACTGGATGAACTTGGGACTACTTCAAAGACATCCAAAAAGTGACAGCTTCCATGCAACAAGCTTGTGGTAATGCCTTAGAGATGTCTGAATGATGACTTATGGAAACCACATGCTTGACCAAAGTACCAGCAAGAAACCAGTCAATTCATGACACCACTGAAATGCTAACTTGGACCTCATTGTGGCAAGGATGAGCGTATTTGTGAAGTGGCATACTTTAACATCCCAGGCATACTGCACATTTAATGAGAGCCCCTTTCAGAGCCCCTTTAAGGCAGAGGCACAGCCTCAGAATCCATGCCTCAGCACACTTTTAATTGGTTTAATTTTTAACACCTAGGTTATGCAGCACATTTGTTGACACATTCAACTCCTCCCTTACCGCGCCCATTAAGCATTGTTAGATCACTAAAGATGACTTCGCTCACAGATTTCGGAACTTTCCGTGTTGCTTATGGCACACTGCGTGTCTGGCTTGTGGTCAGAGAATTGAAGTTTGTTTCCGATTAAGTTTTATTTTTTCCTCGGCGCGGTGCTTTCTTAACGCGTTCCGATGACACGAAGACGCGTTACTGTGGTCATTGCCTGCCATGTTGCCCACTGACGACTTCGCTGCTCGGCTACGGAGCCTTTCAAGTGACTTGCAGCATGCTGCGTGTCTGGCTTGTAATCAGAGAACTGAAGTTTTGTTTTCGATGTAGTTTTCTTTTTCCCTGCAAGGCGGCATTTTTGGTACGCGCTCCTAAGACGCGGTACCATCAAAGTCACTTGGCAGCCTCCGCATGCGTGATGCACTCTCTAAAACATTGCAAATCTGAAGACTCCACTTCGTCTACGAATGAGTTGCCCGAGCAGCAGCGAGTCTGAAGATATTGCCTTTCCGTCAGGATTCAGTTCAGACATCGGCGACGACAGAAAACAGAATGGAACACAGGCAACTGTGCTCTGGTGCCAATAATAATAATAATTGTTTTTTTGGGGAGGAAAGGAAATGGCGCAGTATCTGTCTCATATATCATTGGACACCTGACCGGGCCGTAAGGAAAGAGATAACATGCACTGACATTGCACAGCACACGGGCGCCTTAGCGTTTTTCCTAAGCCGCCCGTGTGCTGTGCAATGTTAAAGATCCCCAGGTGGTCGAAATTATTCCGGAGCCCTCCACTATGGCACCTCTTGTTCCTTTCTTCTTTTTCTCTTAGGGGTGCGGTTCAGGTGTCCAACGATATATGAGACAGCTGTCCAACAATATATTTCCTTTCCCCCCAAAAAAACAATTATTATTATTATTGGCACCAGGGCGCAGTTGCCTATGTTCCATTCTGTTTTTTGTCGTCACCGATGTCCAAAAGATAGGGGTTCCAGATATTGTATTGCACCAAGAATCCTACTCAAGATAGAACTTCCGACTTTTTCCTAGCTAGTGGCGAAGAGAACACCCAGCATTTTTCGTATTTCAGAAAATTAAAAGAATTTTCTTTTTATTTTTCTTAAAATCTTGTTTATGGCAAATAAAATTTTGTTTTAAAGAGAAATTCGTTACTTAAACTAATATGACTAGAAAGCACATTTATTCAGCTTTGTTTTAGTATACTGCATTAAAATTTTAAACGCAACAGTTTTTGCAGAAAAAGAAACTACTGAAACCTTACACAGCAGTTCACAACTGGCAATGAGGTGCTGGAAGTGGTAAAGGAATACGTTTACTTAGGGCAGGTAGTGACAGCTGATCCGGATCATGAGAGGGAAATAACTAGAAAGATATGAACGGTGTGGAGCGCATATGGCAGGTTCTCTCATATCGTGAGTGGCAGTTTACCAATATCCCTCAAGAGAAAAGTGTACAACAGCTGTATCTTACCGGTACACACCTACGGGGCAGAAACGTGGAGGCTAACGAAAAGGGTTCAGCTTAAGTTAAGGACAGCACAGCGAGCCATGGAAAGGAAAGTGATACAGTCGAACCTCGTTATAACGAACACTGATATAGCGAATTATCGGTTATAGCGAACTAATTACGAATTTTGGTTGGTCATGCTTCATTTCAGTGACATTTATTCTTTTATAACGAAACCGAAAACGCGAGATCCGCCGCGATATCGGCTGTAACGAAGAAATATTTGGTTTACACGAGGCTCAGAACTTGAAAGTAGCATAAAAAAAACAAAAACCAAAATGAAAATCGAAGGCCGATACACAGCTGAATTTTTTTTTTTATCGTTTGAAAAAGTTTTGCCGTCTGGCACAAAAATCGCGTTTGGATGGTCGCGCCACCTGTGAACAGAGCGCGAAAACTCTGAAAGCTCATGACATGACAGAGGGCCGAAAGGCGGCGCCACTTGTCCAGCGGTAAAGAAAGGCAAGCGCAGCAACATTGGCAACTTTGAGCACAGCGGCCAGTCTTGTTGTTGCAGCGCTCGAAATGGCATCGAAGAGGAAAGCGATCTCGCTCCAGACAAAGCTGCAGATACTGAGAGCTGTGGACAGTGGCCGCAAGAAAAAGGATATTGCTTCGGAATTCGGCGTTCCTCCAAGTACGTTATCCACCATTTTGGCCACTAGAAAGAAGATTGAGGGCAACACCGAGGACGCCATAAAAGCCGACCGTAAACGAGTTAGGCCTTGCCATCACCCGGACGTGGAAGTGGCTTTGCTTTCTTGGTTTAAAGATGTGAGGGCGCGAAATTTGCCGGTGTCGGGAGCACTTCTTCAACGGAAGGCCCACAGCCTGGCCTGCGTACTGGGGCATGACGATTTGTGTGCAAGCAGCGGTTGGCTGCAACGTTTCAAAGATAGGCACGAGATCGCGTGCCACACTTTGTCTGGCGAAGGGTCCGCTGTCGACATGGAGACATGTCAAACGTGGCTGGAGAATTTTCGTCCTCTGCTCCAGGAGTACGACGAGTGCGACGTATACAACGTCGACGAAACCGGCGTGTTTTTCAAGTTGTTGCCAGAGCGGTCACTGGCGATGAAGAACGAGACCTGCCATGGGGGCAAGAAAAACAAAGACCGGGTGACTGTCGTCGTTGCCGTGAACATGGACGGCTCCGACAAAAGACGGCTCACCGTCATCGGCAAGTCGGCACATCCGAGGTGCCTGAAAGGCGTCCGGAATTTGCAGGTTCAATACACGTCGAACAAAAAAGCGTGGATGACGACCAAGCTTTTCGAGGACTGGCTGAGAGCGTTCGACCAGGACATGGAGAGGCAGCACAGGAAGGTCCTGTTGCTCTTGGACAACTGTTCGGCGCATAAAGTTTCGATCGTGCTGAAGGCAGTTCGCTTGCAGTTTTTGCCACCGAACGCAACTTCTGCTTTGCAGCCTTTAGACAAAGGCATTATTCGTTCGCTTAAGTGCAATTATAGGAAGCGTTTGGTGACGCAACTGGTGTTTGACATCGATCGACATAGATCGACAACAATAAACATCAAGACGACACTCGAAATGTTGTACGGGTCGTGGAATGAGGTGAGGCAGTCGACAATAAGGAACTGTTTCGCGGATGCCGGTTTTGTTCTGCCTGCCGACGAAGAAGAAGTGCAGCCCGAAGACCAGGCAGAGCTGGACAGAACTTGGGATCGGCTGGCAGTCCCAGGCGTCGAATTCGACGATTTCGTTTCGGCCGATGAGAACTTGGCCGTGGCGCCCGAGCTGACGGATCAAGAAATTGTGGATCGCGTTTTGTTGCCCGAGGATGACAGCAGCAGCGACAGCGGTGAGAGTGAACGGGATGAACCAACGATGAGCAGTGCGGATGCCGCGGACATGGCCAGGAGGCTGAAAGGATATTTGGAAAAACTCCCGACGACGAAAACTGCTGACGTAGAAAAGGCCCTCTTGAGCATGGACAATGTAGAAAACTTCATTCTGCGCAGCGCTGTGAAAAGCCACCAGACGAAATAACATCTTTCTTCAAATGAACGAATGCAAACCTGTTTGGCTGATCCCGGGCTGGCGTTGCATATGTCTCCTCGCCCAACGCCGCCTCTCCTCCTTCTCTTCTCGCCCAACGCCCCCTCTCCTCCTCCTCCTCTTCTCTCAAAGCTGCTTTGGCAGCTTTTTTTTTTCAACGGTCCCTCTCGGGGCCACCAATCGCGCTTCGGCAGAGCACGCAGGCGCGATGGTTCCCGCTGTGTCTCACTCGAGTTCCTCTCTCTACACCAAGTCGCCTATGCGCAGACACATGGTGCAGTCGTTTCGCGCCACGCACTTTCACGTGCGCGGCGACGTAAGAACAGTCGTGTCAACCTTCCCATATTCCGGCCTATTTTGATTGAATGCCACAAGGAGACAGGTAAGGATTACCACGTTTGGAGTGGGTTCAAAGCCAAGTATATAATGCATTTTAGTGTCTAGAATATTTGCGCGAGCCAAATTACGAATGTGTCACAGCCGATATTTATGTCTACTGTTACAACGAATATCGGATATAACGAACTGATTTACGGTGCCGATGCTACTTCGTTATAACGAGGTTCGACTGTAGGTGTAACGTTAAGGGACCGGAAGCGGGCAGAGTGGGTGAGGGAACAAACGCGTGTTAATGACATCCTAGTCGAAATCAAGAGGAAGAAATGGGCTTGGGCAGGGCATGTAATGCGAAGGCAAGATAACCGCTGGTCCTTAAGTGTAACGGAATAGATTCGAAGTGAAGGCAAGCGTAGCAGGGGACGGCAGAAGGTTAGGTGGGCGGATGAGATTAGGAAGTCTGCGGGGATACGGTGGACGCAGCTGGAAAATGACATGGTTAACTGGAGAGACATGGGAGAGGCCTTTTCCCTGAAGTGGGTGTAGTCAGGCTGATGATGATGATGATAAACCCTTACAAAAAATGATAATTTTCTCCATGATAAGGAAAGAGCTAAATATTTTAAGAACCTTTTACCAACAGAAAGGAAGGGTTAACTCCTTTTTTGGATGACGCTGTCTACAGATTTGGTTTGTTGGTTTCTGCAGACATAGCCCCAACTTCAGCTTCATTCCCTCCGTATTTTTTCAGCAACAACAAACATTTAGAAGTGTTGAAGGAGTAAATTGCACGTTTTTCTTCTTTATAATGAAACGTAAGACAGCATATGTGGATATCATGTAATACTTGCATGTGGGCGCTAAATAATTTATCACTGAATTTCTCTCATTAAAATTCGGTTCCACTTTCAATGGCCCAGCGATGGCTGTGAAGTTAAAGTTTAGTACTATAAGTCACATGAGGCATATGACTCAAAATGCGGATGAATGAAGAAGCACCGTCAGAGGGTCACCAAGGCCAGCTCCCCCAGTACTCTCCTCACGTAGGGCGAAGGTAGGTTCCCCACGAGGTCAACTTAAAAACTGGCCCGAGATGGCAGCCTCCAAGGACAATGTGGAGTAGCTAAGCCTAGCCATGTGCAAATAGCAATACGAGGGTTTAGAGGAATACATGTGAACAACAACAGGTACAACTTAATGATGTTAAAAGCCACTGACCTGTAGGGCTTCTCTCCCGTGTGGAGGCGCATGTGGCTGCGGAGGTCTGACTTCTGTGTGAAGCATGCCGTACAGTAACCGCAGGTGAAGGGCCGCTCACCCGTGTGTGTCCGTACGTGCCGCTTGAGGTTGGCGCTCTGGGCGAAGGCACTAGGGCACAGGTGGCACCGGAAGGGGCGCTCGCCTGTGTGGGTACGCAGGTGCGTTGTCATGCTTGAGCTGGCTGTCGTGACATAGGTGCATAACCGGCATGACCGCACCCGGCCCCGCACAGTCACGAGTGACCGGGACAGCTGCTGGGATGGCAGCCACGAATGGAAGCCTGTAAACACACATAAATAGTTACAAGAGCCTACAACACATGCAGTGGCGTACTTGAGATAGTTCTAGTTAATGATGTGGCAGCTATATAGCACTAACCTCATCAACTGTGGCTTGAGAAAGTACTCACATCAAGATGTAAAACAGTGAACACAATCTGACTACTTTCTTAAAATTTGTACTGTCTTTAAAGGATCTACAAAAACACTACAATATTTTTGTACTGATCTCTGACAGCACTGTCCCTTTAATCTCGGATCAGCCGCAATCAAATCGCCACAGTCCTACTGCAACAGTCATTTCTTCTTTCTATGCACTTTCCTGTTTTTGCATACAAGACTTCAATGCAGAGTGTATAGCTTCAAGATTTTTAATCTGCGTCAAGTCTAACCATACACACAGCTGCTCCATTTGCAACCTCCCTTTTCAGTAACCGGGTCACTCAAAAAAAAAGTAGCTTGGATTTAAGTATAGAGAATAAATTTATCCACTTCAGCAGTGCACGCTTGCTGTGGAGAGAAAGAGCCATGAATACCATGACGAACTGCACTTAACATGGAAACAAAAACTCCCAATTAAATTTGTGGCTCTTTATTAATAAAATAACAATGGAAAGAAAAGATGTCGCTAGCCACGGCATCTGCCATCGAAACCTGAGGCACCTGGCTGTGGCTAACGTGAGAAAAAGGACAGAGAGAGAAAGGAAGGATAGGGGTAGGGCAGCAATGTACACTTATATACAAATAAAAATATACAAAACTCCAATATCTAGAACTAGAGCTGAGGCCTCATAACATACTTGGTTACAAAATTTTTCAGCCTGGCACAAAATTTATAACACAATGCAAAAAAATAGAAGCCTCCCTCTAAAGGAGGCGACCATATATGGAAGCAAGGGAATACAGAACAAATGGCAGTGAAAGAAATATGAATAAATGTTTTCATGAAGTCTTTCCAATAGCATTACTCACTAATAAAACATTTTTTTCTTTGATTACTTAACATCAAATGCATTCCATACTGCATTTTTAAATTTTATATTGAGTTTTCTACAATTACCCTTGATTCACTTTACTGTTTAAATTTGCACTGTGTTTACACTTGCTTTACAAGCATGCCTCATCAATTGGTTCGCAAGGCAATGTCACACAACCCAGAAGACATTTCCCCTACCAATTACAAGTGGTAATGTGTCAACAATCCAGTACTAATAGCAAGTGACTGCATAAATCTAGAATTACCTTGCTCCACATTAATGAGGACAAGCAAAGAAATGCCTCTTGGTGTTAATGAAAACCTCCGTATACAACTGGAAAAGCAACAACTATGATTAGGGGAGTGCATATTGCAACCGCGCAAAACGACGGATATATGCACTCCCCTGTTAACCACCAACTAGCCCGCCTTTGCCTTTTAAACTATGATTAAACTGAAAGAAATTGCTTGATGATGGTTTAACGTCCCAGAGCGACTCAGGCTATGAAGGACGCCGTAGTGAAGCGTTCCGGAAACTTCGACCATCTGGGGCTCTTTAATGTGCACTGACATCGCACAGTACACAAGCCTCTAGAATTTTGCCTTCATCGAAATTCAGCCGCAGCGGCCGGGATCAAACTTGTACAGGCACAAGAGGCATAAAAGAAGTTACTACTGATACGTACAGCAACACAAGACCAATGGTCATTTTCATTAGAAAACAGCAACGAAATAATAGAGTGAACGAGGAAGCCTTAGAAAACATGTCAGGAATGCAGTTAACAGTCTTCGAAGTCCATACTGTCAGCATATGAATAGTTCCAAATGATGCACAACTATCTTACCTACAGTAGGATACAGCTTAAAAAAACAGTAGTTGGTAACAAAGGGCCATGGTCCGTGGCGTCCTTGTTACTCCGCTGACCAATCACAACAGTAAACAAAATCAACCTTTTGATATTTTTGAAGATCAAAAAAAAGCCAGGCATCAAAATTCTTCAGCTTTTAATTTGGTCTGGTGGTTAGCTTTTCATTTAGGAAACAAGGAAAGAATTAACAGTGAACTATTTTTTGTCACGGAAGAATTCTATGTGGCAGTCACTGTAGACTAATGTTGTATCCGACTATAGTGCAGACTCGTCTTTGAGTAGCTACTTGCTTTTTCCTTCAGTAAAGGCGAATGGAACACTCATGGCAGCTGGTTTTCAGTACTTCCAACATTCAAGTCAACTTAAGAGACCCATGACATGCCTTGCCAACATAGTTATTTCTTAGCATTTGGTTGTTGCAGGACATTCCCTTTTCTACTCATTCTCAATGAAATCTATCCGATCATTTTTGGGAGCGTGTTTTCTTCTTTGTAATGATGTGCAAGGCATTAGTACACATAGATTACCACTCGGTATTCGCCGACAACTGCCAAATAAATTGCAATCGAATTTCTCTCTCATGCTGTTCCAGTTTCAACTGCCAAATGGAGGCTGTGCCATCAAAGTTGCGCAGAGGCATGAAAAAACTGTGCTATAATTGCTGTTTTGTCATTTTGGAATACTACAACACTAAAGCCAGCCTGCCTCAATAGCTGGAATGACAATGAATGATGAAGCAGCGATTATATTGCTGTTTTTGCATGCTCCACATGACCTAAACACAAGTTTGACAACACAGAGCTGTTGAAACTGATACCAAAACAACACGAGAGAAAAATTTGATTATAAATTATTCAGCAGTTGTAGGTGAATATCATGTGGTGGTCCATGAATAGCGATGTCTTATGCATCACTGCAAAGAAGAAAACATGCCACCAAAATTAGGTGTCTATACTCCTTTAATGGATAGTCCGTAACAGGGACAAGAACAGGAATGTGCTCAGCATGTCAAACAAAACCAACGAGTCAGCTGCACAGAATGGCTTCCACTTCTTGCAGGCAAGCCACACAGCACCAGCAGTAGCCATTAAATGTAACCACGCTGGTAACAAGATCAGACACCTTGCTGTAGTGAACAGTTCCAGGGTAATAACAAGCACATTCTTTCTGAAACAACTTGACGCATTGATCTCATGGTAGAGCTGAGCAAACCACTCTGACCAGTAGAGGCTGTGCAGTAGGCTGCATCTGCAACAGTGCAAAGGTCATCGTCATTGAAGACCAGATACACACACACACACACATGCCAACACCTGTCATGCAATCTATAGAACCACGTATTAAGCTTAGTGAGATAGTGAGAACAGCTGACAAAACAAAGGTTTGGTGAGACAGCAAGGAAAATGAAAAGTGTTTGCTAAAAGAGGGCACAAACAAGCACTGTGTATGTGTAAATGAAGACGTCTTTTTTGCAAATTTGTAACCCCCCTGCTGTAAAGCCTTCGGGCAATGCAGGGTAATTATTGAATAAAGGATAAAGAATACAAAGACAAGAAATAAAATACAGCTCCTCCATCCTGCATTACCTGTCTAGATGCTTGTGTACTTAACCCTGTAATGCACAGGTATAAGAAAAAATTATAAACAAGTTATGAACTTCCAGGGTTTTATCACTAATGGCCCCTTCATTGCCCGAGGTGCACAAAACTTGGAGATAAATAATTATCAAAATTTAGCTAACTTTGTTAATTTCTGGATGTACAAGGACAACAAAACTGTGCATGAATATGCAGGAGCATACAGTAGATCAACTGCAAGCTTCAAAACATGCGCCATCGCCTGTCAATGCAGCATTAACATCACAGAAATTTTAAGGTGTTTCATCGTCAAGGCTAGCCTTTGAGTGAATTGATATTTCAGCATGCTTCCTGCATCACTGGCAGGATACTTCGACCTTCTTTGATAAACATAATGGAAAAGACCATTTCTACAAGTGTGTTAGTAAATCATGCATTCTTTAAGCAGAAATGAAAATTTGCATTTTTACAATCTGTACCAAAGGTAATAAATATGCCAGGCACATTATGGCCTACTTCAAGCATGCCCACACTTGCAAAGCCAAACATTCCATTACATGCTATTATTTCACTGCACTTAGAAACTAAAAATAAAAATAAAATGAATGTCCCAGGAAAACAACTTTTATCAAAATGAATGAAGTAACACAAGTCAGTGAGAACAATCTGCTGTATGAATCTCATAATGTAATAAAAAACTGGCCAGCAGACAAAATGCGTCCAAATTTTCGATTCAAACAATGCTGCCACAAGGTAAGCAGACCTTCGTACATTACTGCACAGCCATTCTGTCATTTAACATTGTCATCCAAGAGGCCCACTCTGACAGTCGCATGCTCCCCACATACAGTATGTGTCATACTTGGAGGGAAGATGTTAAATGGTTAAACCGGCTCTTGACGTGGGCAAAAGTAAGTACATATAACCGAGAAGCAAGAAAAAGGCATAGAGAGCTCACGAGGAGGAACCTGATGCTGCACTCCTGTTTCGAAATGAGGCCTACTTTTCTCTATGTTAAGAGGCGGTGTAACTATTTCTCGCGTTACCTCCCTCCAAGTATGCACATACTGTACAGCTGGACGAATGTGCAGTCACTGGCAAAGAAAGGAAGCTTGCTAGCCGCTTCGAATTAACCATGCAGTAATTCAAACAACTGCACAGGACAACACAAAGGTCTGATTAGTTAAACTGCGCCACCATGCAAGAACAAAACACAAGCCACAGAAAACATCAGCAGGCAAAGGTTGGCAACAAAAGGATGCAACAACTCCCCATGCACAAAAACCAAGGCAGAATCGATTAACCAGAACTGTGATCAAAACATTCTGCAAAAGGTTTCTGAACACCTCAGGCTTTTTGTGGAAAACGCTGTCAACCATATTTGCTGCCATATTATCTGGTGTTCTTACAAAGCACTCGCTGCATTTAAGCACATAGCAATGCACTTACTTCACCAGAAAGGTGCCTACAATGAGGCTGGCTGTACACCCTGAACTCGGGCATCGCCAGTGATGGCGTCACTTACTGTAGAAGCCCCAATGGGCTAGTTTAAGGGGATATACTCATCGTTTAGAAGTCTTGGTCACGTTGGGCTAGCTCAGGGATTCTCAAATAGGTTCCGCAGAACCCTTGGGCCCCATGGACTGTTCTTCGGGTTCCTTAAGCATGTTAATCAACACATGCGTCAACCCACCCCTTACCTTCACCCACTTTATTTTGGGACTAATCGTACTATAACTGCTTACAGTAGACTGCACCGCTGTACAGCCAAGCATTAACTGAATTTGGGCATTTTCTGCGGGGCAATGCATCTGCATGTTCTTATTTTTTGCATGCATATTCAGGCACGAAAAAAAGAAGCCCAAATGCTCAATGTTCCTCCAAGGCTAAAAACATAGTGGATCCCTGGGTTAGCTGATGGCTGGGGCCAGCATACTGAAGCCAATGACCAAAACTGCACACAAAATATTGTTAAGTCATGCACAACAGCTTGAGCAGGTTTTAATGAATGCGAAGAGGATCTCTCTAAATCCATGTTTTGTAAGCATATGGAACTACAGAGCATGGCCAAAAAGTCGAACTGAATCCTATACACAAAACAACAAAAAGCCAGTGTACGTCTGAGAGCGTGTCAAGCACCATTTCAGTATATGCCACATATTTATCTTGCACATCAGTGATTTGTGGTGTGCAGCTATAAAATAGGTGGTAATAGGCGGCTGTAAAAGCTCCCCACAAGAAATAGCCTCAACAGTGCCACACATTAGTGGCTCACAAATTAACATTTCATGTCAGTAGGAAGTCAGCTGAAATCCACTTAAGCATATTATGGAGTAAATGCAAAGCTCATTCATTGAGCAAGTGCCTAATCCACACCAGCCTCAGAACGGATAGCCAGCACTGTGACAGACAGATCTTGTCACAAGGGCAACCGTATCATCCTTGGTGGCATGTTCACTCCCCGGACCTCTGCCTTCATTTGATCACCAGAATGGAACTTCACGGTACAACTGCACACATCACCATGAAGCACACACCTCCGAAGCTGCAATCACACGAGTTTAGGAGTAGACGAAACAAGGCCGTTCATCTTTAGAGCAAGAGGAGATGTATGCATTCTACATACTGAGATGACGTCCGCACGACCAAAGCAAGAGCTAAAGCTCAAGAATGACACAGTGCACTGGCCAAAAGGCCCCTTGTATGCACGTTCACTTTTTCCTGCATTGTCTCTCATGCAGAGGCAAAGCTACCACAACACACAGCTATCATCTGACTGCACAGCTGTTATTTCTGCCAAGTGGCAATCTTTAGCAATCCAGCATGAGTGCGCTTTAGCAATTACTTGAAATGGAGCTATTTCTAAGCAGCTATAAGCCTTTACAAAATGACACATGCAGTTGAATTCAGCCAGGGAAATGATACATGGTGTCTAAAAATAAACTTCAAGAACTACAACTTAAACCCAAAACAAAAGCATTCATCTCAATGAAACTTTCAAGAACAGCTTCAACACAACTGTATCAGTCAAAATAGCAAAATGTTGGCCACCTTGCTTTCAACACATCAAGCACAAAGCATTAAAAATTCTTGCAAGTTCTTTATAACCACTCTGCAAATTCTCAAGTACATTTTGAAATAAAGCACAGTTTTGCAGAAGCAATCACATGAAACTCAATGTCAAGTGATGTAACCGGTAACACCATTCAGAACATGCCGGCAGCTTGTCCACCGTAAGTCCCCCCAACACTGGCGCACAAGAAAAGAACATGCTATGCATACATTATGCACATACATTTCATTACACGCCAATACAACTTTTAACTTAATTTCCGATAGCTATACTAATGCCAACAAAAATAAAAATGAAACGATGTGAAACATCCACAATTGAGATTTCCAGAGTTAATGGAATATGCTGCAACGAAATCACAGCTTTATATACATTCACAAGCTAGGACACTGACAAGGAGCTTTTGAAATGCATGGCGTGGTAATAAAAAAAAAAGGCTTTATAAGCAGACTGTTTCCATGCACAATGCTGTGTCCAAACCTAAGGTTTGACACACACATCTGGCCAGGTAGTAAGTTGTATCAACACAAAAAGGAAATGCCAATCAATGGTTTTACCCAGAGCAGTGGTCTGGGTTTCCTTCATTGTGTTGGAATGAATGTTTTGTCTACTTCCCGGTTCTATTTTACACAGGCGAAGAGCTAGAAATAAACAGCCAGAAGCAATATACAAGGTGTCTATTTTGCTGATAAAAGCAAGCACACCATTAAAAAAATAAAAAGTTATCTCCAAAAGTTCAAAAGTTGCAAAACCTCTTTCTTGAGAATTTTTTTTTCCTGGAATGCAAGTGTAGAGCAAATCATGCAAAATTGTATGAGGCCTTTTTTTGTATCGGCATCACAGTAGTTCATCACATCTGTATATCCTAGTGCATTTGGCTCACATTAGACCTTGCATGCCATTAAATAATGCACAACCACACAGGCACAAAAAGGCAATTACCGACAATCACAAGCTGCTTCATGTTGGTCACAAGAGCTCTGTGCAGTAAAACTGGCCCTGCTGCTCTTACCAGTAACTGATGGCTTTAATGAACCTCAGTGACTACCTCTTCGTGGGTTGTTAATAACTGCAATGCAATGTCTTGACGGCAAAACAGGTTACAGTGCCTAGGAACCATGACTCTGCATAAATGGTTAGCCAAAAAAGGGCACATATTGCTCAAAGGACATCGACAATTAACTTGACACCAAAATACCTGCAATGGTTAGAGAGCTAGAACAGTTTATGACCTACTTTGAGTGATGCTAACAAGTGCATCCAATGATGACACATGAGAGAACTAGCATTTCAGACAGAAATTGAAGCAATGACTTTTCTTTGGAGAACCAGCACTATCAGAAATATGAGCCTGCTGCTTCTAGCACACACAATTATTTTTTCGCTACATTAACAAGCAAGGGGAGAGAAACCAATGAAATTGCAAATATTCAGCTTGTGCTGTTCATACTAGCTCTAACATCAAGACTGTTATGCCATTCTGAGGCACAACAGTAATTAGTAAGGTTGCTTGCAAACATCAGTAGCCCTACAAAACCACAGGCCGACATACTTAAATGCACACACTGAAAAATTATTACACAGCCATTTACTACTACAACCAAGCGCATGTTTTCTAGCACACTCATCCTGTTAAAAATAAATGTGCCTCGGATAAACTGAAAAATAACCCAAAAATAACTGTGCACTTGTGCACGAATACTGACCAGTTGCATGCAGCCTGCAACACTAATGTAGGGCACAAATGCATCATGAAAAACAATGATTGTGGAATAACAAAGCAAGTAAATATGAGGATAAGCACAGTAACATGAGAGCCTCACCAATTAAAAAAAAAGGTTCAAAAATGCATTTTAACTACAAATGAACGAAATTCTGCTGATGCTAACACAGAACCAGGACACTGTCCCCAGGCATACCAAAGCCTAGGCCTCATGAACACTTAACCCTGCCAGCGTAAAGCACTATCAAATACACCGGTGTTCACATCTAGAGAGATGGTAACGTAACAATATGGCCCGGCTTAATGCCATATCCATAGTAAAACGACTATATAACTGGACATGCCTACCTCGCAACGAGCCTGATAGGAAAAGTGAAAATGACAGTGCTGACAACTAGGATAAAATCTACACCATTTTACTTCAGCCAAACATACTCCTAGTTTTCGCTACCTCCAATGGGCAAGAAGGTGAAACTGATAATTGTACTGTAACCCCAATGCGATTAGCCACTCCCAAGACAGCCTGCACCTGATGAGAATGCGTGGTATATTCTCATAAGGATGCACTACCCAGTGCACACTGCCCTCACGGACAACATCCACACTGGTCAGCAAACAAATTCTAGAGCCTGTGATTGTGGCACTCAACAGTGACATCCATATACCCATGCACTGCATAGACGGTCGTGTATACAGCTATTGCTGTAGAAGGCAAAGTAAAGCTGCATATTCTAACAAGCCAGCTGCTGCCATCTCTTAGCACTGACATGACATGCCACTATGCATTGTCATCAGGCATCTCATTTTCAAAAACTTAACGGTGCCAGTGCCAGTGCTAGGGCCAGTATACTCTAGTTGGTAATTTTTTTATAACGAATCAAGTCTTGATCACTGTAACAGTTGCACATGCTACCGTCATGTTCATGAAAGCCTGCTCGTACTTGCTGCCTCTACCTTAAACCTGCAAACGGGCAAAGCTAAGTTCAACTTTAATAAGGCCTCCCAACATGTAAGCTACCTCACCTGAAGAGACATACAATAATGAAGAAAGAGGCTGGGACCGAAATGACATCTTTCCATTCTGCACAGGACGCAATATTGATGTCCTCAACCACAATGCCTTGTCTATCAGTCGTTTCACAAAGGGTTGTGTAAGTGTACCCGCATATGCCGCATCAGTTCATGATCCCCTGGGAAATCCGTGCAGCAGATTAGGCATCTGTGCCTGTTTTGGCTTCGATGTGTGTGAGTCACCAAGTGGCTGCGAAGGTTGCTCGGGTGCGCAAAGGCACGTGAACAGTGCCGGCACTGAAACGGCTTCTCGCCTGTGTGCGTCCTCAGGTGCGTTGTCATGTTGAAGGAACTCTTGGTAGCATAGCCACACAACCGGCAAGTCCGCACCTTGGCAGCGACTGTGAACAGTGGTTCCAAGCTACCGCCTCTCCTGGACCCTGGAAGCACGGGATGCACTGTTTTACCACAGCTGTCTACATGGCTATGGCAATATAGATGTAAAGAAAGTGTCCTCATAGACCAGTGATTTTTCAGGCAGAACTGCGGAGAGAACTTAAGCGCCACTGAATCTGACTGTCAAGCCCTGAGGAGTGTTGTGAAAACAAAACGACCATTGATGAAACTATAATTACTTTCCCTCTTGCAGCATTTCCTTTTTTAACACAAAAGAACAGCCACACAAATATTCTTTTCACTGACGCAATCACGCATTGCCTTGTTGCACTGCATCACTTAAAACATGCACCTGCGTCAATAAGTAGCAGTAAATCCTACTGGTTATTACACATTTATGCGCTGAAGTTGAATTGGCCCACATGGCACACCTATATGGTCTCATCAGGAGAAAAGTACTGGCATAAGCATATGTGCATGCTGCCACCACATCACATTTCATCTGCAAAGAGGGCCGACAGCTAGATAAGAAAGCAGCTGTCTACATAGTAAAATTCTCCTCAATGTACAGAAAACTACAAAAGGCAGCTTGGCATAACACAGGAAAAGGCTTCATTACATTAAAGGCCAAATAGTCTAGCAGATGGTTTTTTTCCTCCAGCTACTGTGAAAGCAAAGCCTATCAAAATGACAAATGCATTTTATGCCTACTTCCTCTTGTCAAAAAAATATACCAAATGGTACCTGGTACCTCTCTGCACCATTTTTGTTCTCACTAGAAAAGTGACTGCAAACTACATCTTCTCTCTACCTAGCCACACCACCTGCGACACCCTAAGTATCACTGCCTGCTCAGAAAACCGTCTATGAGCTTGGTGCCTATTATAAGACACTTGCTCTTGGCAAAGTTTAGGGACGCTCCAGACGCCCTACTGTACGCATGGAAAAGCCAAATCTGCGAAAGCGGTCACTTTAACAGCCCTACTGCTCAAGTCTACTGCTATGAAACGTAACAGATGACCTTATAAGGCGCTATGAGTAGCATTGACAGAATTGAAGCATTGCATTATAGCACCTCAAGAAAAAAAATAAACAAAAGCTACGCCCCTAAAACATACCTTACAAGATGAAAATCACTGTTAGATAACTCTCCAACTCAACACATGAGACGCACACATCATAGCCTACAAGCAGTAAACATCAATCTAGATCCGGCCTCGACAGAGGCCTAAAACAAGCAACGCCATAAAGCTTGAAATAATTTTTGCGTTTTCTAAGTGACGACTACCACCCCATTAACAATTTGGGGATAATTTAAAACATGGAAGCGTATGAGTAACATCAGAGCCACAGAAGAGCCACACTACTCTCTCCCCTCTTTTAAACCCTTTCATCCCTCCCCTAACAGCACAGTTAATGCAACTCTTCAGAGTAAGCTTTTTTCTTTACGCTACCTTTCCTTTCTCTGAAATTCTTTTCTCTTCCCCCACCAATCCAGCAAACAGAACCTCTGCTCACAGATACAAATGGCACTTACATCAAGAGCTGTCACAGTGCAAAATGCACACCTGAATTATATGCCATGTGAAAACCACTAGAAAGGGTCATGACCAGCTGAACACAAGCAATCAATGCAGGCGTTCAAAAGCCATTGTAGCTGCATCCTGCCATTCTGTCATGGACAGCCGAACGTCTGCTCATATTAATTAAACACCGACAAAGCAGCAAAATAGTTCTGCATAAAACAGACAGTTGTAAAGAAAGGCGTCTTGAAGAAATATACATTCAAATGAACTGCACAAGCACAGGTTTTTTTATGTGCCTTAATGTGCACAATGAACAATAAGCTTACAACTGCCATTTCTTGATAGTTACCAAGTTTTTGCACTGCTTTTCCAGAATAATGAAATAGATTTTGCATGTTTGCAAACATTTGATTTTTTTTTGGCGCGAAATATGCAGTCTTGAAAACTCAACTTTCCTTCAAAGACACTGTACAATGCATGCCTTTAGAATTTTGCATTCAACTAGCCAAAGAAGTTCAGACTACTTCTTCATATGGTCTTCCAACAAAAACTACATCTGTTAGCTTATAAATGACCCACCTAGGGAAGAAACTAATTTAGACCCAATAAAATGTCATAAATTCTGGCCCAGCAGTTGTACTCAAAGCCAGGCTAGGGCAAGTAACCGGCCGAGCTAAGTGGGGTGGCTAGCAGATGGCATGGTGAGGCAAAGCACAGTTTACCGACAACTAAAAGTAAAGGTAATGAACTGCCTAACGTGCTTGGTAGAATAACCCAAGACAGAAGATCCCCGATGAACGAGAAATTACGATGAACTGCCAAAGTGCTGTCGTCCTCAAATCGCACAATGATCAGAAGGCAGCACAATGCTTTCTTAGCTTTTCTGTTTTCTTTATTATGCCATTTTGTTTCCACTGAGGCACACAAGCTCATGCTGCTTCCTATAGTAAAGTCTTGTCTAACTTAAGCTGCTACTTCTGTTGCTTCCACTGTTCACTTCCAAGAAATTGTCGATAGGGCTTGCACTAGCCACTGTGTTGCATTCACACTGCTATTTCCTGCAACACACTAAGGGTAATCTAACAAATTAAAACAGCTTGCACAGATGGCAAGGGCAAGCCGAGTGGTGAAAAGCGTGCAGTGATTTTGTTGACTGCTTCTCTACCCCCCCACCCCTATCAGACCTACATGGACTAAACTAAATTGCACAATAAAAAATTTTCTGTCTCAGTCTTGTAACCAAGATGTGACAGGATTTTTCATTTCTCACTGCGTGTACACAAAAAGAAAAAACTCAAGCTAGCAGCAGCTTGCATAACTCTGGCAGTGAGTGACTGAACATTCACTGAGCCCTGTTCGCTAAGGTTAATAACACACAGTAAATATGTGCTAAGAAGGCATTCCACATTTTTCAAGCCCAGCTCATGAGGTCAACGCACTTCAGCCTAGTCTTTTCAAGCACTTTTATTGCACGGAACAGACAACATACAGCAAGTTTACTGCAGCTTGAAAAGACACTACCACATAGACAATTTCAGCAAAAATAAAACTGACCAGAGACCATAACCTTTGGGCCCTAACTGCACAGCACAGAGCACTCCTTACAGATTTTTGCAAAGAGGAACACACACACAAAAAGCTACAATTTTCATAGCAGCACACAAAAAAACAAAGGCAAGTCTATCTTTCACGTGAAACACAAAACAGAAAACAAGCAAAAAAACAACAAACAAAACTTATACAAAAATCACAGAATTACAATTAAGTATTTCTATCCCATATCTAAGTAGAATGTTAATTTGTTCACGAAATAGCAAAAATAATTCAGAGGGTTCAAAATCAAGCAGAGGAGACATGAACGGATCACAGGAAGACCTCCGACTCGGTCGTCAGACAGGACAGTTTCTGATCGCCTTGCTAGGGCAATGCAGTATTGTTACATCTACTGAAAGCTCAGACAAAATCAACCAAACAAGGAACACAGAGAAAAAGAGATCAGAACTTGTGAACTCGTATGACCAGTTCTTAAAGCATACACAGATTCCTTTCCCCCGACTTTAACCCAAGAATCCCTGTATCCTTGCAAAGAACATATACATTTGTGCACATACTCACTATACTGGCACATCTTATGAAAAAAAAAATTCAGAGGACAATTTTAAATTACAATCTGTTACACAAAACTGTTGCATTGTTCCAGTGAAAAAAAAAAAGAACTTTGGCAAGAAAAAGTTGCCCATATAGGGGCAGTTCCATGAGTACTTTGACTAGACATACATTCCAAATTCACAACTGTTGAACAACTCTCCAAACACACGTATCTAAGCACGAACAAACAGAACAACTCTCCAAACACATATATCTAAACATGAACAGAACATTTTTCAAATATAAGCAAAACTTTGTACTTGTGGAGTCAAACGATAGAATGGCAGTACCTAAACGCTCCAAAAGGTTACAACAGTTTACAAGTTAATACTCCCCCACCAAAGGCATAACACTATTCTGCAGAAAAGGGTCGTTAAAGCACAAATTTCCATAGTCTCCACTGAACTGTATGCCATAGAATTACTGCAAGCAGCGTCGTAAAAAACAGCCATTCCTGCACTTCTACTGTTTCATTTTTTTTCTTACAACAGGTTTAGAATGAGGCACATTCTTCATAAACAGCTTGACAACAGAGTTCCTCATGTCCCTCAATTTTAATTATTTCTCCTTACCTTTGAACAGCCTTCAAAATCCTGATATCATAAGGGCTTGAGGCCTTTTGTAGCTCCAGACTGGGAGCATTGGCCACAGCGTGAGTACCAAAGAACAACCGGCAACAATAACAACCACAAGTAGCCAGTACTGCAGCAAAGCTAGACGGTTACACAAGTAGAATGATTGCAAGCAGCTTCATAAAAAACAGCCACTCCTGAAATTCGACTATTTCATTTTTTTGAGAAATAACTTGACAACAGAGTTTCTCATGTCCCTCTAGTATGGCAAAGCAGTCATGGAACTTGGAATTCACGGGTTGCAAGGAGCTGAGTCGGTGCGATTGTGGATGAGCAGGTGCCTCTTGAGAGTTGCCGGCCGGGAGCTCCGATAGGGGCACAGGTGGCACCCGAAGGGTTTCTCACCAGTATGGGTTCGTGCATGGCTGACAGCATTATAGTTAGTGACAGTGACACAGCTGCACAGGCAGCACACATAGCCTTTAGCAGTTCGGATGTACAGTTGCAAAGGCTGCTGCAAAGTGTCGGGGCTCGATGGCGCTGTATAGAAAAAAAAAAAAAGAAAGTGTACTGAGCCAACAGTGCCAGGGAAAACTCAGGTGCTAGTTGGTTCTACATTCTTCCGTACTGAGTGTTAAACACGACATACGCAGATGAGACAACGGACTTAAACACGTGAAGTGTGCTTTGTGTGTATAAGTCCTTTTCCTCATCACACTTTCGAGGAGTGAACCCATTCATCGAAAAATGGTTACTAGCTTTCACAAACGCATGCCCAACCAATAGCCTGAGGAAGCAACCTTCTGCCAATGAGACTTTGGCAGATGTTCCTGTTCACCAAAAAGGTTTATTTCACTTTCCCTGAAAGGCCTCATAACATTCTTGCAAAAACAGTACAACTGATAGAAAAAGCACCTTCATTGCAAAAAGAAAAAAGTACACTGAGGTAACAGGATCAAAAGCCAAGGCAAACTAATCATGTAAAGCGGCCACTAAGGGCAAGAGAGAAGGCTAAAAAAAAGGCAGCTATTGCATTTAAAAGAGGGGAAATAAGCAAATGAAAACATACAAACACAATATGCAGCAAGAAAAAGTCCACAAATGAGCACTGCCGAGCAACAAGGATCACACGCGGTTACACACACACACGCACATGCGCGCACACACGCACACATGCAAAAAGCACGCACGCCCACACGTGCACACTCACGCACGCATGCACAAAAAGCAGCCAGCAAACTAAGAAAATATGAGCATGTGCAGTAATATATGTTAGCATGATGATTCAGACACCATGACATGTGGCAATATATTCCACAAGCCATAACAAAGGCACTTTACAAAGAATGTTGAGAACCGCCTTTAACACAACATAAACAGTGTTGTGTGCATTACAACTGGCTTATTTTGACACCTCTACAAACTAAAAGACTGCACCTGAAGCAAATGTGTGATGAGCAGAGCAAGCAGCACAAGCAAGAAAGTGGACAAAGACATCATGAAACAATGCATAGTTCTAAGCTGCCATTGAGAAAGTGTGATTAAAACCTCTCGCAGGTGTTTCTTTCATGTTGATTACATTAAGCTGGCTAAATCTCGAAACCAAAACAGAATGTCACCATAGAGGCAGAAAAATATTGGTCTTTTTACACCAGGCAGTGTCCTTTAGGTTTAACGGACACCTGCATCCTTTTACAATCTGGTTTGATGCCTCTTGAAAGCACCATGCACCACCAATAGCACTGCAGGCTCCCATTTTCTACAGTCACCTATTTTTCACTGTTGTTTTGTCCATGTGGAAACAATGTCGCCATTTAACAAAACTTGCTTCATATCAGAATACGTACCAAGAACAGCCTAAACAATAAGCAAGACACACAACAGAGCCCGGGGGGAAGTGCCTGATGAGAGCCAGCTCGCAAACATTAAAGTGTGGTCACATGATCAGAATATATATGTTAGTACACCACATTGAGTCATTTCCCCATTCGACAAATTTCTGAGCCATTTTAACATGACAGCCCCTCATTTGAACAGTAATATAGTGCTGGTTCTTTCTGCATAAGGAAAGACCTTTCACTTCCACTGCAATTTTGAGTTGTGCTCTGCTGGTCGGTCAATTCTTCCAGGTTTTGGAAAGAACACCATGGGCCAGAGGATTTGAGAGGCACTGTCATGGAAGCTGGTGAATTAGCTTTAATTGCCTGCCACTCTTGACCGCACCACAAACCCTTGTTGCTCAAGCACTTCCACATATCCTCGCCTGCAATGAACAATGACTGCTAGGGCCAGTGATCAAGCCAGCTTGTTTGTATACACTAATGTATGTTTAAGGCAGTAAGCCTGCTATAACGGCTCACAGACGAAAAAAAAGGCAACACGGGCAGTGCAGTAGAAAAACAGAGGTCAAGTTTACGCTCTTTCCTAAGCACGGTGTTGCAGCCAAATGCTAAAATGTCAAAAGGATGAGATGGGAATGATTGTAAGTAGCTTCGGCTATTGTGCTGCCTCAGAGGTGTCCAGTCCCCATGCCAACACAGTAGCCATGTGAAACTATTAGAAATGAATATCACTACTTGTAAAATATGCATGCGAGCAAAATGTGTGCCTTGCATAGTGCCTGGAAGTTTTCTTAGGCAGTCAGCACATTCAACAAGCTTCGTCTCCTTGAGGTACCTTGGTTGTTAGGTGCGAGTCCATGCGTAGAGACAACCGGTCACATTAGCTTAGAACCTTAACTACTACTACTACTACTACTACTACCGGTCCTTCCAATATTTCCTACACATTAAGCAGACACAGTCAAAATACGGCCATTCAAACTTCAGGAACAGCAAAAAAAAAAAAACTCCACCTGTTTGAATCAGCTGCCTAACCGGAAACAGAGGCACAGCCAGTCAACCACATATTGAGACTCGCTGGCGCAGTTGCTCCACCCGACTAGTTGGGCTTCTTTGATGCCCGAGCATGATTTAAATTGATTTTGGCAGCTGCTGCCAGTCCACGAATATGCGTGCGCAAGTGCTTCATCAGGGCTGGCTTCTCGGCATATGAAGCAAAACACACGGAACACTTGAGGG
Organism: Amblyomma americanum; assembly: GCF_052857255.1. NCBI lineage: Eukaryota > Metazoa > Arthropoda > Arachnida > Ixodida > Ixodidae > Amblyomma > Amblyomma americanum. Next base: position 55,687,402 of record NC_135506.1, read on the forward strand.
GCTTCTCGGTCTTGTGGGTCTGTACGTGGCTGGCAGCTCTGGAACTGCTGGCACAGCTGTAGCCGCATCGAAGGCAACGGTAACAGTTGCCGTCCTGGACATATAATGGTTGCGGTGGTGGCTTAACTGCCTCCTGACCTGGTGCTGCAGTGCAAGAAAAAGAATGTATGAGCAAAAGGGTATTCCAAGAGCAAAGTGCTGTAGAAGTTTTCATAGCTCTTTGGCTTTAAACCCCTGGCTTTAGACCCCTGGCTTTAGACCCCTGGCTATAGACCCCTGGCTATAGACCCCTGGCTTTAGACCCCTGGCTTTAGACCCCTGGCTTTAGACCCCTGGCTTTAGACCCCTGGTTATAGACCCCTGGCTATAGACCCCTGGCTATAGACCCCTGGCTATAGACCCCTGGCTTTGAACCCTTATTTTGGACCTCTTGTTTTAGATATATGGATATAGATCTTTATATTCAGATTCTTTACTTTAGATCTCATCTTACAAAGATTTACAGCTTAGCCTTGGTATAATCAGCTGTCTTCTACCTAGAGGTAAAACAAAAGCTTTCCGTTGCAAAGGCTATAGAATTTGTATAAATTTTCCAGCTACTTCAGTGGTACACAGTGAGGAAAATAAAATGCTCTCTCCTATGCAGCCAGCTGACACCTCAATGAAGGCAAAGCACTTATTTGCAAGAACTAAGAGCTAGAATGATTGACTGAAGGAGATAAAGTAGAAGAATAGAAACTAGCAACATGCATCAGCTATAACTGATTAACAAAAGAAAAGGGCCAGGGGAACAATCAGAAAAAGGAAAACCCCTGATAAAACAAGGAACCAGAGACCAGGCATTTTCACATGCATACACACACAAGGAACGTGAATAACTGAGGCAAGGTTCCAAAGCAAGCAGACTGCCCAACCAAAAAAGCACACAAGTAAATGCACAGCAAACATAAAGGACAAGCACAGCAATTGCATCAAGATACAGGGCACCTGGACCAGTTCCATGCCATCCACCAGAAAAGTATTGCTTAAGCCCTTTTGGGACACAGATCATTTTAACGTGCATCGTCAAGGTGTCAGAGCACCGACAACAGTATATAAAATGCTTTTCTCAACACAACACACACCACTGTCACACTACACAGCACCTGCACAGCCCAAGGTAGTAAACAAAAAGCCAGAAGCAGTCTGCACAAGAGCCAGCTGTCAGGTAGAAGCCAAAAAATATGCAGCCTAGTAAGAAACGAATATAGGTAGTTAGCCTTCCAAAGCCCAAACGAAGCAAGGACAGTCTTAGAATATTTTGTGGCTTTTTCTTACAGCCACGAGACCTCAAGCATCCAAAGCTGCAAAGAAACAATTCAGAGATTAGAAGGCATTCTCAAAGAGACACAATGAAAGATTTTCTGAAAAGTCTATGTACACAGCCATGTGTCAAAGAAGGAAAGAGTGAAAAGAGTACTGACATCGCTACCGTGAAGCACTCGAAGCATATCTGTTGCTCGCAAATTCCTCTACTACTTGACAACTGTCACGCTTAATGACAAGGCTTGGGTTTAGACACAGTAGCATGCAAGCTTACAGCCAACAAGTGCTTGCTAGGCACCCACTGAATTGCACAAACTGAACAGTGAGATTTGCAAGCGTGCTACGCAAGCATAGAATTTAGTGCGCAAGCAGCCTTCTGCACGGCTCACACACAGAAAAGAAGGCTTGCACATTTGAACAACAAAGCACGAAGTCACGCTGCTTTGAAGAAAGCAGCGTGACATAGAGGCAAGGCTTTTCGAAACCCCCCACAACAGAAGCGACTACCCCATATCATTCACCAGAGTAGCTGTTGACCACATACCTTCTCCAATGCACAGACTCTTCAATGCCACATTCGATGACGACCATTCACAAAGAATGTGCATGGCACTTGCAGCCTTGCACAGGGTACTGAGGTGATAAGTAATCGTCAACATAAACAGAGATCTCAACGAAAAAAAAAAAAATTCACTTGATCCTTTCAAATCACTTTAATAACAATACTGAAGAAAGAGAAAAAACTCGATTCCAAAGAAAAGCATGCAATTCGGTGCCACACGAATTGCTGCAAACTTTTCTGACCAGCACAAAGCTCTAACGGTAGCGTGACCTCGAAACCGACAACAAAGGGGAATGTGGGACACAAATCGGGACAAAAGAAAATGCAAACTCTTCTATAGGTGTATTTGAAAGAAACGCAACGAAAGTGCATGTATTGTGAAATATACACATCATTAACACACTACTAGCAAATATCAAACATACAAGCACACTTTAAAATACAAAAATATGCTCACAAAGCAACAGCTATGAAGAACTGCCAGATCAACATAAACCAAAGTAAGTACATATGGTCAAAGCCTGACCTCCATCTAGCAATGTATAACATAACCTGCCCACCTAAACTCCCTGCCATGCCACACATACATTGTTCCGTGCTACAAAAAAAAAAAGCAAGCGTACGAAAAACTAGCGAACAACAATATGTGTTGAAACTGAAAACTTCGAAAACCACACAACAAGTACCTGACAAGGTCTACCCCCTGCCTGCCCCCCCCCCCCCTCTGACCAGCATAAAGCTTTAACAGTAGCGTGACCTCGAAGCCGACAACAAAGGGGAATGCGGGACACAAATCGGGACAAAAGAAAATGCAATCTCTTCTATACATGTATTTGAAAGAAACGCAACGGAAGTGCATGTATTGTGAAATATACACATCATTAACACACTACTAGTAAATATCAAACATACAAGCACACTTTAAAATACAAAAATATGCTCACAAAGCAAGAGCTATGAAGAACTGCCAGATCAACATAAACGAAAGTACGTACATACGGTCAAAGCCTGACCTCAAGCTAGCAATGTTTAACATAACCTGCCCACCTAAACTCCCTGCCATGTCACACAGACATTGTTCCGTGCTACAAAAAAAAAGCAAGCGCACGAAAAACTAGCCAACTACAAAATGTGTTGAAACTGAAAACTTTGAAAACCACACACCAAGTACCTGACAAGGTCTACCCCCTACACCCCCCCCCCCCCCCCAAGTGAAACAACAAAACTCAATGAATCAGACACAGTGGCAAATGCCTGGCACAAATGGTGCAACCGCTGCACCACTGCTGCAACAATGGAGCGCTAACAACAGTGCATCCCCTTCTGGGGCCATCAAAACATGCTCGTGCGGATGAGGTGGCGGGTGCGCAAGTGAGAGTTCAAACCCGATTTCTGGGCACTTGCAAATGGGCACAGGTGGCACGTGTAGGGCTTCTCGCCTGTATGCATGCGCACGTGAGCAAGCATGTTGGTGCTGATGGGTGTGACATAACCGCACACAAGGCACCGATATCTGGAGTCAGCCTTGACGTAGAGACATGGTGGGTCAGCTACGGGTGGGTCAGCGACGGGTGGGTCAGCCGTGTGGGTGCGTGCATGACAGAAGGTGTCGGCACCAGAATTCAAAACGAGGTCACACTGGAGGCACTTGTACTTGCGGCCGACTTTAACAAACGACAACGGCTGCAAAGAGCTGGGTTGGCCTGGTGCTAGAATGCAGGAGAGAAAAGAAAAGAATGCAATGCATGAATCGGCATTTGTTTCTTTAAATGAAACGTTAGGAAGTAAAAAAAAATAAACGGGGACACAGAAGCCTATACAATGCAAGTTAGCTATTGATTTCCAAGACAGACATAGCCTACTCGCTGGATGGGCTTGCACCTAATTTAGCCTTGCCAAGTAAAAAAAAAGACAATTCATCTTCAGCAAGCCAAAAGGCCTTTCTGGGCAACTGAAATGAGTTTCGTGGAAACTAATAAAAAGGAAGGTAAACCTGAAAAGCCACAGGCTATTAAGTCTGGCTACAAGTTGTAGGGCATAAACTACGGCTATTAAAGCTAAAAACCAGTGAAAGAAATTTATAAGAAAGCGGCCATTGAGAGCAACTTGAAGGACTTCTGGGCCCCCTCTGATCGAGGGTTTTGTTAAAATCCTGTGGTTGTAAGGTAAGGTCACAAAAAACAACCTACCACAACAACCTACCACTAAATTTTTGAGTACATAATTTTTTAACATACTATTAACAGAGTTACTGCTGCTGCAATTATCAATTTCGCCATGCTTTCTCATATGCACCCTTTTCAAAATGACTTTTCTTTTCATATTGAGCAATTAGCCTCCACAAGCAAAATCATCTTGTGTAAGGGTGGCATGTAGCTAGATCACAAGTTTTATGCTTGCATAATGACAGGCTTGTGTTTGCACCTGTCACATGATGCGGTAGCCTGCTGTGCAATGCTATAATGAAAAACGATTATTGCAACAAAGCTGCAGAGCCCGGTCACATACAAGCAGAGGATTCAAAGTCCAGCCACACGTGTACTTCCTGCAGGGACTACATGCATGCAAGTACATGATAAAGATGAGACACACAAAGCATACACATTGCGCAAAGCATACATATCACAGAAATCTGAAGTGACTAAAAAAGCAAGCCTAAAGCGTTTGCCTCTTCACATGTAAGAATTCACAATGCAGAGAGGGCAGTCCACAGACGACTCAGCACCAGAAAAGTACTCTGGATGAACACTGAATAAAATTCTTAAACTAATTGTGTACTGCTTGTGCACCCGTTCTGTCACCAGCCAAGGAAAGGAGATCAGCTACGCTGACACTGGAGCACCTTTGGCGGTGCAAAAGCCTGTAACCGTATGCAAAGTCAAATTAACTACCCAACATACTCATTGCACTAGTTAATGTGTAATGCCAAAACCTCATCAAGGCCGCTTTCAGGGACCTTTGCTGAATGCAGAATAAAGACACAGCCAGAAAAGGTAGCAAGCCGAGGCTGCTAGCACAGGCACATATGCAAATGGCAGGTTGATATAAAAGGCAGAATCCCAAAATTCAGCACAAGCACGTTTTAAAACCAAGCACAAAAATGCGGCAAAGCTCTTCCAAGACAACAGATGCTGCAAGACGATACAAATGGCGTTAAGCATCAATCTCATTTCTCTGATATGCATTTAGTACCAAGACATCACAAGATCCTTAATAATAATCTTAAATTTGCGCACTAAGTGTCGAACAAGCATGGAATGTGAGACGCGAGTCAAGCAGCAGCGTACAGGCTTCAACTCAGGTCTTACAGCTCAAAAATATATGGCGCACTCAAACCTAAAAGGTATCTACAAATTTCTTCTTGTGCGGCTACAGCATGCACAGGTGAAACAAATGTAACATGAAACTGGCCTTCATAAAAGAATGCATAAAGAGTGACTGCCAATACATTACAGGGTAAACAAAAAACAAAAAAGAGAAAGACCAGAAGAACTAATACAAACTAGAAAATAGCAGTACACAGGGTCTCAGTCAAGTACTGATGTCCAGAAAAGCAACTCTATGTCGAAACGGCCTTGCCGAAAAGAATCGTCCTTGTCAGTTTCCAGTTCTCCACTGGTAATTATTCCACGAAAGAAAACATCCTTGAATACCTGAGAAAATAACAATCCAGTTTACAGTTGACATCCACAGATAATGATGACAGTGAATTTTTGTAGCGCAAGGGCATCATCTGCGGCCAAAGAGCGCCATGGCACAAGACATTTTCGTTTGCTCAAGGTGGGGTCAAAGACCTTATTCCCAAGCACTTCACCCTGATTAAACTGAGCACCAGGCCAGGGGAAGTTTATACCCATTGCATCACCGGTGGGTACCCGGCAGCACTGGGGATCGAACCCCGCACCTCCCACATGCGTGGAGGATGCTCGACCACTAGGCTACCGCTGTGGTGCATCCACAGATAGTACCAAACGACTCTATAATGTAAAAAGAAAAGAAGGTAGCAGCACTGATAAGTTAAACACTGGTTAAAGGAGTGCTCTTACCCAACTACCCTAATAGTAACAATATCACCACCACTGTTCAAATAACAAAAGCCTCATCTTATCCTCCGAAAAAACCCTCGGGAATTTGCTGTACAATGACATGCAGCAAATAAGGCGACAAAGATGAAGCAGCAGCAGCAGCAGCAACCAGACTAGGACCAAGTGACAGTCACAGCATGCAGCAGCTGTGCACATTTCATAATAAACGGAAAGCAGCACAGATGGCCCCTGCTTCGGTCAAGGAGCCCCGTCGGGAAGATGGGCTGAAAATGAAAAGAAAACAACGGCAAAATTTTCATTCCAGCTGCTCACAACTTGTGCGCTTGTTCCATAGTCAGACACAACTCAACAATGAAGCCGTTCAAACAGAGTGGGGCCAATGGCATTAACCCATTGTGATAACATAGCGGTCAACCACCCTGCACCTAACCACAGCCAGCAACAAGTGCAAGCTAGCAGGCGCAAGGCAGTTGACCATGATGTCATGGCAATAAGTGATGCCATTAGTTGCAAGACTTCATTTGAAGGGCATTTGCAACTCGATTCTTGAGTTGCATATGACCGTAGATATGGTGCTTGCAGTTTTAAAGCCACTCAGCATGAGATGAGAGTCGCCAAGCTGTGCATAATAGAATTGTCATCGCTTTCCTAATACTAAACCCGCTTTTCAACCATTAAGACTGCTCTCCTCGTTGTCTTAAGAACAAGCACCAGTGGTTTTCCTGTGAAGCTTAGCAGCTGTTCCAGCCAAGACGGTGCAGCCTGAAAGCGCTTCAAAAGCATTGCGCACGTGAAAAAAAAAAATTGCCAAGTACCTGCATGGCTCCATTTATCCACACACAGGGATGTCTGCCATGGGGTGTTCATAAGGCTACATAAACTGATGAAATGTGTGTGCCATATCTTTCCATACACGTTATCCTGCCCAAATTGGTTCACTTGAAGCAAGACTTCATCACACTTCATTAACACCTAAGGTACAGCTCGTTCCCTTGCAGTAACACATTTAAGAGTGTTGTCAAGTTGTACGACTCTACAGTTGCAGAAACCTTCTTTTTTTTCCTCAATTTACGAAGATTCATCTTGGAGCACTACACAAATGCCAATGCAATGCAGTAAGCGAGTCCTGCGTTTCCAAAAATAAAACAAATCTTCAATTCACACAGAGTCCAAAAATTAAGAATAAAATGATCACTAATTATAAGAATTTATTTAGACAGACAAAAATAACTCTGCTTGCATGACTCACCAACTTGGTTAATGTATAACCTATCAAGCTGAAGGACTCTTTTTTACGTGCACAAAAAGTGTGCCAAAAAGTGTGCACAAAGAAAATGCACACTTAGAATTTTTTGTGCATTTGCATAAACGCTAACCATGTTTTCTTTTCATCTCTTAGGATGCTTCTCTGTAAGAGAATCCCAGAGACAATATTGTAGCCCTAGCTGGCATCCTTACCAGAGTGGAATAAAGTGCATATATATGAGCATACTGTAAATCTGCTCTGATGTGGATACCGTAAAAGTCACAGCAGCATACTACCACATGACTGGTCCAGTGAAGGGGGTAAAAAGGGCATGTCGCATGCTTCAAGAGACAACCTTAAAAAAAAAATTGATGGGCCTTTTTACAAGCCTGCCTTCCTCTAACACAGTGTTATTAATAGTACAAAAAGAAAAAAAACTGGACATGTTAGAAAATTCAAACCTTAATACAGATAGCCCAACAGGGTCATCAAATTTACAATGCAGCCTTCACCCAAGCTGCACCAATAAACAAGCTTCCATGTCACATAACCTGCCCCCTTTAAACACTTCTACAAGGTGTATTAAAAAAAAAAAAGATATGCTTTCCGGACTGTTTATTTTTTTTTTATTAAGAAATAGAGTTGAGAGACTTAAAATTCAAATGAAAACCTAGAATGCCTCCTTTTCTTGATGAAAAACCCCTTTTATAGACATATAAAACTGCGATTCTCTGTCTACTTCTATGTCCGTGTGTTTTTGTTGCGCCCCCGATTCTCTTTTCCACTAGGTTCCCAGTCTCTGCATGCTGTCACAGAAAGCACCAAAATATGCGAGCAAAATATTTTTTCCTCTGAAGCATTTTGCTATCACTATGAGCACAGCACTCAATCAGTGCACATATTGCATGGCCTATCTGAGAAGAATGACCCCATCCACAAGGGTGTAAAAAAACCGACCACTAAGCAATGCTTCATAAGATGGACAAATGCAAAAGTCACCAGTTACGCACAATGGGTGAGGTACAAAATTCAAAGTAATCATACGCAAAGCTTCTCTTTTTCAATTTAGGCCCTAACTACAAGGCACGTATGTGATAAAAGCCAGACGAAAACTACTTGCAGAGTCCTGCACCAAGTGTGCCTGGAAGCAGCTTAAGACACCCACGCAACTCCACCCACATACCACACGATGCGAGGGGGGCACACTTGACAAGCTTCGAGCAAATGACATCATCTCCCATGTTACGGGCATGAAATGAGCTTTATTAGACAAAAAAAAAATAGCCAGCCTGCAATTGATAGGACAAAAAGGACTAGTGACTGCAAAGACAAAATTAGCACACAATTCGCTCATAGCTGATCAACAGCAGACAAGCAATGAGGGAATTGTATTCAAGTAAAACGTACATAAAGGTGTCACCAATGCAAACTACGTAAGGAGACAAGCTGGTAAATCTGCAATACGATACTTTCTAGCAAGACATTAAGGTCTTGTTGTACAATAAGAGATCGCGACCAACCTGTAAAAGGAGGTAAAGCTCTATTTCCCAACATGCTCTCAGAAAGAAACCTCTAGTAAAACATGTATAATGATTCTGGGGCTCCATGTACAACACAAGGCTAAAATACCTTGAGTTTCGGGCCCTAATCAAAAGCTACGTACTTTGAAACAATATTGCACAGTAGACAACAAAAAGGCACATGTTGATCCTACTCAGAAAAAAAAAAAACTGAAAATTTTAAATTGTGGGTTTTAACATCTCCAAGTGACACATGGACTATGCAGAACAAGAAATAGATTCACTAACAAAAAGGTGGTCATGCATGCTGCAATGTTGCCTCACAGAATGCCATAGGTGGCAACTAGCGCCTGAAAATGAGGCAGTTTACGCCACATTTGATAAAGCGCCACTGTGTTTACCCAAGCTGCCTAACAAAACAATTGCATCCATAAAGTACCATACAGCTCTCAACCTGCAAATAAAGAGAAGTTGAGAACACCAGGCCATTTTGTACAACTCCTTCAAACTCCTTCGAGACATATCAAACGTGACACATGCAGAGCATCTTTATGTATGGCACATGAATGTCTTGCACTAGCACGCAGCATGAACTCTTTGGCACACAATAAAAACAAAACTAGAATAAACCTTCGTTCTTTGTACTACAAAAACAATCCTAGCTCTACACATGGAACAGCAAGAAAGATGCTGATGATGATGATTGATTTTAAGGCACGTGAGCAGCTTTGTCAAAGGTGCCACTGGCACGAGGTGCTTCACTCTACACAAGGTTGGGTTCAAAGACCCATTTTTCAAGCATTTCACCCCAGAGAAGCTAAGCACAAAGCCAGGTGTAGGAAAGCATGCAACCACTAAAGACTGGTGGGTACCAAGTGGCACTCGGAACCGAACCCCGCACCTCCTGGCTACGAGGTGGATGCTTAAACCACCAGGCCACCCCTGCAGCACACACACAGAAAAAAGATATAGTGCTGGCAGGAGCTGCCACCCATTTTATCTAGGAACAAAAAAAGAACTCTCAAAAAGCTGCCCAAAGAACAATGAAACTGGCTTTGACCTGCATTCCCACGCCTTTCATGTGTCTCCTCCAAGCTGCCCTCTTGAAAATTCTCACCCAGTTACCCATGGTCCTAAACAGCCTCCGCAGAAGGCATATTTTTGCATGCAAACTCCATACATTTTGCTTCCATCACATTATGGAAGAGCAATGGGGGCTCCTTCATTTCTTTATTTATTCAAGGATTCCAGCAGTGCCTCAAGGCATTATAGCCTTGGCCCTTTGCTTTCCTTTTTCTTCGAGCCCCTTTCTTCGTTTTTTTTTCTTGTGGAAGAAATGAAGAAATTTGATTGATTGATTCCTTCAGCACACTGTAAAGTCAGGGTGGTCCCTTGCTTTTCTACTTCCTATCTGTTTGTCATTTGTGCAGAGCGGTACCAAGGGCTACTAAAAGGGTGATTCCGAGTTTGTTATTGCAGTAAGCCCATTTTTAAAAGAATATTCAGCAAAGGTTTTCCTCAGTCCCCTGACCACTTATGCCAAAATCTGCACAGGTGTAGCATGTCATTTCACTGCAGTTGTCTTTTAATGTTTTCTGTTTCTTGACCTCAATTCCATAGATTACTGTGGGCAACTTTGAGGTTGCAATGCTGCTAACCACCCGTCTGCGACACCTACTGCACACTTGCTCAACAAGAATGTGCTGACCTTAATATTGGTCATTTGAGACATCTTGGCGATGGAGTTATTGCTTACAGGCTCTAGTCTAGTAATGCACTGCGAACTAAACAGCTTTACCAGTCTCATCCGAGACCTCTTCTATCTGTCGTTTGTGATGCATTGTTAGCTGAAAAACGCAGTTTCAGTTTCCTGCTTCTAACGGTTTTAAAACTGGTCAGCTAATTGATTTGAAAAACAATAGCCTGGAGCTGATGAGGGAAAGAAAAAAAAAAAGCTACAGTCCCGAACTCAAAACGTCCAAAAATCCTTTCTAGTTGCCCTTCAGCAACAGGCACAGCTCAAGAACAAAGTAGCAAATGCCCCTCAAATGAGCCGCTCATTCCAATGACATCAACCGATTCTCCCCCTTGACGGATTCTGCCCCTCTCCCCTTGGACCAACCAACCCCCTTGAACCTGCTAGCGTGAAATCGCCGCTGTTGCTTAGTGGGACTTAGCTAATGAGCCGGAGCTACAGTACCCGGGCTTGAACCCAACCACGATGGCTGCGCTTCGATGGAGATGAAAAGGCACCCATGTGCTGTGAGATGTCAGTACATGTTAAAGATCCCCAAGTGGTCGAAATTATTCCGGAGTCCTCCACTACAGCACCTCTTTCTTTCACTTCGGCCACCGAGATGTGAGACAGTAACTGTGCCTTTTCCTTTCCTCAAAATCCACTAATTGATTAAACCATAGGGGTGGCAGATCAATGGGGAATAAGGATGGCTTAAGTGGATTAACCGCAGCATCTTAAAAACTGGTCGATGCCATTGCTGGAGAGCCTCCTTTGAGAAGCATCTTCTGCTTCGTTCTTGAGCTGTATTTGACTATAGCATTTTTCTTACAGATCACAACGTCAGTGAAGCATCTTCGCACCAGCTATGCAAGTCAATTTGTCATGGAGCCAAAAGGGTGCATGCCTCTCAGTGCTTGCAAGTAGGCATTTGGCAGACTATGCTACAATAAATAGCTGCTGCACACAAAGGCATTATTCGACCAACAAAAGCCCGAGCCATGCAGCCTCGAAAGAACTACACTCTTACAAACCAGGCATCAAAAACATGTTTGCAGAAATGAAGCATTCAATATGTTTGCCCTTTACGAAAGGTCCCTTATTTTTTTACAACACTGTCAAATACCCCTGAGCAATGTCAACTAGCTGAAATGACGAAATAGCAGGTTCCAATCCTGGCAGGGCACCAATCTCAGGATATCAACATCCTTAAGACCTCAAGGCATCCGTCAGGTGTTAAACAACTTTCCAGGTGTTGGACCTAGCATCTCAGGCAAGAATCAGATGTGAAAAAAAAAACAAGAAGAAAAAAGGCCATGCATATTTCAAGCAAAACCAGTAAACAAGGACAACTGGGAGCACACACAACAAACTCACTGGAACCGTTTTGGAAAGCTGCCTAAACATACAAATTGAGCAAGCAACACTGCCTCTACTGCATGTAGACATGTGCACTTCTATTCCAACTTATCATTCCCGCTCATGCGTTCCACTTGAAAGGCATATGCATGGTCCCTCAAGGCAGCTCCAAACAGCAAGAGAAGTTGTGCACATTGTGAATTGGCAGCAATATTCATTAGGCTGCACACGGCACTGACTAGTTGCTCTATTGCAACATAAGGCTCCATACGGCACTGACTAGTTGCTCGACTAGTTGCTCTATTGCAAGCACTGAAGAGGGCTGAAGGGGCACTGAAGAGGCATACGCAATATTACGTGGCTTAAGAGCATTTTTCTGACTGAATACCCATAACAAATCATTTGGCAACAGCACTCTTTCAATTAGTCTTTGTCACAGGATGTGGCAGGTTGTGGGCAGTGTGAAAAAATTTGTCTGCGACGCAGAAAACTCCTTGAAAACAAACAAACAAGAACAGTGCAGGCAAATTCTGCTTCCACGAGGTGCCAAGTGCATGGCAGGTGTGTGCCTGCTGCTGTTCCCATCTGTTGCTTGCACCTGTAAACAGCATGGACTGCATGTGTGCGGTACAAGATGAAGGATTGTTTTCAACCAGTGGAGCTCAGGAGTGAGCACAAGAGGAGAGGCTCACATGCAGAGATCATCCGTGTGAAAAAAAAAAACGGATTCAGTCCATCCATGCCCTCCCTCCCCCCTGCATTGAGAACAATGCAGTTGGCCAAAAAGCTCACCAGCCACTAGCCCCATTTGCGGCATCAGCTCAACTCTTCGAATTCTTAAAGCACGTCCTGCAGCTAATCAGAAGGCCCTGCCACAGCAACAGCAAGAGCTCTGCACTTGCCCACATGCTCCTTCAGGCAAAGGGAGTTTGCAAACATCTGCGAACAAGCCTGACACTTGAAACCCACACTGCCCGAAGTGGGCATGCAGCGGTGGGTGGCCAGCGTCACCTTCTGCGCAAATGACTTGCCGCAACTGCTGCAGCCAAACGGCTTGTGGATTTGGTGAGTACGGAAGTGCCGACTGCGGTCACTGCTCTTGGCAAAAGCGGCCGGGCACAGGTGGCAACGATAGGGACGCTCCCCAGTGTGCTTGCGCATGTGGATTATCAGCGAGGACCGTGTTGTGGCCACGTAGCTGCACAGGGGGCAGTCGCGGGCATCGGGGCAAGACGCTATGGCAATGGCGGCAGCATGCGCTGCCTGCGCTCGGCTCAAGACTTCTGCAAGAAAGAGAATTGCAAAGGGTCGGGCAACTTAATGAAGGATCCAAACTCAAGTCTTCAGCAACAAGTGCAGTGCCACAGTCTGCCTAGGTCTAGGGAGTAGAGATCTCTAGCAGGTGAGCATGATAAAAGCTCCAGCATAGGCAATCTGCTTTTCCATTCAGACTTATGTATAACCAAGAGTCATGAACAGTCAGTAATTTAAGAGTGTGTCCAAGTCTGCTTGATAGCGAGTGAAAGGCCCTAGTACCAATACTTCCTGCAATTTTAGCTGCACATTACATACACAGCAGAGTTACAGACCACTAATAAAAACCACACCTTCACCATGGCACCACTGCTACATTTTACAGAGACAAAAACAAGCAGGCAACAAAAAAAAAGCATCATTACCAAAAAATATTTCACGGCACAATAGATGACTGCAGAAATAGTGCTACCAGTCAATGAATATAGATTAACCTCTAAACAATGTCAATCAGCTTAAATTAAACACAGCACCACATTACAAGATGCCACGGAGCAAAAGATTACATAAATTGCAGATGCTGGTACTGACAGGGCATGACATCACACCCAGATAAAAACCGCTCTAAACTGCATTCAAAATTTTTGTAACAGTGAACACCAACTCTAGGAAAGACAAGAAATCAGCGCATTGTGCAAAATGAATCGCTTCTGCATTGAAAGAATATCACTATCACACAAATGTCATTAATAATGCCACTAAATTGAAATATGACACAAGAGTAATTATTACATCCCTTAAATATGCACACACAGCTTTCATAGAAATAAGTCAGCAAAAGTAAGTGTACACAATGCATGGGAAAAGCTTGAAGATACAAAGCTACCGTACAAAACACTGAACCATCACCGCAGCCCTTCAGTTGAAGTGAGAAAAAAACACTGCCACTGTTAACTAAGCTTTGCTTAAACACATTCAAGCATATGTAGACACAGCTACTTTCCACATCCTCATCATCATCATCAGCCTTACTACACCCACTGCAGGGCAAAGGCCTCTCCCATGTCTCTCCAATTAACCCTGTCCTTTGCCAGCTGCATCCACCCTTTGCGTGCAAACTTCTTAATCTCATCCGCCCACCTAACCTTCTGCCGCCCCCTGCTATGCTTTCCTTCTCTTGGAATCCACTCTGTCAACCTTAAGGACCAGCGGTTATCTTGCCTTCGCATTACATGCCCTGCCCAAGCCCATTTCTTCCTCTTGATTTCGACTAGGATGTCATTAACCCGTGTTTGTTCCCTCACCCACTCTGCCCGCTTCCGGTCTCTTAACGTTACACCTATCATTTTTCTTTCCATGGCTCGCTGCGTTGTCCTTAACTTAAGCTGAACTCTTTTTGTTAGCCTCCACGTTTCTGCCCTGTAGGTGAGTACTGGTAAGATAAAACTGTTGTACACTTTTTCCACATCTTATCCAGCACATAATGAAAAAAGCACTGCAATAACACACACAGAATAACGTTTCTTTTACTCCATTTATGCCAAGACAGAATGTGGGTGCAAATCCTTGCTCGAGGACACGTGGCATCATCAAAGCTAGATAATGTGCAAGGTGATGGAGACAGAAAAGTGTTTAGAAGACAGGTCTGACTGTAAACACTAATCTTGTTCCAGAAAGAGGAAATCCACTGTCTTTTACACACACCTTAGGTTTCAAGTGGAAACTTGGGAGAGAAAAAAGAATCACAGTGCTTTGTCTGGCTCTGTTCTGTTGGACTATACAGTAGCCATGGCCAGAGGGCTACAGTTTGCAGATGTTTGAGCATACTGATGAGTGGCAGTTAACACCCCATCCACATACCCGCTCAGCATTTTCAGGGTGCCTTTCAAAAGTGGCTCTGCTAAATACGAATGTGCAGACAGACCCGGAGGACTGTCGAATGTCTGAATAGCCATGAAAAAGCTATGATAAAGTATGCATAGTGTAGCCTCCTCAACGCGATGCTAAAGCTTCAACATTTATCCCAACTACAGGTTTTCTGCAGGTCCACACAGCACATAAAGTTGGGGTAAGTAACCACGTAAGATGCTTAAAAACCACTTCTCTAACAAGAATGACACCAATATTACAAATGTTGCATACATCCACCGTCTTTTCTTTTTTTCTTATCGGAACTGGTGCAATAATAAAAATTAGGGGTGTGTGAATAGTGCTTCTTTCAAACCAACTCAAATATGAATAGTATAGCTTCCGTTACTAGACCGAATACCAACAGCGTACGTAAAAACCGAATCGAAGACGAATAAAATACTGCACTAATATTTGCTACTTCCACGAATATTTGTACAAAGCAAACAATTGTGCGAAATGCCGAAGCACCAAATGTGGCGCAGGGGTAGGGTGCTGTAACTTATAAAGCTGAACCTATTTATAGCTGTTAAAAAACCACACCCATCTCCACTAAGAGGTCGAAAAACGAGGTCAGTATATGAACTATGAACTTCAAGTTATACATATAAGAAAATAGCCTTTTGCTATTGATGACGAAAGAGGATACACTAGAGCCACACCTCAGAACATGTGATGGGTGACGGCTAAGTATGAGCCATGGCTTCCAAGACTGGGCATCAAGGCAGGTTTGTTTGTTTTGTTTTTTTATGGGGGTTTAACGTCCCAAAGCGACTCGGGCTATGAGAGACGCCGTAGTGAAGGGCTCCGGAAATTTCGACCACCTGGGGTTCTTTAACGTGCACTGACATCGCACAGTACACGGGCCTCTAGAATTTCGCCTCCATCGAAATTCGATCGCCGCGGCCGGGATCGAACCCGCGTCTTTAGGGGCAGTAGCCGAGCGCCATAACCACTCAGCCACCGCGGCGGCTCAAGGCAGGTTTGCTGGACTTGCCTGAGCCCTGCCATGTCGTCCAGTATTAGAGGCCACGTATGAGCATCATGAACACCGCCACACAAATAGACCATGTAGCGATGCTTAACCCTTCATTCTGCGCATATTGATTTCTGCAGGATGGTAAGTGGTGTCAGGGAAATGCTGTTGAAGAAAAATGCGGCGGGCTTTATTCAAACCTCCATGGCAATGATATGAAAACTATTGGAAAAGTTCAGAAGATATTCTATCCCTTTCAAATAATTTTGAACGTGCACCATTTGATTCGTTCAAATAATCGAATAGGAGGCTATTTGATTCACTATTCAAAATTTTCTAATATTCGCACATCCCTAGAAAAAGCATAAACCTAATGCACACAGCAGCACTCTCGATTGATCAAAGACGAAGGGTTCCTGGTGCAAGCCGCCGTGCTGCACTTGATCCACTTGATCGTACTCTGTGCTAACTGTTCAGTGGTTCTTCCATTGTAGGCAGTACTAAGAACTAGCACTGCAATGAGAAACAAAAAAAAATCAGTTCACTCAGTTTACTTGAACAACACAAGGTCTGGCCATACACTTGACAAAACTTAAAGAATGGGCTCATTTCATCCAGCATCATTACTGCACACAATGCAGCTAAGCAGACAAATACAGAATTCTTTATATGCAGCTGTTCTTGACTACTTCAGATGTGATTCAAGATTGTGTAAGAGAAAACGAGCAAAGAAAAACATGCAAGCAAAGCACACAGCACGAATAGTGCCCTGATTTATACAGTGCAAAGTCCTTTTAAACGTCTTCACAGGCAGCACTACCTTGTGTATAGGTTTCTTGACTGAAGTTTTTCAACTCAACGTTATTAAAAGGTGCACTGGAAATCAAATGCATACTACGTGGAATCCAACAGACGATCAGGCCAACAAATTTAGATATGCATAATGATGCGACTGCAAACATTACAGAGCAACACAGCAAGATTTGCAAGTGTCAGACTACCAGGAGCTGCACAACAGCTTGCCATGGTTTCTTAACCCTTTGCAGTTCCTAATTGAGGCCCCTGAATGACTAGTTGGGGCGGGGCCCCTGAATTCAGTCTGCCCCTGAGAATTCTTCAATGAAATTTTTGCTGGGCAGTGCTGGTGTCGTCCCTTCCTGTTGTCTATCTTTGCACTGCGATAATGTGGATGCATTCCCATTAGTTCTCATCCAGTTCTCCATTCTGCTTTGTCCCATGAACGCAGCACTGCAAAGCATTACAAGAAAGTGCCTTAGTATTTCATTTCAACCCAGAATACACGGCTACTTTACCATGCAAGAACAGCAGCATTAAACTGATATTGTTACGTGATGGCAAGCAGATGACTGAGACGAGATGACAGATGGTTACAGAATGATTCAATGGCGGATGACCTGGCGCGAGCCCTCCTGTCCACAACACTGCACAGTTCATAGTCTTCTAGTCCGTCACAATAACGAGCTAGTAACAACAATGAAGGAAAACACTAGAATACAAGCAAATGGCGAAAACATTACAAAATGATGCCAAATAAAACATGCCAAACTGCTGCAAGCACAATACAAAAGCAATGCTTGAAACACAGTAGCTCACAAGCCATGCCTACTTGTTAGTGAAGTATTACATTCCACAAAACAATCTCAATACAAGAAAAGAGCACGTGAAAAGTGGGTAAGAAATCCAAAGCGGATCAGTGGCAGTGCCAGACACAGCTGGGATTTCTCATTGGTGGAAACACATCAACTCCACATCACAAAGGCCACAGGTCAAGAGCATCTGTATGATGAAACTCGTTTTACGTTTCATAAGCAGGAGTGGCTGACATGCAAAAATGAACAATGCTATGAGAGGACTTGTGCAAACAACAACCAAACCATACAGCATGGGTGCAAATACGGCACGAGCAAACAACATTAAAATGCATGATGGGGTGCCTCAAAAAAGAAGTAACTGCACAAACATGCTCACGTGTGCAGAATGACACGCAATACGGGATCTGTTTGCCCTCCACTTAAACTCTCTTCTGGTGTCGCTGATTTCACAGCAAGGGCACAGTTCAATATAAGTTTTCTCCAAGAGTGGCCAAAGCTGAGCTGCAGCAAATACCTAACAGAGGCTCGGGCCCACTTGCAATCACAGAAGAGACTTGCATAAATTCTAACTAACCTAAGTCATTCAGACTCAGTCTCTCTTATCACCCACACCAAACCTAGGCAGGACACGGGGTCCCGTATGAGCAACCAGGATCACAAGCATATATAAACCAATATGAGACTGAGTGAACCCTAGAGCAATGCTATGAAACCATGAAAAACATCAGGAAAAACAAAAGCTAGCACTAGCAATAAGTATTTAAACGTACTCAAAGGCATGAAAACTCAGTATGACAAGCTCTAAATGAACCTAGAAGAAATGCATTCAAGAGGGCAAATAGAGCTGCACACAAGTCAAAATACAGACGCCGCTCGCCACAAACATTACTCTTTGTGGCTCAATGAAGCTTTTTTTATTTGGCCTTTAATTAAAGGACCCTTGCCAACATTGTAGCATGGCATAAGCATTGCATAACGAGACGAAGTTCAATCCACTGAAAGGCAAAAGCCTCCACTACTGATCATTACACATGCTCTGTGTTGGTGGTGGCAGCTCTGCACCTGAAAATTTACAAACCTCACCACTTCGCCAAATTTCCTGCTGTACCCAACCAGATCTCCCTTGTTTTCCTGCCCTTGGTGTCCCGGTATTGTTAACAAACCAATAGCTAGCTGCTCTGTGCAGCACATGTCCTACACAAGCCCTTAATTCTGGCTTAAATATGATAAGCTTTCATTTCTTCCCGAATCCACATTACTCCATCTGTCTCAATGTCACACCTGCCATTTTTTTTTATCGCTCATTTTACTGTCCTTTCATTTTTGTATAAACTTGTTCGCTTATTAGTTTTACTACTTTGATTGAATAGTGGCATGACAAATTGGCTGCATACTCCATTTGTTGGATCTTATATAATCTTCTTTTGGGAATGTCAGCCAAATACCATCCAAGCAACTTATTCTTGCACTAATTCTTCACTATCTTTTTCTTGAAATCTACGTTCACCATTACTACTTAGCCCAGTTAGTACACTCACTGCATCCCATAATACCTCATTATATCTTAAACCCAATTGTTGCTCTACTGGTTGACTGTTTCAACATTATCTTACTTTCCATCACATTAAGTTTCAAGCGTACCATAATACTTGCATTATTCAACAGTTCTAGGGCTACCAAGTGCTGCTACTGCATGCCATAAATACGTTGCATGCATATGCAAAAAAAAAAAAAACAAGCTATGCTGACAGTATGCAAATCTGCTGCTACTTTCCTTCGTTACCATACAGCAGATAAAGCTAAGCATGGAGAAGAGGCTGCCAAGCATCTCCACCTAACAAGATGTATGAAAAAAAACTGCCAAATGTCTCTCAGTTGGATGAAAATGTGATGACATCAGGGCCTGCCCGTAGGCAGTGGCAACCAAAAAGGGCAACAAAAAGGGCAACCAAAATAATTAACTATGCAAGGTTGTGATTCCAAGACATGAAATGTTAGAATAAACTAAACTATCTATGTTCTTTGGTCCCAAAGCAACGCTGTGGCATAGCATATAAAGGCTAAATAGCGCACCACAGGGCAATAACTGGACATGTAACTTTAAAAGTCCAGCAGACAGCATGCCTACTGCAAAGCTGATCTGAAAATTGCTCCCATTTAAACTTTAATTTTGCACAATACTTAGAAAAAGCAGCGAAAAAATCAGCAATAAGCCTTACATCCAGCCGAGACTACAACATGGAACATACTACTGAGTAAGTCATCACAGACTAATTGAATGATCAGAACATTTTTTTTTTCCTTGTTTCGTGCAGAGAAAAGAGCCCTCATATTATTTCAGAACAGAAAAAAGAAAAGAGAATGATGGCCAGCACATGTACAGTTGTGTGAATTCCTCTTCCTTGTAAGTAATCTATAGAGGGGACAACACTATCGACTATTTTTTATGCAATTTCTTATGGGATGCTGAGGCCAAATTGAAGTTGGCCTGTATCAACAGATAACGGCATTCTAAGGGCAAAGTTGCCAGTTTCTGTGAATATGGAGCTTTCACAAGCTAAAAAAAAAGGGGGCCAAGAAATGAAATATAAGCGCCACCACAACCGGATGATGTCACAAGTAAACAAAGGTGCATCGACACAGAATTTGGGCACAGATCCCAGAGGCTAAGCTGTGCCCTTTACTGATTGCGGAACCCTTCTTGGGGGACACACTATTTTGAATTAAGAGGTGGAAAAAAATTTTAAATGCAATTTTCCCAGACAAAAATGCGTCTTTTGCTCCCAGATCAAGATAAACACACCTAGAAAGAGTTAGAGAATCAATTTTTACTAAGAAAAAAAAAAGTGAAAAAACTGCCTTCACTGCCCCTTGAAGACTGTAGCAGAGTCCAACTCTGACTGTACCTAGCAGTGGAGAGCTATTCAAGACACAGCAGTGTCACTCTTGCGGTGCGAGACGCTTTTTTTCTTCTTCTGGATATGCCACCTGTTCCCTACATTTGTTCACAAGTAGTTGAGACTAAATTAACACAACAAAATGTGTTGCTCCTTAGATTTCTAGTTGCTTCACAGAGCCAACTGAAAACGAGCACATTTATATATTCCGCTTATCGTCACCTGCTCTGGCATATGCAACCAAAAGCTATCTGTGTTGCACCATCATGGCACCCTTGAAGTTGTGCCACCCACGGTCCATAGCCACTTGAACTCACATGTATGAACATGGACAAATGTTTGCAGAAAAAAAATTATTTGTCTGGTCAAGCAAAGCTCGTCAATGGAAAGAACAAATGCATGAGGAGATATGTGATCTCCATATGATGGAATAAATATCAGCTGACTGGCTAGCAAGGTACCACAGTTTTTTTTCTGTGAATCCCGCAAAATTTTGTACATAACAGTACAAGGGGTATGCAAAGCCAAAACAGTGAATATTACCAAACCATTGTGACTTCACATCAAGCTCTGTGGCAATTAAGGAACTTCTGGCTGCAAAGGATGAGAGTAATTAGTAGTAGCCAAATCATTTTGTCTACAAGACCATGCGATACTTGATGAGCTTACACATGCACACAGGCAGTGCTTGCCTTGTTCCTGTGTGTGTGCTGCAACAGCACACTGCCTAGCCTTTGGCTACAAGCAGCGACCTCGCTACCATCAAACCCCTTGCAGCTTAGGCTTGTGCAGATATATGCCGAGGACAGAAGCCTCTCATACCTGACTTTTACCGAAGCAATGCGGCACCTGTTGAGTTAAGGAAAACATAACATGCACAAGTCATGCCGCAACATTGCTCGCTATTACGAACCTTGCCATGCAGAAATTTTTCTTTTGCTATTCTGCACTGATAGATAGTACCTGCTTTCAGCAAATACTTCGCCCAACTCTCCCAGAAACCACAGGCAGCACAGTAATTTAGTAAACTGTAAATAATAAGCAAAAACTAGTGTTTTTAACATGTTTTGCACCATAAGTGCCGCAGAAAATGAGAGAACATGTATACTTGCAAAACGGTTCCTGAAAACAATGCGCATGCAAACATTCACTTGCCAAGCACAAGTCCCGCTGAACAAAGCGCCAGTATCCGGCACATTAGATGTGTAATGACCATTATGTAGTGGTTGTTCAGGTGCAAAAATAAGGCCCTAGTGCTGGAATTAAATATTTACGCTGCCTGGCAGCCCTAACCTCAGTCGGAACAGACCAATTCTTATTTTAGTGAGGCAAGCAAGTAAGCACAACCCGGACAGTTCCACTACTTCGGCGTTAGCGCTTTGCGCGTCTCAAATGGACAGTGCGTTTGCTTAACTTAGGAAATACTTCAAGACAGCCTGAACTGATGACTAAGGTCGCTGGACCCTAATGTAATTTTGCGCATATTTACCATGTTATGCAAATCGCACCTTCGGCGCGGGAAGTTCGTGACCGGTGTCGTTCTGTTCGTCTTGCGCGTACTATATAAGTCGACCCAACATGAAAAAATATTTTTAGCATGCAGCCAACGATTACTTCTGGAGTGTGAAGCATACCTCCAGTTTTCCTCCAAACGGGCAATTAAAAAAAAATGCCTCGAGTTTTGATGCACAAAGACATACTTGGTTCATCAGTGCGAGGTAAGCGTTCCTGATGTGCTGGCGACTGTTCGCCCAGTACGATCCCAGCTGACCCTGGTGCTCGCAGAGCGCGTGAACTTGCTTCGGGAGAGAAAATCTGCGACGCCAACAGCGTGGTACACCCTTATCGAGCTTTCGACGCAAACGCAAGCATATCGCGATAAGCGAGCTTTTAGAACGACGTACGCCAACTCGCAATGGCGTTGGCTACACGCCGCTCAATCTCAAGCAAACTGACTGCCACATTTTAATCTCGCCAATTTGTAAATACGCTTTCAAGGAAAACCCGTTCAGCACGCGCGAATCTTGACAACATTGACTTTTGAAGTGAGCGCTGAAACCAAAACGGCCTTGCCTTGTTCGCAGCTGCCGCTGGTCACCAAGCGTTCCTACGCAACAGGTCGATGCGACAAAGAAGTTCAAGATGCGTGCGAACTCACCGAAGACGGCTCCCACTGCCCCCAAGACTATCGTCGACTAGCGCGCCAGTCACTGGAACACAAACCACGCACAACGACGCGGCGAAACAAGACGGCGTTCGCGACACATTCAGCGCGGAAAGTGAACGGTACTGTTGGCACTTTACCGCAAGCACTTCCTACAAATGCACCACGCATGTAAAAAGATACGGCACCGCTAGCGGACACCAAGCCTCGCGAGGTAACGTGTGGGATCGAAAAATTGCTCACGCACGCCTCAGAAAACACGATAAGCGCACGATCGCACGGTGGCCATGCTGATGCTGGCGTGCGTCACGTGATCCCGACGAACTCTTAAAGATATGGATAAAAATACTGCGTACCTCGGTGGCGCTGCATGAGCTTCCGTGCCTCAGTACAGATTTTGCTAGTAGACCTCCATTGGAAATTATGCACCGCCAATTTCGAAACTTAATTTCCTGCTTTCTGCTTGAATTCCCTGTCTTCTCTTACGCCAACTAAAAAGCTGAAAGCAAAAAAACTAAAACTAAAAATCATGTAAATTTGTTTTAAGGTAAAAAATAGCCGTCTAAGTTCGCAAACACTACAGGATGTGTAAAGGATTTATTTGCATTTTGACGCTGCAGATTTACGTTCAACTCTCGCAAAATGGAAGCTTCAGTGACCTTACAAGAGATTAGCTCGCACTAGTGCGAAAGTAAAAGTGGCACCACATACTGACTCAAAACGGGCAAAACTGTTACGCCATGAATGGAGCACTCTCACTTGTGATTACCGCTGCTGCACTGCAATGCTGAAGGGGAACAATATTTATGAAGCTAGGCTGGCAATATTTATGGCACTTTAACTTCATTTGTTCAATCACAGTGTTGTTTGAACCTAGGGCTACTGCTCCCTTTGGGTTCATGCATGCATAAATATACACGTGTCTGTAGTGATAAACATTTTTGTGCTTTAACCAAATGTACAAAACATTTGAGCACATATGTCAGGCACACACATGCTTCAATGGAGCTTCCATATTTCATAACAAAACTGCAAGTTGCAAACAAGACGCAGGACTGGCTGCCACAGTGGCACCTCTTCTCCCACACATAAAAGCATGAGCCACAAACAGCCTTATCACGCAGGAAGGTTCTGGGTAGGAGCCGTGCACCGCTTCACGTGGTAGTGAAGCGCTGAGGTGCTGCGGTATGACCATCCACAACGCTTGCACTTGTACGGTCGTTCATCCGTGTGTGCCAGCATGTGCCGAGACAGGTTCGACTTCTTGTGGAATGTTGATGGGCAGATGGGACAGGAGTGCGGCCGCTCGTCAGTGTGGATGCGCACATGCATCTTGAGGTCGTAGCAGCGGGCAAAGGTGCGTGGGCAGTATTCGCACACAAAGGGCCGCTCGCCAGTGTGCGTGAGCTGGTGCTGCTCCATGGTGCCCACCTGCGCCGTTGAGAAGCTGCACGTGTTGCAGGAAATTGTGCAGCCGCTGACAAAGACAGGAAGGCTCTGCATCTGTTGATCACTCATGGCAGGCCGCTCAGGTGCTTTCATGAAGACATGGAAAAGAGAGGCTGTTCAGAAAAATGTTGAGGCTAGGCACCTCTTAGCATGTCTTTCTTTCCTCCTCTTTTCACTGCTAACTCACTGCTTGCTAATCACTAACCCACATGGCAGACGCTTTTACATTTGTTTTTTGCTCAAGGACTCATTGACATCAAATAATGGGGAAACACAAGCTTAATTATTCTGCTCAATTTAGAAAACAAAAAAAAAACAAAAGCAGAAGAGATGAGTAGAGAAAATGAACGACACAAGCAGCATTTCTTAAAGGGGTCACTGAATCATAATGGAACACCATAAAGTTGTGACCACTTCTTTATCAATAATCACAGAGTTCCTGGCTACTGACTTGAGCCACCGTAACAAGGCTGACATTAGATGCCACACAAGGTACCACTAATAACTACCCTTGTCATTAGAAAGCAGTGCTCAAGCATGCTGAAAGCCACGGGAGCTTATTGATACACCTCTATTTTATACTACCCTGCACTCCAAATGCAATAAACGAGATGCAAGAAGCCACTTAACACAGCGAACTGTCAGCCCACACAGTTCCTTCCCACGGATGGTAAAACCACTCAGACCAGTCGGTGCTGAAGTTAATTGTCATGGCATAAGAACCAGGAAAGTGAAAACAAGTACTGTTATGCTGTATCAACAACAAGAAACCGAATAGTCAAGCCCCAGATTTGACATCAGGACGTGCATCAATCTCAGATCTGAATGTTGTAACCCTTGGATGAGCAGGTTTCTAAACATGTGCCTTCAAGATGGCAATAAAAGAACAGTACAAGAAAGTAAGTCAACCACAATGCACCAAGATAGCAAATCACCATGCTACATTATCACTTCAAAGAAACTTTAACATAACGGATATGGTTACACACTCAGAAACCTTTATGGCACCAAAAAGACGGATAGCAATGGATCCATAACTAGCCACAGCAGCCAAGGATCCAGATGTTATTCAGTACCTCCTGTATTATTCTCTGTGACATACACAATCTGATAAAACAAGCAGACAAGTGCAATACATACATAAAATCTGCAGTTGATCTTAATCTGGAATGACTGAAGGCAGATGCTGCATGCTTGAGCTTTTCTAATGGGATGAAGCGGTGATGCATAGTGCTTAGTTAAGAGCTAAACCTTTGATTATGGATCCAAAGACCTGAAAATCTTGAACTTCAAAAACAGCGAGTTCAAGGCCCTTGATAAGATGCACACCCAGGCACAGGTACAATTAATGCACGTCAAATACATGTCAAACAATGTACTACATGTGGCAGAGAATATTATAAAGAAAGAGGAAAGGCACAGAGGCTAACAAGAACTATGTTCCGGTTGATTTTCATCTGACTGATGAATGCTGCATTTCAATATTTCGAGCCAACTTCATAGGCACACCATACGAATTACAAAAGCCCTAGTTGAACACAAGCGCATGAATTCAATTTCTCCATCACAGCAAACAGCAGGCATGCTCATTTCGGGAACTTGCAAGTTGCTGTACACCCTGCAAAAGAGTAGAAAAGAAGGAAAGTGAGTGAGGCAAATTTCTGAGGAACGAAAAGAGTAAAGCATTGATTACAGACACTAGGTAGTACGATGTTTCTTTCTGATGTATTGTGTCAGTGTTATTGGTTGCATCTGCATTTTCAAGACATGCAGTATTGAGGTAGGTAGCAATTTTCAGCTTTTCTTTTTACTTCTGTTGTGTGTGCATGTGTGTTTGGCAGCCACGAACTTGTCAATCAGGCTATAATAGCATGAAGAGCAGAAATGGTCATGCTGAAAATAAACTTTGGACAAAAAAAAATTACGAGCCCAGGCAGCAGCAACAATGGGTCCAGAAAGGCATGTTAGAAACCTTGCATAGACCAGAAAAGAAAGCTCTTCAAGGCACTTTTAATACAATAGGTAAAGAAAGCATGCCCTTTTTTTATATAATTCTAAAGACAGCTGCTTTTGTTGTTGTGTATTAATAAAAATATAAGAACTGAGCTCACTATTTCACAAAAGGAATAAACAAGCACTTCTATACAAAATGAATGGATGCCTGCTGCAGGAGCCAGAAAACTTGCTACAAGCTTGCTGAGAATGGTTAGAACAGCCTTTAGATCTAGCATGAAATATTTAACAGCAGAAGGATGTAAGCGACCACCAATTAAGGGTATGCCTCATAAAGAAGTAACAAAGGGTGTATTTTTAATGATGCCAGCAGACTCACATTAGCCCCCTGTGATGAATATGTTCTCATAACTGAAGCAGATCTCTTGCAGGTTCAATGAGGTGGGGTTACCAAAATGACAGCAGGGCAGCTTATACCACGTAATGTTGTCTCAATACACTGTCGCCTGTTCTCTAGGAGAGTACTGCCAAAATATGGGTCTTAATTCTCAGAATAAGCATGGTAATCTAAAAATGCTCCAAAAGAAGGCCTGCACGCATACATGTTTTCATGCTCATTTAGTAATGACAAAACTGCCTTATCATGAAAAACCAAGCAAATGGCATCCACGGAAATGAGCCCACTAAGTTTAAAAACTTAATTTTTATAAGCCCTTCTGTGCACTCGGCTACTCAGTCAGAGAACCTGGGTTCAATCATGACCATGATGGCCGCATTTCGACGGAGGCGAAACAAAAAAGGTGCCCATGTGCTGTGTAATGTCACTGCATGCTAAAGAATGCCAGGTGGTATGAGTTAATCCAAAATTCTCCACTATAACATCTCTCAAAGCCCACATGTTGCTTCACAATCCACAAAACCCTTCTACAGTTCACAATAAATTGACTTCTAGTTCATAGAATTTTTTCTCCTATTCTGAAGTACACACCTTTGCAACAGGTCAATTCATCCTCTACAGGATTGTGTGCACCACACCATGCGCTACACTGAAGCCCTGTGAACACAGGAATGTAGACATGCTAATTAGGAAAGCATATCAACAAAACCCTTCATCAACCTACGAACACTGCCATTGATAGGCTGCTAGCTTTGGAACTCCATGAGGTCCTGGAGGAACTAATAGAAGACCACCTTACCTACCAGCAGCAAAGACTCTCAACCATTCCAACCAGCCGATAACTCTAAGTCTTGGATACTTACCCCAGCAAAACAGATAATCCCACAGTACACATCCCTAAAAAAAATCAAAGCCAACATACGAACAGCCCTCCATTGATCATAACATCCACCAACAGCATCACGAGTGACAAAGAACTGTTAGAGCCCAAAGGCTAGAGACCGGGCTTGAAGTCAGGGATGCCTTGGGGGGTCTCAGACCCCCCATGCTAGGGGTCTGGGACCCTCCGCGCTAGAATGTAGAGACTGCATGAATCCAAAGCAAGTAACTATTTTTTATTCTTCTCGTCAGCAGCGGTTAGAACATTTCTTCTCTATCGTTCTGAAAATATCACTGTGATTTTTAGTAAGAATCACATGTTTCTTAAAACCCAACATGGATAAAAATAAAAAGTTGGCAGCATTACACAAAGGCTGGAAGAAAAAGGAAAAGCTGTGCCGTAACACCACAAGTCAGTCCACCAAGGCTACACAACAGCAGCAACAGGCACACTGGCATAGCATAGGGATAGCTTGTTTCAGGTCTGTCTCATAAATTGATCAAACAACCACCTATAAAAATGAAATCTCCCTTTTGCATAAAATGATGTGCAACACAGGCTGCCAGCCGTTTTTTCTCTCTCCCTCAATTATTTCCCTCTCCATCTGTGTTCGAATCATTAGAGATTAGGGAGAGGAAATGGCTGTTGCATTAGCGGCCGCAGAGGGTAATCGCGCGAATAAGTCCTTAACAATTCTCACAGATTCGAAAGAGGCATGCCGTAACTACATTAACAGCAGAATAGGTCGTAAAGCGCTCCAAATCCTCCTCCGCGCAGGCCTGCCCAAAGATCACATTAGACACACCATTTTCTGGATACCGGGACACACCGAGATAGAAGGCAACCAAAGGGTCGATAGAGTCGCTCGCGAGTACACTAACCGAGCACCCTTGAACAAAGACCCGGAGGAGTTCTTCACGGTAATACTGACGTACTCCGACATTCTAAATTATTACAGAGGGACGAGACTAAAGTATCCTCCTCCCCACAACAAATTAAATCAACAAGAAGCAGTTTACTGGCGGAAGCTGCAAACCGGAACCTTCCCCAATTTACACATCCTTAGCAAAATGTTCCCGAACAGATAGAGGGACATCTGCCCATGGTGCGGTGCAACACCCACCCTATACTATATTACTTGGGAATGTGACAGAAATAAAGCATTCCATGGCTCAGAAAATCCGAGTGCGGAGCAGTGGGAGAGTGTGCTCTCCAGCGGCAACCCAGAGGATTGGTCATCCATGACCAGCGAGCGGCCAAACTCAGCGGTGCCCTGGAATAGGGGTGCCAACCTCTGCAAGGTGGAGGGAGACATCTGCTTGAAGATGAAGACCTCTGTCTAACCGAAAGACCTTGTTAGAGCAATAAAGTGTATCCTATCCTATCCTAGAGACCCCCCTTCAATGGAGCCAGACTTTAAGCACTGCTTTAGACAACACACGGCCAGAGCAACAGAGGTGCCTACACGGACCTGGCTGACTATATTACACTGAATGCAATGAGGGCAATGGTCACCAGCTCGGGCAATAGAGTGTTCTACATGAACCCGGCTGGCTATACAAGAGCGAATGCGATGACAGCAGTGGTCGCCAGCTACAACAAGAGTCTTACTAGCCTCACGCTCAAATACACTACCACATGGCAAGCCAAAAAAGCAGCCATTGCACAAACCATTGCCATCACCATCATAACAGACTCACAACTGTCTTACACAACCTACATCAATGGATGAATCTCTAGAACAGCCTTTCATTTCCTCCAACAATCAACCCTCACACAATTTGTCACTATCGTCCAGACATCAAGAAGTATGGAAAGCTGAGCAAGTTGGTTACTACTATCCATGGTAAAACAGTGCGGAAAAAACACGAGGACGGAACAAACACGACGCTCGTGTCGTCGTGTTTGTTCCATCCTTGTGTTTTTTCCGTGCTGTTTTACCATGTCCAGACATCAGCTCACTCAACTCTCCAGGAAAACCTCACTGCTCATATGAGTGCCCGTGAATTAGCCGGGCATGCTCCATCGTATCTGCCGGGCCCCAAATCATTTACAAAGGAACAGGAAACAATATTCAGGCAACCAAGGAGTAACACTTTCCCTCACCCCACAAGACTACGCAAACTGCTCCAACTGTGGAGAACCCTCTGTACTCTACAGCATGGTATGGGCTTGTCAACGCAATAAGACTGTCACAACTACCACCCATACTAACGTGCTGTAGAAGAGACAGCTAGTCCAGCTCTGACCCCGACCGGCAGCTACATCTGATCGAGCGAGTGAAGACGGCAACAAAATCTACCGGGGTCCTGGACTGATCGCTTCTCGGCCTTTTGGCTAAGATCAAAGTGTAGTAGGACGCCACTCGTCTTAAATATTTTCTCTGCAAAAAAGTTTTTCCCCTTCTTTCCGGAAATGGGCATGCACATCAAGCTGAACACCATGGAAACGAAAGCTAGAATGCTTACATTCTGTTTGCTTCCTTCGCGGTACACCGCTAAACAACGGCACACGAAGTTTACGCGAAAAACGGCTTCATCGAGGCCATGCAGTGCGTCAATGGAGCGTCACATAAATGGAATAGCGTTCAGCGACAGATGAACGCCATTATTTTTCACGCTGAGGTGTCAGGAAACTTCTCGAGTGTCGTGCAACTGACGCAGTCGACACGTGCGCGCAATTACGAGTGGATGGGAAAGGAATATTGAGCGTTCCATGATATACCACCTACGTGACCAGACATCAAACGCTGCGGCTGTCGAAGGCGAAACAGGCGCCCGTTTCGTCTTCTAATGACATCAGATACACGCGTTTACCACGAAAGCAAGCCACAAAAAGTGGAGTGTTCTTCACGGGGCTACAGTAAACACCTGTTGTCTTTCAAAACAGACGCTTTCGGGAGTGAATGCGCGTTCAAGCTTCGCCAGTCCAGCTAGGCGCGAGAGCATGTGTAAACCTGAAAACTGCGCCAACTGTAACATCGGTATAAGGCGACATGTAGCTTCACTGGGGGCTAGACATTCTGCAGACCCATTTCCATTTGCACAGTAATCACCGGGAGTAAACCTTGGTGCACAAACACCGAGAGGCCACACGGCCGACACAAGTTCAAGGACACAGCCATTGCGCGCCGCCGCCACTATGAAAACAACAATCAGCTACCGCGTCGGTGTGCACCAGTTCCGTTTTCGCTTTTAGACATACGCAGTCAGATTTTCGGTTTTACACCTGATGATAAAAAAATGGAATGCCCTCCCCCCGTCTGTAGCCAACACTATTCATTGTCAGATTAGTTCAGTATTAAAAGGTCATCTAAGAGAGTAGGAGTGCAAGATTTATCTTGTAACTGGTTTGTTTTGCACTCTTGGAAGCTTGCAAGTGTTCTTATTGATTTATTGATTCCAACATGCTCTTTAAATGCGTTTTATCACTATTTTATTTTGTTCATTGTTTTACTTGCATGATGTTCTGCCCATATGTAATTTCCACATGGCCTTTAGAGTAAAAAATGAAAAACAAAATTTGGTTCCAACGATGTTTAATTGGCCAGCATTTGCATTGGGCACAATAATGATAATAATAATAATAATTGACTTTTGGGAAAAGGAAATGGCGCACTATCTGTCGTCTTGTCGGACACCTAAACCGCGCCGTAAGGGAAGGGATAAAGGAGGGAGTGAAAGAGGAAATGAAGAAAGAGGTGCCGTAGTGGAGGGCTCCGGAATAATTTCGACCACCTGGCGATCTTTAACGTGCACTGACATCGCACAGCACACGGGCGCCTCAGCGTTTTTCCTCCATAAAAACGCAGCCGCCACCAAGGCATGCCAGGTAGCTAAGCCGCCCATGAGGCAGCCTGCGCACTCACTTACCGGGCTCCGGGCGTTTCTTGAGAGGACCTTAACCCAGATCACAGCCCTCTTGTCCCTTTAAAGACATTACTGAGCACTATCGTGCCGAACACTGGCGCTACCCGGTTCCTATGAAGGGACTGGGTATAGCTGGCGAACGAACTCTTCTTAGGCTCTTTGCATACACCCTGCTGTGCCCGGCGGTTCTCAACCACTATTCTTTTGTCGGCCGCTGCTCATTCTGTGGGGAGGTGGCCGGCATCTTTCGCGTGGTTTGGGCATGCAGGCAAAATCCTTCCCATACCTGAGAGGACTGGGAGGCGGCTCTGCTCGGCTGCCAGCAACTATCGGCCCAACAGGCCCTGGTTCGGCGGACCTGCGCAGCGGTCAGGACCAACGGGGTCCCGGAAAGAGGGACTCCGCCTTCCATTGTAAGGGGCGAGACCCACTAGGGGCCTCTCCCCGTGCACCTCTGTACATATAGATCAATAAATGCTTTTCACCACCACCACCAGCACGGTTGGCTGCGTTTTTATGGGTTTTTATGCGTTTATGGTTTACGCGTTTTTATGGTTTTTTTTTTATGGAGGCCGCTAAGGCACGAACGACTCCATCCACATTTCCAACCCGCCGCGGTGGCTCAGTGGCGGGCGTACCCGGGTTCGAACCCGACCGCGGCGGCCGCGTTTCGATGGAGGCGAAGCGCAAAAGCTAGGCGCCGGTGTGCTTGCGATGTCATTAAAGGATCGCCTCTTGGCTAAATTTATTCCGGAGGCCTCCACTACGCCACCTCTTTCTTCCTTTCATCCTTTCTTTTTTCACTCCCTCCTTTATCCCTTCCCTTACGGTGTCCACCGAGATATGTGAGGCAGTTACTGCGTCATTTCCTTTCCTCAAACAAAATTTTCAATTTTTTTTTCGCTTTTATCGCGTAGTTTCTTACTGCTGTAGTGGTTGTAGCGTCTGCATCCGACAAAAGAAAATTAGTTTTTGAGGAAAGGAAGTGAGGCAGTAACTGTCTCACTTATCTGGGTGGACACCCGAACTGCCCAAACCGCGTCGTAAGGGAAGGGATAATTAAAGGAGGGAGTGAAAGAAGAAAGGAAGAAAGAGGTGCCGTAGTGGAGGTCTCCGGTAGGATGTCTGGAGGGATGGGTGGAAAACTTTATAACGCAAGCGATGTTGGCCCTAACATTACGCGCATGTATCCAGGCCACGTACGGCCATGGCACTGGCACCCCGGTTCACACAGCGAAGTTGAGTGTCCGGGTCCTGCGACGCAAGGAGGGCCTCCCATCCCTCCCACGTTCCGATGGCGGGCTGTCCCTACGGGGGAGGATCGGCATTGCAGAGCCAAACATGATATGGCCCAGGGTGGTGTGCGATTCTCCGCAGAGAGCGCACTCTGGGGAGACAGGGCGGAATTAGGATAGAAGCTGATAGGTGGGAGGAGTTCGCGTCCGGAGTCTCCTCCAGAGGATTTGTTCGGAATGGGATAGGCGGGGGTGGGGAGGGGGGGTAGAGTCGACGGGCGGCGTGCTTGTTGTGCGAGGTCTGAAAAGGTGTGTGGCCGCTTCCTCGAGAAATACAGGCTGGGGTCATTTTCTCGGCCACCTGGGGATCTTTAACGTGCACTAGACATCGCACATGACACGGGCGCCTTTTGCGTTTAGCCTTCATCGAAACGCGGCCGCCGTGGTCGTGTTCGAACCCGGGTACTCCTATACTCAGTAGCCGAGCACCTTAACCACTGAGCCACCTGTGGCGGGTAGCAGCCAGTTTCCACTTTACTGGTGTGTATAGCAGTAGTAGCATATTATATCTCATTCGTTTTGTTCCTTTTATTCTTATTTGTGTGCGAGGAATTGCTACCAACGAAGCCGACTTAGAGCAAGCTGTATCGGTGTGCGTGAACGGTGACGACTTCATTCGGAGTTACGAAGACAATGGCGAAGGTTTGTGAGAGAACATTTATGTGGTTACGCTGCAGGGTTGACTGCAGGCTGCTGAGTGCACATCGACATTACAGCATGCAGTTATTTGAAGCATGTTTTTGTGCGCTTTTGCTGAGCTCAGATATGGCGTGCAGCAGCCAATCTTTTTAGTGCGTAGCACATCTAATAATAATAATAATAATAATAATAATAATAATAATAATTGGTTTTGGGGGAAAGGAAATGGCGCAGTATCTGTCTCATATATCGTTGGACACCTGAACCGCGCCGTAAGGGAAGGGATAAAGGAGGGAGCGAAAGAAGAAATGAAGAGGCGGCCGTAGTGGAGGGCTCCGGAATAATTTCGACCACCTGGGGATCTTTAACGTGCACTGACATCGCACAGCACACGGGCGCCTTAGCATTTTTCCTCCATAAAAACGCAGCCGCCGCGGTCGGGTTCGAACCCGGGAACTCCGGATCAGTAGTCGAGCGCCCTAACCACTGAGCCACCGCGGCGGGTTCACGGATTTCGCCGAAGGCAGTTCGAAGCCTGGACCGGGTGGTCTGAAACCTCTCTCGGTTACGAAAAAGGAAAGGCGCATAGCGAGTTCACTTTGTCGGCGGATCACACACCAAGCGCACCGCGAACGCCTGCTGTAAGTTGGGCAGCTCAGTGTTTTATTCGGCGGCGGCTGCGTTCTGTGCGCTGTGAGATGTCAATCCCCAGGTGGTCGAAATTATTCCGGAGCCCTCCACTACGGCACCTATTTCTTCCTTTCGTCTTTCACTCCCTCCTTTATTCCTTCCCTTACGGCGCGGTTCAGGTGTCCAACGATATATGACCGATACTGCGTCATTTCCTTGCCCCAAAAAACGATTATTATTATTATTATTATTAATTATTCGACCGTGGTGCGCTTGAGGCCGACTTCCCTTTTCTCAAATCCGAGAGAGGTTTTAGACCGAGAATATGATTAGACTGGGAATAAGACTGTCTTACTTGCTTCATACAAGGCGCTCCTGCTCTCTATCGCTCACTCTCTCTCATAGAACGTCGGCGCACTTTGCGTCACTTGAAAAAAGTACATCAGAGGTAAGAAGTGCTATCGCACACACTTCGCATTTGATAATAATAATAATAATAGTAATAATAATAATAATATTAATAATAATAATTGGTTTTTGGGGGAAAGGAAATAGAGCAATATCTGTCTCATATATCGTTGGACACCTGAACCGCGCCGTATGGGAAGGGATAAAGGAGGGAGTGAAAGAAGAATAACTACACAAATCAGCTGTTTTTTCCCCGTAGACAAGATCTGTTTGTCCGCCAGAACCTGCTAGAATAACGAGCAAATAGTTTGAAGAGAGAGAGAAACAACTTTATTGCCATAGGATGTCGGTATTTAGGGCAGGCGGGCTTGGTGTGGCCCCCAGTTGTGGGCGACCTCCTGAGCCCACGAAACGAGTGCCAGTTGGATGGTCTTGTCTGGCCTTCTGAGGAGTTGGTTTCATCCCTCTTTGGAGGGATCTGGCAGTAAGGTTCGGGGGGGGGGGGGGGGGGGGGGGGGTCCCGCGCAACCTCAGCGGATATGCTCCTGGGTGGCGATTTCTCCCCGGCAGGCCGGGTCGTATTCCCCGTTTGTGATGAGTTATAATCTAGAATGGCTAAGGATCGAGTGTGTCTGCAACCTGCGGAGCATGGTGGCTTGCGCTCGATTTAAATCGGGGTGGGGAGGCGGGAATTGGCGTCTCGTCAGTCTCTGTGTAGGTTGGTGATTTTGGCAAAGGTCTGGGGAGCCTCAGCAAGAGCGTCGGGATGAGTGGAGCCGGCCGCCCGGTTGGTTAGGCCTCGGGCTAGTCGGTCGACCCCTTCGTTTCCAGTTTCCCGTGTGGGCGTGTACCCAGACTAGGTTGACCTTATGGTCAGGAGTGCAACCGCGAAGGATGCGTGCAGCGAGGTGTCAGATAAAACCTGCCGAGTAATTTTGTATCACTCTTTTGGAGTCGCTTAGGACAGTGCGCGCACGTGAGTCAGCGATGGCCAGCGCGATGGCGGTTTCTTCCGCCGCGGTGGGAGAGTGGGCTCGTACTGTGGCGGTGGTGTCGAGAGTGGATTGCGGCGTGGTTGCACAAGCCACGTATGTGGTTGAATTTCTCCATGCAGCGTCCACGTATATTGCGTGCTCGTCGGCAAGGTATGCGGCATCCAGTGCTTGGGTTTTGAGCTGGTGGCGCGTATCGGCCAGGTAGCATGTTTTTGGGGATTGGTTTGACGACAAGGCGGCTGTAGACCCCTGTCGGAAGGGGGGCCGTGGGGTGGACGCCGCCTATGGGGTTGATGTTGAGACGGTAAAGTATGAGCCGGCCGTGTGTTTGGTCTTGGGCGCTGTGCTGCAAAGGGGCAAAGCGCTCTTTCCAACCAAAGAAGTTCTTGCGACGCGCCAAGCGTACTACGCACGTTCACTCACCATCGACTCTTCACAAGTAGTGTAACAGCCAGCCACAGCCACCACAACGTATATTGGCCACAGAGCGCAGAAATTTAAGAAAACAAAGAAGAGAGAACGGGTTCCCCTTCTAAATTTCTACCTTCACAGATCTGGCCTGGCGGCTTCCCCACTGTGCCCTTTTTGGGTTGAACCTGAGGCAATAGATCACTTCCTGCTGTTCTGCCGCCGCTTCTCCCATTTGCGAAAGCGTCTTTTGCAAATTCCATTTCATCAACTAGGCTTTCCTGTGTCCTCTGCGGTTGTTCTTTCCATTGGCGCTTCTTTGCTTGGACGAAGCGACAGGAGTGTGCGCTCTGCTGTGCAAAATTTTCTTCAAGAAGCGCAGCGACTCCCATTCCAATTTTTTTCCCGCTCTCAGTCAGTACGACATTGAAACATTACAGGCATTGTGTACTATTATGCACATTAAGCCATTGTCCCGTCTTCGATCTCCAAGTTAACAGGACCCCTGTCCTTCCGTCTTCCAATCTATCAGGCTACATCCTATTACCACTCCTTTTCCCGTCAACACTTTCCTGTATGAAGCAATTAACCGCCTGTGTCTCCACTCCCCCGTAGTGGGTATGTACCAGCAACGTCTGAGGCCTTCCTTCCTTCCTTCTAGCTAAATTACCAAAATAAATGTCGCTTTAACCACATCAGAATACCCAAGTAGCGGAAACAGAATCAGCGATCTTGTGCATTTTATTTCTCTTCTTTCAACGAGGAGTGCGCTCCTCGCGTTAACGTTCTGGTTCACGCACTCCTCTAGCTTTGTCCTTCGCCTGAAGCTACCTCGCGACAGTGCTGTCTGCAGGTGCTCTGGAACGCTGAACCGCAGAACAGCGTCAAACCTCTTTGTGTTGCTGCTTCACTGAGCCTGCGATCCAACCGCCTGCACAGGTTGTGGCATCATCCCAGCTGTCATCTCTATCGTCGACCGCTTCGGACTCCTCACGAGATGGCCCCAGCACTAGAACGACAGGAAGGCAGCCACACGTTGTTCTGCTCCGGAAGTGACGTGGAGTGGTGGCGACGTATGTGTTTCCTGGTGTCCCTGCCTCGAATCCGGCACCTGGAGCAGTGCGTACGGCTATGGGCGCAGATGACGCGACCGCTTCGACCTTACTGCCGCTACGCTCAAAGCGGGAGAAGGGACTACACCCGCGTGCTGAACGCGGAGGGCTTCCGGAAGCATGACGTCGTCGTGATGAGCTACGCCAGCGAAGAGCTGGCCTCAGGACACATCCGGAGCCTCAGCAGCTGCGATGTCGCGGGGTCACCGGTCGCTGTTCCGGGACACCGCGAGGAGGACTTTCAGTACAAGACCAGCGGATGCCCCAGTGTGGCCTATGTCCTCTGCTAGGGGCACCGTCGTCGCTCATCGGGCCCTAGCTTAAAACTGTGACACGTTGTTAAAGGATTTGCTCTAGCAGAAGAAAGAATTCGCGTTGAATGGAAGCAACGGGACTCGTATAATGCGTTCAAGCACCCCAGAACTAGTCTCTTTCTGTGCAAGAGCGCAGGAGATCTGGGCACGCCTTCCATTTGTGACAAATTCGCAAGTCTCGATCATGAAGATGCAGCCTTTAGTACGACGGCAGTAGCGCCTGAAATGCAGAGCAATTAAAGGTAGATTTGGTGAACATGAGTTTAATTGTGCCGTGCCAAGGAAGAAGTAGGTATACGATGTGATCACCTCCGGCCTCAATGTAGAGGGGGAATTGTAGACGAGTTGGAGAATATATAGAGACACGCCCAGATATATTAAGGGCACACGCACATGAAGACTTAGCTCGGCAGATATGCATTCTCTGATGCTGGAGCTGTGTGCTTTGTGTGCTTCCAGATGCTAGCTGACGGGTGTGGTGTTTTGCTATAAGGAGGATATTGCGTCGCTCTTTATTCCCGGACTGGAACCCCTGTCGGAAGCTAGCCTCCATCATTACTAGCACGTGAAAGCTATATGCGACGAGAAATCATAGGACGATTGCGTCACAATTTTGGCGCGAATGTTGGGAAAACTGGCGTCGCACCGTGTGCGGCCAGTGGCAATTATATACACCTGCATAGACGCCCGACATGTATAGGATTGTCTGAAATGGTGGTGCGGTGCTCGGCTTGCTGTGTGCGTTATAGGGTCGCCCTATATTTCTTGCCATCGCTGGGGTTTTTGTGCGCCATCTGCGAGTACACACGCACACGCGCGCGCGCGCTCCGGCTATTCTTTTAATGGGAGTAGTAATGTTTTAGCATTAAATTTACCGCTTTTGCGCAGCGTTGCCGGCCTTCTGCGCTAAACATCGGCAGCCGGAGAGCCGGAGTTTATCATTGGTTCACTGTGCCAACTCTTTCAGACGACACGCAGCTACCATGGCTGCGGCCACTCCAGCGAGTCAGGAAGCTCCGCCCCCCGGAAATTCCCGCGCGCATGAGCTGGCGGAGATAGCGGAGGTATACCGAGCGGCGGAGTGGATGGGTTTGGTGGAGCCTACATTTTAGCCTGCAAAAATTAACGAGAGAGCGAAAGGCGTGAAGACACGGAAATTCTAATTCTGGTGGCAGATAACTCTGATTCCACAAAACACAATAAAAAATTATTACTGGAGGATATTTGTGGAGTGGCGTCCTTTAACATCATAGGCATACCGCATCTTTATCGAGAGCCTCTTTCACAAGGATACCTTCAGGGAAAATATTGTCAGTAGCAGATCAAAAAAACGAATTAGTTTACTCTATCTTGAAAAAAAAAACAGATTCTTTTACCTTAACCAAAATGTTAAAACAGAGGCAAAAAAAGATTACTTTGCTTTTTAAAAATGAGCTAAAGCACAACTATGCCTGTGTTTTGGGGGATAGTACTAAGGAAAAAAATTACTTGCAATTATTTCAGGAATGAGCGGGAACTTTGATGAAATAAAGTTTAACAAATCGATTTCTTTTTCTTTAATAATGAGTTTTCAAAAGTGGCCTGATACCTTACTCTATTCGACAATGTATATCACCACGGCACGTTACACGTCACTTGCATTTCATCACAAGAATACATTTCTTTCCTTTCTTCTTTCAGAGTCCCACCTTTACCCCTTCCTTTACGACGCGGTTCAGGTGTCCGCCGAGATTTGAGGTAGATACTACGCCATTTCCTTTCCCCAAAAACAAATTATATTACATTACACATTGATCGCTGTCACAAGGTTGACATTGCAAAATGCCACTCGAAAGCTTTTTCTCAGTCTCAGTACCTTCCCCAGACACCTGCCGAACAGAATTTCGCATTCTCCCGATATCGCATCAACTGAAGATAACTAACGTTTTAGCGATGTTCTAGCTAACTTTGGTGGTGGGGGTGGTAAAAACGTTATTTTCGTCAAAATTCAATGAAAGGTGCTCTTTCGTAGATCGAGTGGGGTCTCCATTGCGCTTTTCTTCTTTCCCTGCTTCACTGCTGGTCGCGTGATGTGGCCAGGAGCCCTTGGCGCTCGGCCACTTCCAAAGCTCGGCTCACGGCTCGGAATGAGTCTCCGGGTGGGAGCTGAGCACCGCAGCCTCCCACTCTTCGCGGTTCGAGAGTTGCAGCTCCATCGGCGGTCTGTCCCGTGGACATTCATGTAGTATAATAATAATAATAATGTTTTATTTTGTCCAACTGTTTACAAAGCGTACATTCCCGCACCGCTTAAGCACTGTTGTGCTTGTCTGCGGTGCCGGCAGCCTGCGAAATACACTTGTTTTCTCGGTACCTTTCTAGAACTAAATCACTGGCTTGACAATCTTGTCAAAGTACAACAAAAAAACAAGAGCACATGTTACCGTCGTCGCTATCTGGACAGCGGAAATTTTTGATTAAAGCACAAGATCATTCACAGTATATGAGCTAAGTCGGCCCTATCTTGACCACATAGCTTACACTGAGGCGAGGATACTCCCGGATGCATAATGGAGTTTTATAAGGGTTGGGGAAAGTGTTTCTCTGGAGATGTCTCCAGGACACCTGCTGAGGTTTGGTCAAAGACTTATCGGGGGGGGGGGG
Source organism: Amblyomma americanum (assembly GCF_052857255.1). Lineage (NCBI taxonomy): Eukaryota > Metazoa > Arthropoda > Arachnida > Ixodida > Ixodidae > Amblyomma > Amblyomma americanum. Next base: position 55,726,979 of record NC_135506.1, read on the forward strand.
GGTATTTAAGTCTATTTTTACGATAGCGCACAGTTATGTCGTGACACGTGACCATGCGCTCCCTGGCCGACCTCAGGTTTGGGCAGGCCACAGCCTGGTTGGCGAATCCTCGGGCAAAATTGAACTTCCTTGTAACACCATTCGCACTCATCGTTTTTTATTCTATGTAACGCAACTCGCGGTACAACAATCGCGTGGGAGAGACCAGCACTATTCTACAAAGTCTCAACCTACCCCCCCCCCTCTCTCTCTCTCTCTCTCTCTCTCTATGCAATGAGCTCCGATCTGTAATGATATGGCCCTGGGGGTACAAGAAGAAAATAGATAAATGAATCAGAGTCACTTCGAAGCCGGGTGGCGCTGCGGCTTCCGAGTGGCGTGAACAGGGAAACGCAGTGGGACACACAACCCTATAGACGCATGATGACGTGAGCACAAAGAATTTTCGCCCTCATTCGAAAGCATTCGAATGCCCAAGTAATTTGATGAATTCTTTTCTTTCATGGAAAGTTTTCAAACCCTTCCATTCGTGTAGTTGGGCGTGGAAGAAGACCAGGGGGCGTGCTTGTAGATGATAATAGCAGAGCATACATATATTTGCAGCATATATATATATATATATATATATATATATATATATATATATATATATATATATATATATATATATATATATATATATATATATATATATATATATATATACACACACAGAGTAAAACTGGAAGAAGCAGAAATGAATTCACAAAAAGAACAAACTTTGCTATATTTTATACATCGAACTAACTGGTTAGTCTACATGCTAAGCAAGCAGCCCCAGCTCGGACTTGGCCGGACTGGAGTGCTTTCGTTCACTTTCGTTTTTAAACCCTCAATTAGCGAGGTGGAAAATACCCCGTGGGCTGGGCTCTGCCTCGAACCAAGAGTCCCGCTAGCAACACAAACCAAATCAAAAGCAATACGACATAACTCTTTCTCTCTCTCTGGTAAAGGTATCCGCACTTTCTCCCGTCGGGGGCTTTCTTCCAACTCGCCTCCCGCGTACCCCCCCCCCCCCCCCCCCCCCCCCCCCCCCGCTCGCGTTGCTAGTCAAATTCTTCACACTGCCTGTCGACCGTCAGCAATAAAATGGAAGTGGTTTGGCTTGGTTTATGGGTATTTAACGTCCCAAAAGCGACTCAGGCTACGAGGGACGCCGCAGTGAAGGGCTCCGGAAATGTCGATCACCTGGGGATCATTAACGTGCTCTGACATCGCACAGAACACGGGCCTCTAAAATTTCGCCTCCATCGAAATTCGACCGCCGCGGCCGGAATCGAACCCGCGTCTTTCGGGCCAGCAGCCAAGCGCCATAGCCACTCAGCCACCGCGGCGGCAAAAGAGAAAAGGCCACGTAGCCCCTATACGAAAGACATCGGGGCGCTCGGAGGACAAGAATAAGAAATTAGTTCCCACGCATTGCCATAGAGTCGCCGTAATTTCTTTTTCGGGCGCCCTTTGCCGCCTCGGTAAACAAGATAAGGTACGGTTCTGTTTCCTCACGCCGTGGGCCAGTATGTCATAGCGACGCCGTAATTACTTTAACCGGCTCTCGTCACCGCCATCCTTGAAAGTCGCCTTTGTTAGGCCACGCGGCAGTGCGGGCAGCTGTGGGACATCGGGCGCCTCTGGGGGTCTGTGAGTTCCGACCCATACCCCCGGTCTTCTCCGAGATTCTGGAGCATTTTCGGAGTATACTCCCTTGTTCAACCTCGCCTCCGCGGCGAGGAGTCCGTTTCTCTTCGCCAACTTCGAACCGGCACGTACCTTAACCTCGTGCGCTACCACCGCCTTTACCGTATACCGCTAGCGCGCTATGCGGGGAACATGCAACTCTATTTCCATTCGGGCAGCCCCTAGGCTGCCTGTTCCCAATATAGCCGGCTGGGAGTGTGCCCTCTGGTCACCCGACCTGGTTGTTCAGCGCCAGCTGGTCACCCGGGCTGCGGAGGCCACGAGGGCCGTTGAGGGCTCCACTCCCAGGCTGAAGTCCCCCACACCCTGACCAATAAATACAATTTCCACCACCGTCCCGTGAAGACGGCGGCGGTGCTTCAAAAGACCCTCTCCAATTTCCCTCTGCACTGTGGTCGCGGGGGCTCTCGTTTACAATGGAAAGCCGATTCCACAGATGCAGGCGTCTTCAAAAGAGACGCAGCAGAAAATTCTGCTATTTCAACATCCGCTAACTTTGTGACTGCAGCTGAACAGAATTCAAGAGAATAGTTCGGAACGTCTCTGAGTGGTTGGACTTCCGTTCGGCCTCAAGTTCACCGAATTTCAGGAGGATGTTCGATGAGAGCATTTCATGAGATTATTTAAGAATTTATCATTTCACACAGTATTCCTCGGTGCATTTATAAGGAGACTACGGCGCTTGGCAAGAGTTCGAACCAAATTTTCCCGCTCATTGCATTTCTTCCTCTGTGAATTTGGCGTATCTTCGAAGCTGTGTCCTCTGCGACTGTTGTTATCCAGGCGCCTTTACGAGAAAAAACAGATTTGCTATATGCGAAAGTCCAAAAGATAATTTTTGCTTCACAAATGCGAGAACCTCATTTCCGGGGATGCATTTCAAGAAGATAAACGCTTAAAAAGGCGACGCAATTTTTTCTTGTATATAGATGGAGATACCACGTACCATCCTTTTGAAAGAGATGCATTTACAGGGCTGATATCAGTTTGTAGGCTTTGCAAGAGTTGAAAAGCAACGCTGGAGTGGAGCCATCTAATCACTATATCTTGGGAGAATATCTCATAGCTCGCCGCCTTTCCGGAAACCACTTCCGTCCGCAACAGTACACAGTAGACCACTAGTAAAAGGAGGACCCGGAGCACTACTGGGACACGGCTTTCATCAATTCATCGAAGTTGTAACTCACGCACCACTGGGTTGAGATTTGATAAATGTAAGCAACGTCTGCAGAGGAATCCGTGCATTTATCTCATCCGCACACATATAGTTGCCAGTGATTCATGCCGAGCACAACCTCCCCACAGGGCGCCAGTGGGCAGCTCGAAGTGACCTTGCAACAGATATCAGCATTTGGACAGATATGGACAGGGAAACGCGGTAACTCACAACCCTGAGTATACTGTCCACAGCAACACAAGAAAGCTTCGCCGCCATTCGATATCCTTCGATTGCCCGTACCCGGAATAGATACTAGCGTGTCGAGATAGCCACAACCAAGAAGAAGACGAGAAAGAGAGTGCAGACGAAGCTGCAAAAGATTAGGGTCACTGACGCAGCGTTTATCTCGGCATCATTGACATTTGCTTCTTACAATATGCATGATAGCGGGTAAAGCGCCAGATAGTGCTTACCCTGTTCTGAGTCACCCTCACTCTTTTCGTACCGACTATAAATGTGAGACACGTTCAGGCGAGATGTTTCAGTTTCTAACTGACTGCGGACCTTTCCAGACGCGAAAGTGAGTATGAACTTTGTTGCTCGGCGGTACCAGTGAGAGATGTTCGCAGGAAGTCGCCAGTTAGCACTGGTCGTGTCCACGATACAAACTGGAACAATTAGATCGCCCTGGCTTGAACCATAATAGATACAATTTTTTTTTTTCACGTCGGCTACTTCGGCCGTAATATCTTTGTGCATGACTGCCGAAAAGTTTTGAGGCTAGAATCGCATTGTGATTGTGTACCACATTTTGGGGAGCGTCCAATATAAGAAGGACAAGTTAATTGGCCTGCAGTTAACTCCAGTCATTATTCGTTTAAAGCCTACATCAAAAAGTAGAAGTCATGTGTTCATGACCAAAATTTTATATATTAAAAAATTGTCTAATATGAAAGAACCATCACCGTGACAGGCATCTGGCTGTTGTCTGGTAGTCGATATTATTGTGCTCTTCTTAAGTTCAGGGCTCTTGACGAAGAGAATTTTGTGTCACCTCACAAAATACTTGCGACCGAGATATGATTTCGAGTGGGAACAAATTTCAAATGTGTACTTAGTTCGCAGGCTCAAAACGCCATGAGTGTTTCGTTTCGAAGGCGTTTTGAAACTGCGCTGGAAAGTCGAAGGTGACTTAAGAATGTGCGTAACGTGGTCTGAAATGCTTTACTGTCTGTGTAAAAAAATCTCTTTGTTTGACGCAAAGAAAAATGATGTGTCCCGCCACCCCCATCATTTTCTATGCACACGGCAGGCCGATGCCTAATTGTTTCGCTATAGCTGTCCTGTGTATAGTGTGTTAACATGCGCTCATAATAGTGAAACCCCTCCGCTTCTTTCTGTCTACCATAAGGTAAAAAGTTAACCTCTCTAGAAGTTTCCTCGAGCAACGTGATTGAGCAGCATCGAATCTACAAAACGACAAACATCCTTTAACCATCATCATCAAACCCTATTTACCCCTATAAGATCGAGAGATTTGGTTTGGTTTATGGGGGTTTAACGTCCCAGAGCTACTCAGGCTATGAGAGACGCCGTAGTGAAGGGCTCCGGAAATGTCGACCACCTGGGGTTCTTTAACGTGCACTGACATCGCACAGCACACGGGCCTCTAGAATTCCGCTTCCATCTAAATTCAACCGCCGCGGCCGGGATCGAACCCGCGTCTTTCGGGCCAGCAGCCGAGCGCCATAACCACTCAGCCACCGCGGCGGCTAAGAGCGAGAGGGAAAATGAAATGATAGCATTACAGAATTTGTGACATATCACATTGAACGTCACTAATATCAAGTAATTTTATTGTTTGGGGACAAGTATGGGCTTTTACATGACCAATAAGATGTGAATGTGACGTATACCCAGCAATTCTGGACGAACACATTATAGAGCGGGAAACCGTTTATGAACGCAGATTTTTCGTATAATGTAAGATTTCACTATAACAGTCAACATATCTGCAGATAACCCTACGGCAGTCTTGCATTTTTTTCTATTAACGTTTTTTTTATCGTCAAAACCGTTCCCCATTGGTTTTGCTTTGGGAGTCTTAACGGTTCGATGCGACTGATGGAAACACTTCAAAAGAAAGGTTTTGCTACATATCAGAAGAATGGACCATTACCTTCGATATCACCGTAAAAGTATCTTACAAATTCCCAATTTCCGAAATCTTTGTTCGAAATTGCTGGACATGAGTATTTGTTGGCATGCGCGAGAAAAGTTTCGTGAAGTACTCTTGCGTGCTACGCTGCAGGTGTACCGGGCATGTGACTTTTCGAATCAACCAGTAATGTAGGAACCTCCGACGTAATGTCCTGTCTTATCTACAACGTTTTCCTGCTTTCCAGATGACTTCGTCGACTCGAGGCGGAACGTACAAGTTGTCGGGATTCCCCGAGATGTTGCCATCGTGTGCCATCACTTTCAAGGAGCGTCTGCCCGCGACTAAAGTGTGCAAGCTCTGTGGCGTCGTACCATCGCTGGTGTTCCTCCTGCCATGCAGCCACAGTGTGTGCGAGTTTTGCAAGACACTGATCTCGAAAGGCACCCCCAGATGTCCTATAGACGGAGAACGATTCAAGTATTCCGATTTGCCAAAAATTGAATGCTCGCTAAGAGACCTGACTGAACGAGATGTGCGCTGCCCGAACGACACCGGGACCCGCGTTGGATGCGCTTTCAGTGGAAAACTCCGCAACCTCTCCAAGCATCTTGCACGGGACTGTACGCACGCCCAGGCGCAGTGTCCTCAGTGCGGAGAAGGCTTCCCGCGAAGAGCTATAATTGCCCACCATTCAAGATGCGAAGCGAGCAACTCGGCAAGGTGAGACGCCACAAAGTTTAACGACAGAGGCAATTCTCTTGGAATTCCCTTTGAGAAGCGGTAGAACTAGCATTTCAACAACCGTTCTGCTCGAGAGCTCAGAGAAAAGAAAAGCATTGCGAATCACGAGACATATACAGCTCGCATATTGGGCGGGATCATTATTGCAAGCTATGCAAGTAATTAAGAGAGAGCTAGGGGTTATACCCGGTTGATATTTTATAATATGAACCGAAGGGTTACGTGTATTGGCTCAATTCTTTCGTGTAACTGTCTGGCGAACAGCCCAAGCTGTTCTGTGATTCGATATTTCCAGAAAGAAAAAAATCCCGAGTTATAAAAAGCCACCTTATAACTGCGTGAAGACGAGGGCTGGCCCACTAACGCGCACTAGTGTTCTGACCATCTTGTTCATAAATAAACAAAGCATAATATTAGCAGAGGCCACGGTATAAACATGTTCTAATGCTATCGCAATGCCAACACATACCATAATTAGGTTCCCCGTTATTTTTTATCTTTTTTTTCTTCATTAATGCATATAATTTCGCGGGGGCCGCTCAGGTGCTTTTGCACCCGTAACTGCAGCTGATAGCAAAATGAAATTTATTTTTTACAGAATGTAGCGTTGGCAATAGTATCTAACGCATACAGCTTGTTCTCTCTTTTAAACGCAGTGCAAGTACATCGATGCGCGGCGGAACCAGCCAGCGACAAAATGGCGAACACTGTGGAAGGCCCGCATCATTCGAACGTCCTTCCGACTACCATTTGAGCCGCCCTGAAGGAAGCCGTCCGCTGGGTTCGGAAAGAGTGGAGCAAAGTGAAGGCACTGAACGTGAAGCAGAGGTGCATTTCTCGCGCTCAGAATTTGCGGAACGCTTAGAGGTAAGGACCAAAAAAAGCAGTTAACTAGGTAGAGAAACGGAGGTTATCTCGACAACCACACTTGTATTGTATTAAACAAGAAGGCTTTCTTTTTCTCACCAGCATGGTGAAGGGGCTAAATGAAAGGCACTATAAGTGGAGGGGGACGGCAGTAACTATACAGGGCAGAAAATTACCTCGGGAAGCTCGAGGTCACAGCCACGTGAAATTGAATTCGCGTAACGCCACCTATACCTAATGTTCTGAAGTAGAGAGTGATTGAGCCCACGTTTCCTGATTATCCAAGGGCCAATATCACCGTCGTTTGGATATCACCTGAACCTTGCCTTAACGTAACAATTTGAACTCATAAGAATCCCCGCATATAAATAAGTAAGTGCCAGTGTCTGTTAACAGTGCAGATAATAATAATGTGAATGTGGCAATGTGATTTGTTGCTCCTGCAAAGATAAGCAAAACAGGGGCTGACCAGGAAGAGCTTTTTCTCCGCTGTTACCCAGTATTTACATGATTGCAAGAATTATTATTATTATTATTATTATTATTATTATTATTATTATTATTATTATTATTATTATTATTATTATTATTATTATTGTTTGGACACACTCATCAAAGCTATAAGCGTACGCGCCCAATTTCTAAGTTCCTCGCCCTCAAGGAGGGACCCATGGAGACTGAGTTTGGCTTTGTAATGCTCTGGCACGAAAGTGAACATAGTGGCAAAAGTGAATATTGCAAACATAATAATTTTCTTATCCCGTTCGGTAGACCCATTGTCTCGCGCATGCGGCCTTCATTTTAGTTTTAGGACAAAAATTTGAAAATTGTAAGATACTGCTACGGAAACATTGAAGGTAATGGCCCATTCTTCTCATATGTAGCAAAGTCTTTATTTTAAAGTGCTTCCATCGATCGCATCGAACAGTTGAGACTGCCATAGAAAACCGATGAGGAATGCTTTTGACGAAAGCAAGAACGTTAATTGAAAAAAAGTACAAGACTACCGTCGGGTGATCGGCGGATATATTGAATGTTACAGTGAAATCTTAAATTATATGAAAAAAAAAAATCGCGGTCATAAGCGGTTTCCCGCTCAAAATGCTCTTGCCCAGAAATGTTGGGTATGCGGGGGCCTAATCCGTGCTATGCCTGGATTACTCCACTGCAGGAATTCGTTAGAATTGTGTCATGTTTTCTTAAGCTTAGACTGAACGCGTTCCTAAATACATATGTATACACTCAGTTGGCTTGGTCAATAGTCAGTACTTACAGGGCAACAAAGCTGACGTAGCACGTCCGTCATATATCTACGCAAAACTCTTCGCCTTATTCGACGCGGGCGTTCCTTTTATATTTTCTTTGCTAGTGTTGTCACGTGTTCAGATGACGCCTGTCAGGCGGATATAACGAACGAAAATGTCAGCATAGGCACGAGCACATAGATTAATGCACGCGACGGCAATAAATAATTGTTTGTTTTTGTGGAAAGGATATGGCGCAGTATCTGTCTCATATATCGTTGGACACCTGAACCGCGCCGTAAGGGAAGGGATAAAGGAGGGAGTGAAAGAAAAAAAGAAAGATAGAGGTGCCGAAGTGGAGGGCTCCGTAATAATTTCGACCACCTGGAGATCTTTAACGTGCACTGACATCGCACAGCACACGGGCGCCTTAGCGTTTTGCCTTCATAAAAACGCAGCCGCCGTTGTCGGGTTTTACTGATCCGGAGTTCCCGGGTTCGAACCCGACCGCGACGGCTGCGTTTTTATGGAGGAAAAACGCTAAGGCGCCCGTGTGCTGTGCGATGTCAGTGCACGTTAAAAATCCCCAGGTGGTCGAAATTATTCCGGAGCCCTCCACTACGGTACCCCTTTCTTCATTTCGTCTTTCACTCCCTCCCTTATTCCTTTCCTTATGGCGCGGTTCAGGTGTCCAACGATATATGAGACAGATACTGCACCATTTCCTTTCCCCCAAAACCAATTATTATTATTATTATTATTGTCGGGTTCTAACCCGGGAGCTCCGGATCAGTGGCCGAGCGCCCTAACCACTGAGCCACCGCGGCGGGTCAAGACGGCAAGCCCAAAGACACAAAGATTAGGCAAAGGTTTGGTTTGGTTTGGTTGGGGGGGGGGGGGGGGGGTTATCGTCCCAAAGCGACTCAGGCTATGAGGGACACCGTAGTGAAGAGCTCCGGAAATTTCGACCACCTGGGGTTCTTTAACGTGCATTGACATCGCACAGTACACGGGCCTCTACAATTTCGCCTCCATCGAAATTCAACCGCCGCGGCCGGGAACGAACCCGCGTCTTTCGGGTTAGCAGCCGAGCGCCATGACCACTTAGCCACCGCGGTGGCTATTTCGGCAAAGGTTTAAACCAAAGCGAAAGCTTTACAGTTAAGCCTGGTAAAGCTTGGCTAGGCTTGGATGTTGCTTGGTGGTATTGACTGAGGTTTAGCCCGGGTTTAGCAGGCTTTTAACTTTAAAGGTTTGGCTTTTGTTACTCCCTTTGTCTCTGAGCGGCAGCCTCTAGGCGAGCTGCGTCCACTGGATGATCGGATTCGGCCTGTCGTCTTCGCAACTTCTGAGACGCAGGTAGTTCGCGAGGCGTCTCGCCTGGATCATCCGTGACTGTACTGCCGCCGTTAAATTGTCGAGAGCTGTTGCAAACCATTGGCACCGGCCGAGAGGCAGCGAAGGCTATGTAGAGAGAGCGAGCGCACCGCTCCGGTGTAGCTGCTGTTGAGTGACGTCATGGTTGTCACGTGACTAGGCAGAAGGGAGCGCTCGGTTTCGGCGGCAGGGCTGAGTGACGTCATCGCAGTCACGTGGTTTCTCCCCGGTTCTAGGTCGAACTCGCGCACAAGGTGAAGAAGCTACGGAGGGGAGTATAGTAAAAGGTTTCGCTTTTAAAAACAATCACGTATGAGTGAAAAACGCACACGCAACATGCACGAGCGAGCATGGATGAGAGCACGTGCTACGGAAGCCACAAACTCATGCTCGAACGCTCGAGAGAACGCGTCACAAAGAATTGCAGTCTGCGCGTTGCTCAAGTTAACCATTTGCGAGATATTAACTTTTATTGCGCCTGAAAATCATACATACGGTAAAGTCGCTATCAATATGACTCTAGAGATTGCATAAAATTACTCTGAAGTCGTTTCGGCTACTGGGAATTCGTAAAAAAAAAAAACGCAAGTGTGGTACGTATCCATACGCCAGTCCCTTCGAAGTATAAGAAAATTTCAGTCAGAAATGAAAATCGCTTCAAGAAGTATTACGAAGCAAAAAAATTCGGGGGCACTTTGTTGTCCTAAAGTGCGGTGAGGCGAAAGCCTTTAGCGCGGTGTTGCTGCTTGTGTCACTGATGTGTGGCCAAGATGTTAATTGCACAATTGTTTGTGAATCTTAAATGTTGGAGACACTGGAGGGCGTTTGGGAGGCATCTGTCAAATTCGACGCCTTTCCGCAAACACTCTCCAACGTCCTATACAAGAACTACGTACGCCATAGCAGGTAGTAGCGTAGTCGTTAGCACGCTCGGCTGCCGAACGGAAGGTTGGTGGTTCGAATCCCATCATGCACAAATATTTTTTCATATCGAGTTCCCCGCCGCGGTGGCTCAATGGTTAGGGCGCTCGACTACTGATCCGGAGTTCCCGGGTGCGAACCCGACCGCGGCGGCTGCGTTTTTATGGAGGAAAAAACGCTAAGGCGCCCGTGTGCTGTGCGATGTCAGTGCACGTTGAAGATCCCCAGGTGGTCGAAATTATTCCGGAGCGCTCCACTACGGCACCTCTCTCTTCCTTTCTTTTTTCACTCCCTCCTTTATCCCTTCCCTTACGGCGCGGTTCAGGTGTCCAACGATATATGAGACAGATACTGCGCCATTTCCTTTCCCCCCAAAACCAATTATTATTATTATATCGAGTTCATATCGGACGGACGGACGCGAACATGAGCTATTAAAGGCTTTCGCCTTAATAAAGCTTCTTAGAAAACATAGCGCAAAAAGGACACGGACGACACAGAAGCGGACAGGACAGGCGCTAACTTGCAACTTTATATTTCGAAAAGCCACCACGTCTAATATATAGGAGCCGATCACCACCATCAAGCGATGAGCATGCGCAAAGAAGAGCACAATCAGGATTACAGCGTGTGAAAAATAAGCAAAAAATTACGATAAAATAACAAAATGAAAGCACGGTGCCGGGGGAACACTGAAAGAAAAGAGACATCGTGTACTGAAACTTACTGCAAAAAGCGCTTTACAAGCTTGTCAAGGTTAAGAACCAAACAAATAACGCGGCAAAAAGGGAGATAAACAGATCGACTAAAAGATGAGGGGAGTGTACAAGGCTCCACACTGAGACAAGCCCGTGGTGAAGAAAGACAGAATGACAATGGGGAAACTACGTTTATGGGCATGGCAATGGAAGTAAAAGATAGCAGAAATTTAGGCCAAAAACAGATAAGGGCTGTGATACTATACATAATCAAATGAAAAAAATTGAAAAAGTTTGAAACTAGGAAACAATGAAATATATGTATATGAAAAAATACAGAAAGACCTAAGTAGAAAAAGGATAAAACCAGAAGTATAAAACACGAGTGTAGAGGGCTCCACGCTAAAACAACGAGGGGGGGGATGCAAATATGAGAAAGGAAATAACAACTGAAGTAAAAGTCAATAAAATGCCAAGGAATAGAAGCAGCAGGAAAACCCAAAGGAAAAGCGGAACCGTTCCAGTTCACAACACCATAAACATTCTTGACAAATGGTTCACACCTACAGATAGCCATCAAGGAATTCAACTTCACTGTCCAGTAATTGAATAGAAGGTGCGCTGACACACTTTTTCCCAGCTTTTCTTATAAAATACGCCTCCATGACTTCACGCTCCGTTTTTCCTTTAGCTGATGTTAAGAATTCTGTTTTATCTATTTTTGGATAGCATCCACTCTTTTGCTCTGTGTCACATGCTTTGCAATGGTCGGCCAGGTTACTTCCTGATTTGTTGCGTACGCATAATCTATGTTCTCTGGCCCTGTCATTGAAGCATCTTCCTGTCTGCCCAATGTAAAGACGCCCGCAACTGATAGGAATTCTGTACACAACGTTCGCCTTACATTCCGTAAACTTTGATGTTTCGTCGTGCAGTCATCTCGTTTTACCATTTTCTTAGTGCAGACCTTGGAAAGCTTACATGGGGCAGAGAAAACTACTTGTACATTATAACGCGCTGCCAGCTTCTTGAAATTATGTGAAAACCTATGATAATATGGTATTACCTGGACTGGAGTCTTGCCTTTTATCTCTTCACTCCCCTGCTCACTACAAGAAACCTTGGGGGCTTTCAGCTTTTGCGGAAGGCTTTGACACACTGCCAGCAGAAGGACTACGGGGAATCCAGCCTCCTGCAGGCGCCTGAATTGCTCATGGATGCTGGCGGCCATGCGGTGCGTGCAGGATTTTGTGTCGTCCGTGTCCTTTTTGCGCATTATGATACATCGTTCTGGCGCACGAAAAACACGGACGAAGGAAGAACAGACGCACAATCGCCGGACATCAACTGAAGTTTATTCACAGAAACCAGTCCTATATGTACACATGTGACCACCAGGTAACTGATATCAAAAGCACAAAATCGGGAAAACTAAAAGGCAATCAACCAGAGCCACAGGTTCCATATCGCACACGTGCCTTCATGCAAATCGCCCACACTTTCTGTGCCTAGCTGACACGATCAACACCGTTAGCCTTCAGATAATCTAGTTCCTTTCTTCTAAGCACAATAGAGGGAGTACTGACGCAGTGATCTTTATCATTGGCAATACAGAGGGCTTCAAAAATTTCCCAAAAAGAGGTCTGCCTGCAAAATTAGGCACACCAAAGCCCTCGTCGACTGCAAGGTTGGCGTGGTGTATAACATCCCTCTCGCCTGTGGCAAACGCTACATTGGACAAACCGGGCGCTGTATCAACGAACGCTAGCTAGAGCATCGCAGGACAGTAACTTCGATTAGTGGCGGAGGTCATTTAGCTGACCACATTCGCCGTTGTTCGTATAAGCCAGCATGCAAGGCGTTTTTGGAAGAAACAAGTGTGTTAAGAAAGTTCAGGACTCAGAAAGGCCGGGAAATTTTTGAAGCCCTCTGTATTGCCAATGATAAAGATCACTGCGTCAGTACTCCCTCTATTGTGCTTAGAAGAAAGGAACTAGATTATCTGAAGGCTAACGGTGTTGATCGTGTCAGCTAGGCACATAAATTGTGGGCGATTTGCATGAAGGCACGTGTGCGATATGGAACCTGTGGCTCTGGTTGATTGCCTTTTGGTTTTCCCGATTTTGTGCTTTTGATATCAGTTACCTGGTGGTCACATGTGTACATTTAGGACTGGTTTCTGTGAATAAACTTCAGTTGATGTCCGGCGATTGTGTGTCTGTTCTTCCTTCGTCCGTGTTTTTCGTGCGCCAGAACGATGTATCATAATGCGACTGTGAACCAACTAGCCCAGCTGTCTACGCTTAGCCTTTTTGCGCTATGTTTTCTAAGAACTGTTACCAACTAGCCCAAACCAAGCTACTAATAAAGCTTGTTGTGGGGTTACTTAGTGCATATTCTTAGGAGATGGGAAACAGCGCAAGGAAGCATGGGTGGGAGGAAGGAAACAAGGACACCCGCTGACTTAATTGATCAGTGTTTCAACTGCACTTTGAAATATACAAGAGGAAAGATGGCGCCAAAGATAGAGGAAGGACACAGATACATATCACAAGTGACAAATTTACTATGGTTTCGACACAGATGTGTCAAAGATTGACTGGTCCAAGTGCTAAAAGCAGGCAAAAAAAAAAAAGAGCTCCTACCCTCCAAGATACCCGATCTCTTTTTTCAGCTTTATCGATGGGGTGTTAAGGCAAGCATGCCCTTCTTTATCTATTCAGAACGCTTCAAATATCTCTCGTCTCCCGATAGTTGTATCTCAAGATGCAACAATCGAGTGGATTGCTACGTAGGTCAGACCGGCCGCTGTTTGAACTGACCGCTGAGTGAGCATGCTCAAACCTTGAAAGGAACGACCGGAAGCAGCGTAGTGATTTACTGCTGCAAATTTAAAGGCTGCCAGGCGTTCCTTAACAAGACCGAGACAACATATATGTATATGTACAGAGACGCGCGCACACAAGAGATATCTCATGCGTTTCGGATACATACAGAAGGAAACGTTTGCGGTAACACCCGATCGATAACGCTGGATAAGGGCAGGAGTGGTTTGTTTTGGCTGCTTTTAGTTGTTTGACCCGCCACTTTTTGCCACACTTATGATAAATCTAAACCGTGGTAAATTTGCGATATGTGTTTGTATGTGTGTCGTTCATGTATCTTTTGCGCCATATATATATATATTTCCTCCAATGTACTTGAAAGCGCTATGACTACAGCGATTAGTTGTTAGTCAGCGCGTACCCATGTTCCCTTCTTCCCGTACAGGTTCCTTTGCGCTCTTTTTCGCCTCTGAAAGATATTATGAAGTGGTTGGCAAATGAAAAATTAGAGCTGAAAAAGCTTTCGGTTTTTTTTTTCGCACCAAAATTTGCGTCGTCGAACAGTACGCCCGCACTTGTAAAAACACATAACACCAATTTCGCCTATTAGCTAAATAGAAAAAAAAACGCTTAAAGGTGTATTTCATAGCTAGCCCACTAGTTTTCAGCGCGTAATAATATGGTACTTATAGGCGCACCGTTTACAGTTTTCCAGCACTTCAATCAAGTAGGGCAAATATGTGCCGCTCTCCTACAAGGGGTTTTAGACACACAATGTTGACATCTGACTTCCGAGTTAGTGTAAAGAAATGAATTCCAATGTGCTCACGACCCATGCTCGACCTGCTCAGCTAGTGCGGTCGACTGCTGGGAGCGCCGTGGAGCAATGCAGGGAGAGAATATTGCCATCGGCGTAAACGGTGTATGCGAAGGATCTGCCCTGGTAATGGTCACTTCCCCTGCTCCCCTGCTAGTATGCGCAGTTCGGTCTTGCAGACGCGACAGAAGACCGCGCGATTAGTGCAAAGCAAACCGACCTTGTTCTCAGCCGTATGGTGTTGCCTCAGCTCCGGGCCACAACAGCTTTAGGAGCACGAGTAGTAAGGCGCCGGTGTGCTGTGCGATGTCAGTGCACGTTAAAGATCCCCAGGTGGTTGAAATTATTCCGGAGCCCTCCACTACGGCACCTTTTCAAGCGAAATCTTTACAGGCCGCGAACTTGCGATTTCGCCGTGGCACTGCTCCGAGGAGGCACATGACGTCACAACGCGTGCCTTGCCGCGGAGCCGAACCGGTATGGCCGGGCCGGCGGCAGCTGGCGCACTCGGCGCGAAATAAGAGACATGCTCCAAGTCTCCGCCAGTGCAGTCCGAGTGCGCCGAGGCCGCCGAACGCGTCCGCGGTCAAGCGCAGTTGGAGCATAGAGGGTCTCGCTTTAACCGACGTGACGTCGCCGTGCAGCGCGCACGCATGCGTTGTGATGGAGTATAAACGCGCCTTAACAGAGCCTGCGCTTAACCGCTAACCAACGCATTCGGTGGCGGCATCTATGGGAGCCACTGAAATCCCCCGCACACTCACTGAAAAAAAAAAGAACCTGTGCCTAAGCTCGGAATCGAACCAGGGCCTTTGGCGTTTAAGGCGGAGACGCTACCACTCCGCCACGACGGCTCTTTTTTTTCTTTATTGCATGGCAATATTGTCCAAAAGGAAAGTGTAAGCACGCTTACGCCACAAAACACCAGGCCACCTTACCCCTGCATGAACCCTCCTTCCAAAACATCAAAGGTCCGGGAGGCACACACGTGCATCCAGATAGGGGAGCCAGCTAGGCGGCTCAATTTCTAACCATGAATAAAGGCGCATCTAGTGAATGCGCTCTTCCGATGCAGAAGTCTCCGCGCTTTCGCTACGTATATCCTGGCCTAACAGAGCTAGGCCATCAGCAATTTTTTCTTCCTTCCATCTCTCAGTCCCTCCTTTATCCCTCCCGTTACGGCGCGGTTCAGGTGTCCGCGATATGTGACACAGATTCTGCGCGATTTTATTTCCTCAAAAACCATTTTTTTACGGGTAGTATGTAGCCATTCTCGCTCCTTTCGATCTCTGCCGCCATCGCCGCGTCAGTTGTTGTTGTTAGCCTATCAAAAGATGGCACATACTCACACTGGGGGATCGGCCAAGAATCGGGTGGCTCAGTGAAGGCGCTTTTGTGCCCTCTATTTCGTCTACGTCTTTTTATTTCGAGTAACATCACTTGTTTCTCACCTAATCATGTTCTGCGCCTTTCTGGTTTTCCTTTTCTCTCGTCGTCTCCGTAGGCTACTTATGTCATCATAACTTATGACAGGTGCCCATCTGCAGAACGTCCGCTGAATCGCATATTGTTTAGGCAGATAGAAACACCGGCTAGAAAATGTCACCAGCAGCCTTGCAGAAAGAGAATAGTTAGAGGCGACAGCCTGGCACCCAAGAGGCGTGGCTTCGAGTTCCGCTCATACCAGCACTTCTCTCCGATGTTTTTTTTTTATTTATCACTATACCCACAGCGCCGTGAGGCATTACAGTGGGGGGCAAGACAACTCAAACACAATCGAAAAAGCAGGAAATGCAGATAAAAATCAAATAGGTAAGCAACTGAATCAAACAAGCATACAGGCAACACTAACAAAAACAAGAAGAAAGAAAAAACAACGGCTTAATTACAATGCATATTTCGCAAAGAGGGAAAAAAAATACATCAGGGGAGGCAATGGTAGCAATATCATGTGGGAGTTCATTCCATTCGCGAATTGTTTGAGGGAAGAAGGACATCTTGAAGAAGTTCGTTTTACACCTGATCTCTTTAATTTTGAAGGCATGATCAAGACGCAGTGAGACATAGTCGGGATGACGCAGATAATGCTCCCGGTTAATGCCAGTTTTATTATGAAAGATATTGTGGAGAAATTTTAGTCTAAGAAGTTTCCTTCGCTGCTGGAGTGATTCCCATCCAAGGTTATTCTTTGCAGCGGAGACGCTAAAATTTCTGGAAAAATTGGCATTAACAAATCGCACAGCCAAATTCTGGATCCTTTCAACCTTGCGAGTTTTCTCGTGGTGTGGACGACGAGCAGAGAAAGCCGCTGGGATAAGGCAGGTGCATATAGAAGCGACCAAACGAAAACAGTGCACAGTAAATGTGTCTATAGTGACCACCTTCATTGCCTTGTTACACGGGCATGAATGAAATCAAGACATTCAACAGCACGCACGAATCCCTGCAGTTTGGCATTCTATAGGCGTAGCACGGATTAGACCGCAATTTTTTTTTTAATGCATGGAAGAGATGGGGTGGCTGCGGCTGAGATCATATTTAGAGACGAAATTCCTTGCAGTGAGAAAAAAAAATGAAGGATGCTTAAGCTCCGCCTTTAAGAGTGCAACGCGACAGCGTGTTGCAGGTTGAGTCCACGGAACGCCATCGCCCGTTCGGCGCGGCGCCTTGCCCGTTGGAAACACCTTTGAATGCATTTTTGTATTTTTTTTGCATTTTCGCTTTTTACGCAATTTTTCAATTAATTTTTCAGATACACACACTAAATTTTCTTAATTACCATAATCAAGCATTTGCTTTTTTTATTCTGAGCATTTTGATACCTTTGAAAGCCCCTTTTTCCACATTTTGCATTTCTTAAATAATCAAATAATTACGATTTCATTAACTCGTCATCGCCTATCACGCACCAATCAATCATCAATCACTGGAACCAAAAATTATGACACGATTTTTTTTTTACGCAGCCTCCGATTATTTCCGACTCGCGGTGCCGACTACTATAAATAGTCGGATACACCTTAAGCCTGCAGTGAAGCTCCGCCCACTTTCAGGACCGGCGCACAGAATTCCTCCACGACAAAAATGTAGGCCGTTGTTAAAACTTCTCTTGTCACCTAAACAAGAAGCTAACCACGAGAAAAAAGTTATAAGCTGTAGAATTTTGATACCTGGCTTGTTTAATAAAGTCAAATATTAAAAAGCTGATTTCGTTCACTTTTGTGACTGGCTAGCGGAGTAATACAGTACGCCGGGGACCGTGGCCCAGTGTTAACAACTGCTGTTTTTTTTTAGTTGTATCCTGCTATAGTGCCGACGGCTTTTCGACTAAACGATCTGCAGTGTATACGCTGTCGCATAATATAATAATAATAATAATAATAATAATAATAATTGGTTTTAGGGGGAAAGGAAATGGCGCAGTATGTCTCATATATCGTTGGACACCTGAACCGCGCCGTAAGGGAAGGGATAAAGGAGGGAGTGAAAGAAGAAAGGAACAGATAGGTGCCGTAGTGGAGGACTCCGGAATGCATAATATTATGGCAAACGCGTTTTGGGTCAGAGTAATAAAAAATTCTCTTTGCCTGTAAAGTTGACGTTCTGGACGCACGATATTATGTGTCTTGTTTTGTGTTTCATCTTCACTCTTCAGTACTAATTAATAGTTTAATATTTCCCCGCATAGCTAATGATGTATTGTGGCGCATGTACTTTGTTCTAAACTTCCTCCTCAACCGGTATATGCAGGTGTGCCGTCCATCACCGATGGAACCCGGACGCAGGATGGACACCACCTGCTACGCGAACCACGAGACGAAATTTGTGCATTGTGCGAAAGGCGTAGTCTACAGAATTCCCCTGACATGCGGATATCACTACGTGGGCCAGACTTCGGTGTGTTTGAACGAGAGGCTCAGGCAGCACCGTTGCTCGCTAGGAACTGGCCGAGGAAATCTCGCAAGGCACTGCAGTCACTGCAGAGATTGCCGGCCACTGTTCCACCTTACGGCTGTGTTAGAAAGCAGTCAGAACGAATCGGAGCGACTGCGCATGGAAGCGGAATATATAGATGAAGATCGCGAGAATTGCATCAGCGAGTTTTCCAGCGCGGTGCTTCACGAACATTAATAGCCAATTAACAGTCAATAGTTTTTTTCCTCCTCTCGGCATTTCCCAAAGGCTCGTCTTTACTCAGATATCGATCATCTATTGGTGCTATAACAAAAGAATGTCTGAAAGGAGGCCTAAGAAAATGCTGCTTTGTGTTCGTCCCTAGATGAAGTTATTTGTAAAGCCCTAAACGCAGACATGCGGCTAATGGGCTGCTTTACTCAAGCAGACGGCGCCAGTAAGTACGTTTTGAGCAGCCTGCGAAAGAATTAACTGAAACATATTTGACAAAAGCGAAGTTTTGTAAAGATAATCCAGAGTGCGCACTCGTAGTGTCATGTTCGACTGCGCTTATAGCCTATTCCCAAATCGTAATCAAGCAGTCATGGCCGCTCACTATACGCCGCCTACTTAACTGCATATTTCACTAAACAGTGTTAGTGGGAGAGAGGTTGGTCAGATGGTCCTTGATAATCACAAAGTGGACAAGGGAGGGGAAAACCTCAGGGTTCTGTGCCAACGTTTCGGCAAGGAAACTTGTCTTCGTCTGGATTAACAGTGTTAGGAATTTTTAAAAATAGACATTTTCAGTTAAAAGAGCTGTCCGAGCTTCGCATCCTTGGAGCGACGACATTAGTGACCTTTGGTTCAAAATAATGGCCGCCGCTGAAATGAATTTTTGGAATGAATATTTTTTAATGAATTTGTATTTTTTCGTATATATCTATATTCAAACAACTGAATCCACTTTCTCCCCGTACCATAGAGCAGAAAATTACCGGTGTAACCATTGTAGGCAAAAAAAAAAAGAGCAATACGAGTTGCAGAACAAAACTCGAAATAATTATAACCTACTCGGAATTAAAATTAAAAATTGAACTGTGTGGGACACAAAAAAAGGGGGGTGGGGAATTTAAGTGATTATCTGTTCGCGTAACAGAGTGCCGGCAATAAAATTACGAAAAACGATCCAGCGGAGGCCGAAATTGCAGTTGTGAGATGAGATTGTCGAGTTTGCAGAGAGATTTCCAGTGGCTGCAGACACACGATTAATTGGAAAGCATATAGAGAGCATCTGTACAATTGTTGGTTTAACTGGGCTGCTACTGCTGCTGATTGGTCCTCCGAACTGGCTTTTATGGCGCACTCGACGTCTACGCAGCCACGGCCTGAGATGAAAACACCTGCAGTGCCCTGACAAGTTCACTGAACGCGTAATGTGTCCGTATTAAAAAAAAACAAAAAAAACAGCTGGCACAAAACTGTATGAAAGTGTAACCCCACATCAGTAAAGTCATGTGAAACAAGAGTGAAGACAGCGTGTGCACTGTTTATTGGCTATATTTGCTATTGATGCTTCAGTTGAGTTGAGTTGAGTTCAATGGCGCATAAGAGACTAAGGCTATCATGCCCCAAGCTCAAGGTATAAGAAATTGTTTTCCGTAGATTTTTACAAAGGTATAAAAAATATGGCGGTGTAGAATGCCTAAAAGGTTATATACCGTTCTGCCCAGTATTGAGAGTTTTCTCGTAATCGTTGTTTTCTCAACAGAGTTGCTTTAACTGCAAGCTCTCATTGAAAAAAGATCAGAGAGCTGTGAGCAACGTAATTAGTATATGCTTGTCAATTAGGCATACACTGAGGACACAATCTTAGCATACCTAACAAATACAGCCCCTTTTCTTGTTTCTGATCAATATTGCTACCGTTGAACCGTTTTGCATATTTCACCTATTTATTTTTTGTGTGCAAGCGAAGTCTGGTTTTTGTCATATTTTTTTGCTCTGCTGTTATCATGTTTCTTGCAATGTGCGACCCCCATTCTCTTTGTTTTGCTCTGTAATACGTTGAGTTTTTGTTTGCTTTGTAACACGTTAATTTTTTTTTTTTTACCGCTGCACTGTTTTGCAAACTGTACAAGGAAGCCGAGGCCTCGTCAGGCGCTACAGGCCTTCTACCTTAGCTTCCTCTTCTTTGGTTAGAAAAAAATAGTCTTTGATTTTGATTTTTTATTTGAAGATGAAGGTGCCTTGCACCAATAAATTGCCACATGCTAAGGACAAAGACTCGGCCTGCAATGAGCACGAATCTTTCTTAAGCTAGAAATGCAGACAACGTAAACCACATGTGTCGTCACCGCCGGCCAATTTCGCAAGTAACCTGCGCGTGTTTAGAGTGAGTGAGTGAATAAACTTTATTGCTCTAATGAAGGAGTTTTGCTGCTTGCCCGAATATTGCCGATGTCTTCCAGGCTGAGCGTGGTTGGCGCCCCTAGTCCAAGGCACCACTGTCCCTGGCCATCCGGCATGCGTGGCTCACTAGGTCTCTTTGGACCTTGAGCTGGCTGCTGGTTAGCCGGTCCTCCCACTGCTCCGCATTTGGCTCTTTGTTACCTCGGAAAGCTACATTGTGTATGCATTCCCATGTGATATGATACAGCGTGGGGGTTGCCCCGCACCACGGACATGTATCCCTATACTGCTCCGGATACATCTTATGTAGAATGTGAAGGTTGTGGAATTAAGGCTCCTGTTTGGAGTCTTCTCCAACATGTCGCTGCATATTGTGTTAGCAGAGGATGTGGCTGGGGATATTTGCGTCTTCTGCCTTTGATGACGTTGAGGAAAGCTGCGTACGTGAGCTCTACCGTTATCTCCGGGCCGTCCGAGGCGTTTGACGCACCAGCTCGGATAGTAAGCTCGCGAGCTAGCTTGTCCGCCTTCAGATTGCCTTCGACTCCGGCGTGTCCCGGTACCCAGTAGATCCTATGTTGGATCTTTTCGTTGTTTCGCTGTCTAGTAAGAAATTTTCTAATGCGCTTTCTAGAAGCTGAGTTATCTGTAGTCAAAATTTGAATTTCAGCGTCTTCGCGCCTTTCCCTCTCCTCTCGTCAGTTTGTTTAGAAACAGTTTTTAGAGCGAAAGTTCTCCTTCCCGGCCAAAGCTGCAAAGGCCGTTTCACTGCTGAAGTTTTGCCTTGAATTTACCTTGTGAGTCTAAATAAAGTAAACAAACGAATAAAATAAGTGTTGCCGAGACTGGGTTTCGAACCTGCGGCGGAGCGAAGAGATCAGCTTTGCTGGCCACTGTATGAGAGCACGGTGCTAACGGTGCAGCCGATCTCGCCTTGTGTTAAACTGCAGCACTCTGTATAGCGCTGTGCATTGCACGACGTCGTCTTCATCAACTATAACACTACTATCGAACTAATAGCGTCGGCAGACGTGCCGATGACCCAGTAAAGCAAAACCATGAGCCAACCAGGCTAAACGCATGCTTTCGCACGTCTATTCGGTTTAACTACGTTAAAACCCTACTAATTTTTTTCTTTCGTGGATCCCAGAGGCCAGGCTACATAGCCGTTCACTATAAAACTTTGCTAACGGAGTCCTTTTCAATGTAGACGTCCGGAATGAGTTGCGTGGCGGAAAAATTCTAAACGAAAATTTCACAGCACTTAAATTGGTTTTTTGAGAAAAGTAAATGGCGGAGTAACTGCCTTACATCTCGATCGGTGGGCACCTGAACCACGCCGTAAGGGAAGGGATAAAGGAGGGAGTGAAAGAAGATGGGTTTATGGGGGTTTAACGTCCCAAAGCGACTCAGGCTATGAGAGACGCCGTAGTGAAGGGCTCCGGGAATTTCGACCACCTGGGGTTCTTTAACGTGTACTGACATCGCACAGTACACGGGCCTCTAGTATTTCGCCTCCATCGAAATTCGACCACCGCGGCCGGGATCGAACCCGCGTCTTTTGGGCCAGCAGCCGAGCACCATAACCACTCAGACACCGCGGCAGCTGGAGTGAAAGAAGAAAGGAAGAAAGATGTGCAGTAGTAGAGGGGTCCAGGAGGAGGAGAATACTTTATTATACTCTCAGGTTTTGGGGCATCTTCAGAGATGTTCTCTCCTTGGTTGTATCCCCAGGAGTCTTCTCTATCGAGCTCGTCCACTTTTAATCAATGGACGGTTGCCCTCAGTCCAGGGCGCCGCTGTCCACTGCTGCCGGCAATTGAACTCGCTGTACCAGACCATGTTGGTCTTCACAGCGGTCGCTGGACAGCAGAGTCTCCCATTGCTCCTCACTCGGGTTTTGTATTTTGGGGACCACGTCAATGTTTTGACAGGCCGATGGGATGTGATATAGTGTGGGTCTTTCGCCGAGAAAAAATTTCGACCACCTGGGCATCTTTAACGTGCACTGGCGTCACACAGCACATGGGCGCCGTTTGCGTTCCGCATAAATGCGCCTTTTCCTGCCTGACAAAGATCGATGTACGCAGAAAGATCCACGGAATCGATTTTTACGAAAAACAACGATTAGATGGAGTGGCACTCAGTGTCCATTTATGAGACAAAACAGACAGCGGATCTTTTTTTCTACCCCCGGCTAGTGTGAGGGGAAGGCAAGGAATGTGAACATTGCCATAAAATATAAGAATAAATTTCTGCATTATTATCGTTAAATACAATAAATTACTCCCAGCACATTGACTACCAGTTAGACTGCTCAGTTTTTTGTACAGAAAATATTGAATGTTACGCGGATGATTAGGGCTCCCTTACAAAAAATTTTCAAGTCAATACACTGTCCATACGCTTTTGTAAATAAAGTCGTTAGACTTTCTACAGAAAAATCATATAGACAGTCTATAGGCAATCTATAGATTTATGGCCATACATTTTACAAGACTTTTGTCTGTAATAGTCTATAGCTAGACTACGAACAGATAAAGGGAAATGTCTATAGGAAGGCAATAGTGTCTATAAAAAGTCCATAGAAAGTCTATAGACCATTTTTAATGTGGGCTACAGCTGGTCCACTTGCACATTTAAAATTGCTGCATTTGCTTTCGAATGCGGCTGCAACACGTGAGAGTGCGATGATTGTGTTTCTGCTTTAGGAGGGATAAAGAGCATGCTTTATATGCGAGAAATGTGTTGGGACGAATTGAGCGTCTCAGTTGTTGTGCAGCACGTTTTCGGGCGATGGCCCTCGTCCTCTGCTCGGCACGCCACGCGTTTTTGGCTCTGTCCTCGCGGACACGTGCAGCGTTCAGAGCACGACGCTGCGCGCCTTGGCTCCCTCCGTGGCACTCTCGCAACGCGACTGAAGTTCCTACTGCGCAGGCGCACTGGGTGGCTGGCCATGCAGTCACTTCCAAGGACCTTAAGCGGTTCTCGCAGCCCGCTTACAACGTACTAGGGTACGTCAACAATGCAAGCTAGGACGGAGGAAGTACCCTCTGCCGCAGCAAGGTCTCACTGAAGAACAAGATGTACACAACTCACGAGAAAGCTACAAACACTATATCCAATTGAACGATCCTAGACACTCAACGTGATGTACGGTGTTCCAGAACTGAGAATACGGCTGGTTTTCTGTGAGCCAACAAACCGCATCATCATCCGACTAAGTTGTCAGTGCTCCATGGCGGAAGCGGCCAGCGCGACAAGGGCGGCTCTCCGTTAACTACCGAGATATAATAATAACAATAATAATAATAATAATAATAATAATAATAATAATAATAATAATAATAATAATAATAATAATAATAATAATTGGTTTTTGGCGGAAAGGAAATGGCGCAGTATCTGTCTCATATCGTTGGACACGTGAACCGCGCCGTAAGAGAAGGGATATAGGAGGGAGTGAAAGAAGAAAGGAAGAAAGAGGTGCCGTAGTGGAGGGCTCCGGAATAATTTCGCCGCTTTCCAAAAACCAATTTTCCAATTGGCTTTCCAAAAACCAATTTTCAATTTTTTTTTTGCATTCAAGCTATGGCGTCATGGCTTTGAGGATCGATCAGACGCCTAGGATGAGTCCCGTCAATGACGACGTCATGATGACTAGATGTCCGTTTTATCTTTTGTGGCGCGCATTTTTTGTGCTATAAATTTTGACCGCACTTGTAACTGCAACTGCAGCCATAGCCCCACAGCGAATCGCTTGCGGAGCTACATATATCGCGCGATGGAGATGTACTGTACTGCTCCTCGCAGTACATCTGCATCGCGAACTGATCATCGCGCAGTGCGTCCTGTTCACGTATATGTTTCATGGCGGTGAATTGTGACCACCTAAGTGGGCGACCGTCATATCGCGTGAAAAAATTTGAAGTTAAGCAGATTACGTCACATGCGTATTGTTGCTCAATAGAGTAAACTCATGGGCTAGTTGGTTCATAATGCACAGGTGGTGGAACCAGCGAAACTGACGCAGGACAAGTTAAAGAGGCACACACACAACACCCGTTCCCATCGCCCAGGTTATCAACAAATACATTTTAATTTTTTTTTTCAGTTTTAGAGGGCTATTCGATAATTCGACATTCGCATAACCCGAGCGTTTTTTCCTGCTGTTGCTGCTATTGCTGTCAGGAAGAATGAAAAGGGAAGTGCACGCGCCTGCCCACTGGCTCAAGCTGAGCCGCAACCGCACCCACGTGCTGAAAGTAAGAGAGTCGAAAGATAGGAGAGGAAAGGTAAGGAAAGACGCGCGCGCGCTAACATGTCCCGGGCCGATCCCGGAGGCAGTGCAATACCGGGCCGACCCGTGCCGGAGTGCTTGAAGCACTCCTCATATTTAAAAAAAATTAATATATTGGGTCCAGAATGGGACCCGTAACAGATATTACATTAGAACCACCGAACCACCGTTTTTTTTTCTTCTCCAGCGCCGACCAAACCACCTCCGAGCTGCGCCCATTCAGCCACCAGTTGCCTGTCCACGGTAACTCAAGAAAGCGACCGGTTACGCAACTGTCACGCGACGCTTTGAGGGCTTTCGTAAACCCTCATTTGAACCAGTTCTCATTTTAAATTTACTAACACTTTCATTTGTTATTTTCTATACAAAAACGATCAATACGCCGGTTACGGAAAACGCCTGTCCACGTTCTATTTGCCTAGCAGACGACGCGTTCGCGGCGCAGCGGAGCTGGACGATTTTGATGATGATAGGTTCGAAGTCACTTTTTTTTTCATACAGAGATCACCGGAGCCACCCAGATCCTAACAAAAAGTGAAGCCAAGAATAAAAATTATCAGAAAAAGAAAAAAAAAGACTTCGAAGCACTGATCAACGTTGCCCTCGCGCCGCCAGTTGCGGTTTGTTCTAGCAGAGAACGGAATCAAGCGCCCTCAACATGGCTGCCGACATAGCGACGGAAAGAGGAAGGAGTTGACAGTTGTCGAAACGGAAAGCTATGTTGAGCGGCTCATAGTAGTAGCTCTATGGCTCACAATGAATAGCTCAGTCGCTCAGTCTCAGTGCATATGAGGTTGTGGCTAGTGAAATGTGCTCTGTCGTTCTGCGTGGGATTCGTACAGTTCGTTGCGGGCCGTTTTGGTGCACGGATACGGACAGACATTTTGGTATGCGGACCTGCTGCGGTTTTCCAAAACCGTCGCTAGCTCTTCATTCTGCAGAATGGTCGGTGCATGTTTCACTACTCATGTTTATATTCTCTTCGCTTTTTTTTTTTAATGGGCGTCCCGTGTTAATACAGGCTGTTGGATTGGTTCTCCCTTCAGGGGGCCGCTGCCCCATGTGACTTCACAGTTTGCCCCCCAGCTCGCCACTAGCAGAGAACTGATTGCTTATTGTGCTGCTAAGGGAATTACCCTAGAAAACGAATCAACTGGAGTCATGGGGCGCTCTCGCGTTATTTTTTCTCAGGCTACGCACTGGTCAGTGCGTAGCTAACGAAAGAAATGACACCTTGCAGAGGGGTTACGACTGCTTATCTGAAAGTTGCCCGGAATAAAGTGTATTAGAGGATGACAGCGGTGCATATTTGTGAAGTTTGTCACGTTGTCAACTGCAATTTCTTTTGCGTTGTATTTTGCTCTTTTTTTTTGCCAGCAACACTGAGCATGTTAATCAGCCTCCGCTTTGAAATTCCCAAGGGCCCTTAAAAATGAAGTTGCTGGAATGAACCCATGGTCTTATCCACTTGCCTTTGCGAAAACTCGTATTAAGCTCAAACTTAATATGGTTGACTACTGAATATTTGTTGTTTAGTATGTTCTCCGGACGGACCTATCCTAAGACGAAAACAAATTAACCTTGGATTTCGGTAAATCTGGAGAAAAAAATTTAAGCAAAACAAAAATAATTATTTGAATGGACGAGACCCGGACCCCTGAATTTTGAAATGCAAACGTCTAAACTATGAAATCACTGCAAATAAATACTCTTTGGCACAGTCAACGAGTGCTAGAGAAATTAACGCTAATAATCGAAGAAAAAGTTGTACTGTGAAAGCAAGGATGCTAAAAAAGAATGCTGTTTATGGTATTCTTTTCATAAATGAGGGTATTAAGATGGGTACATTAAGGACCTGGCTGAAACGTTGAGTGAAAAAGTCATAACATTGGAGTTAGAATAAAGACGCCTTAGGACCGAAATGTCCCGCCATCATCATCCGTCTTACTACGCCCACTGCAGGCCAAATGCCTCTCCCATATCTCTCCAATTAAGCCGGTCCTGCGCCAGCTGCGACCATCATTATCCCCGCGAGCTGCCTAATCTCATTCGCCCACCCAACTTTCTGCCGCCCCTTGCTACACTTGCCTTCTCTTGGGATCCAGTTCGTTACGCTTAACGACCAGCGGTTATCTTGCCTTCGCATTACATGCCCTGCCCAAGCTCATTTCTTCTTCTTGATTTCGGCTAGGATGTCATTAACTTGCATTTGTTCCCGGACCCACTTAACGTTACACCCATCATTTTCTTCTCCATAGCTGGCTGCGTTGCTCTCAATTTCGTTTGACCCGCTTATGCCGGTGTAAGATACAGCTGTCTGTTGTTTTTTTGTTAGAGGGTCCGAATTAAAAAAAAAAAGGCAACTGGCTTTAGATTTATTTTAGCCCTGGGGCTGGATAGTGGGGGCTACGGCGATCACAATGCAAACGCTTTAATTAGATCCCTAATTAAATAGCCGCTGGCCCTTAAGGGCAACGGAGTGGGTTCCAAGAGAAGGCAAGCGTAGCAGGGGACGGCAGAAGGTTAGGTAGGCGGATGAGATTAAGAAGTTTGCCGGTATACGTGGGCGCAGCTGGCAAAGGACAGGGTTAATTGGAGAGACATGGGAAAGGCCTTTGCCCTGCAGTGGGCGTAGTCAGGCTGATGATGATGAGTATGAATGAACTAAATACTCTAATTTATTTTTCTAGCTTTTATTTTTAGCTGGCATGCATTTGCTTGCTCCAAACAGGCTAGATGAGATCAACAAGTTTGTAAATCTGTAGGCGGCTTCGCGCCGGAACGCAGCGGCAGCGTGCGCGTATGACGTAGATCGCTCCGCCCTGCGCTTTGCGTCACACTGCTGACGTCACCCCAGGCTCAGACGCGGGCGGACGGCGGGTCTCGCTGCCAGTTTCGCCTTGCTTCGCGGCCTCGCGGTTTGCTGCCGCGTCGGATCCCAGTGCGCGCTGTCATTGAGCTTACGGTACGGCCTCAAATCGACTGCGTGACCGTTTTCGTTTGTGGCATTTGACAGCATCGACCTCGGAATAGCATTGAGGAGTGAAGGAAGCCTCCGAAGAAAAAGTGGACATGGATGTCGCGTGTGTGACCACAATCCGCGAGGCAGCGGAGCGAAGCAAGCGCAACTGCTGGCGGCGAGAACACCGGCCCGTCCATCTGTGCCTCAGATGACATCAGCAGTGTGACGCAAAGCGCGGGGCGGAGCGATCTACGTCACACGCGCTTGTGTCGTGGGTATAGTAGTAGGTTCTCAATACGGAGGACCCTAGTTCGAATCCGCGTGGGTGAGAATTTTTATTTTTTAGCCTTAAATAATCTCACCCGTCTTGTTTACCCACGAGCGACTGGATTTATTTTTCGAGCCATGCCTTTCTGATCCAGCAATCAGTGCCGCTCAGTATTGGGCTGCACTCAATCTAGATTCATAATCATGATTCTTAAACAGTTTGTTCTACTATGGTGGGATTTATTTAAATGAGTTAAAAGTGAAGCGTCCTGGCCGATGAATTTCGCATAACACTAAATGACAAAAGAAGAGTGAGAACGAGAAAGGGCCAAGTCGGCGGGAGGTCTCGCGCGTTATCTCGCAAGTGTGACATGGGAGTTGACGGACCATCGGCCAACTGCCGTCTTGTGGGAGACCTGGCGCCGACGCCGACACTCGCCCGACTGTTTTAGTCGGCGCAGTGTGACATAGAGCCAGACATCAAGACGACATGGTTTGGGCAGACCAAATCGGCCAGCTTTTGGCCTAGTGTGGCAGGCCCTTTACAGTAAAGCCATTTACTGGAATTACTTTTTTTTAGCCTCGTTACTTGCTCTATAAATTTGACGAATTTTTTTCTTATCTAGGCTGTTTCACGACCCGCAGTTTTGAAAATATAACTTGCCTCAAATTGCCCCAAAATATAACAATGAGAATAGTTAATTAATGTATTTAGTTAATGATAAAACTAATTAGACCATTTACCTCTAAACCTGATGCCTGTCACAGCCCCCAATATAGCCCCAGGGCTAAAATAAATCTAAAGCAAGTACCTACCAAATGCACTCTACCCATTCTTATTTTGCTTGTTTCACTCTCATGGTCCGGATCTGCGGTTGCTACCTGCTCTAAGAAATATGTATTCTTTTATCATATCCAGCGCCTCGCTACCTATGCTGTTTCCTTCCAAGACTGTTGAACATTACTTTTAGTTTTTCTGTATATTAATTTTTAGACCCACCTTTGCTTGTCTAGGTTATTGGTCATTCATTGTAATTCGTTCTCTGAGTTACTTAGTGAGGGAATGTCATCAGCTAATAGCAGGCTACTAAGGTATTCTCCATTAACGCCCCAGTTGTTCCCGATCCAGGTCTCTGAATACCTTCTGTAAACAAACAAGGCTGTGAGTAGCACTGGAGAGATTGTGCCTTCCTGCCTAACGCCCTTTCTTATGGGGATTTTTTTAATTGTCTTAATAGTGGCTGCGCAGCCGCTGTAGATATCTTCCAGTATTTTCACATGTGGCTCTTCTACAGCACAGTCCCAAAACTTTGTAGGAAGCGGACGGTAAGCTGATCAGTCTGTAATTTCTCAAGTCCTTGACGTCGCCTTTCTTATGGATTAAGATAATGTTAATGTTCTTCAAAGATTCCAGTATTTTGAGGTCATGAGGCATTGCGATATACAGGGAGGCCAGTTTTTCTAGCACAATTAACCTTCTGTCCTTCAATAGATCTGCTGTTACCTGATCCTCACCAGCTGCTTTCCCCCTTTGCATTGCTTCAAGGGCTTCTTTACTTTCTCCTTCGTTACTAGCAGAATGTCCACTTTGCTCTGCTGCTTCTTTATTTATCGTCCTGATTACTTCAGCTACTTTTAAGATCTGTGTAGAACTCCTCGGCTTCATTAATTGTCTTTTACAATTGTTGATGACATTTCCCTGTCTTGTCTCTTAGAGCGCACATCTGA
The DNA here is from genome assembly GCF_052857255.1 of Amblyomma americanum. Taxonomy (NCBI): domain Eukaryota; kingdom Metazoa; phylum Arthropoda; class Arachnida; order Ixodida; family Ixodidae; genus Amblyomma; species Amblyomma americanum. The sequence goes on from NC_135506.1 coordinate 55,757,086, forward strand.
TTTATGTGCTAAGAGACAAGAAGGGCAATGCATTCAAAGTGTCCTAAACTTGTTCTGTGCTCAGTGGCAGCAGTTTCAGGCTTTTATCTTTTATGGCTAGGCTAGTAAGATAGTCTGTTAAATAATTAGCAGTAAAACCAATTGAATAACTTGTGATTATAACTTTTTGTTAACAGCTTGCATTAAATCTGTTTACTCACAGCGGGCTGTAAGCTGTGGGAAAGTTAAGCATTTACACCTGTAGTTAGGCTGACACGAGCCCAATTAGGAATGCAGTATGTGTTTTTTATTCACAGGTGCACATGCTTGTGTTTGCTGGCACTCTTTTAGCGAGCTTAGATATCACTTTGTCAGTTTTATAACCAGCTGTACTTGTGAGAAATAGATGCCGTACTTAATGACTTGCTAGGAAGTTGCAACAAAATCTGCAGAGTCGTGCATACTGTGTTGACAGTTTAGAGGAACTTTTCAAGGAGGCATCTTCAAAGTATTGCCACATAAGTCCGCTGTTGAAGTAACTTGCAAATGCTGGCGCTTACTTTGAGCTCTTTTACAGAAAATGTGCTTGTCTCTTTGCATGGCTTCTGGTAAAAGGACCCAGCAAATTAGCATCTTGCACAGCACTGCTGGAAATGCCCAAGTCAGCCATTCCACTGAATGCCATCGGTTCATCTTTCAAGCAGGTGGAAGCTCCCCAATATGTAGTATGTCTGCTTAAGTGGACAATATCATCGGGGCTTCTGATGTGGAGGTTTCCCCATCTGTTCTACTTTGCAGGCACCAAAGCCATCATCGATGGGCCAGTGAGCACCACTTGAAGGTGGCAAAAACTTTCAAAAGAACTGCCTCCCACATTTTTAAGCCATTTGCTTAACCAGAGTGTATGGCCCATGTTAAACTACAGCCTGTGAACTTTCTTTTGTCAGTGAGTACATCAACCTGTTTGTGACGCCAAGAGCTCACCCAGATTGATGAGCTGCAAGTGATGGCCCTGCACTGGTTGGCAGTGTGCACAGACACTGGAACATTACTCCTGAACATGGAACATTATTCCTGGACATTGCAGTCACATTATGGAGCATGTTCAGATGTGCATTTTGCTCTTGTGGCATGTTGCAGTATCTGCTTCAGGCAGAACACTTAAATTTAGGGGGAAGAGGCACTGACTGAGGATTAGTGAACAGCTGCTGTCTTTTTGTCCAATTTTTGGTATAGCTGATATCTTATTTGTAAGAGCCGCCTTTGTTCATTGAGTGTTATTTTCCTGTTGTATTTTTTTATTCTGGGAGTTTTTTTTTTTAAGGCTGGGAGCATCCTTATGTCTGCCTGCCCAAGTGGCTGAGCCTATAAGCTGCTGAGCATAAGTTCACGCCTTTGAAAGAAATCAAAAGCAGTACAGATATACTAAATGTATTGTTTTCTGCAAAGACCATAAGTCAATAAAATAGGTTGCTCCAGGAATTAGTGTCCGCCATGTCCAACGAATCTTTTGATTCATCTCTATGATATTCATGCTGTTTGTATAATCGACTAGATTTGAATTGTGCTGCATTGTTTTTTTTTCTTTCCACCTGCGTTTGTTGTACTTGGAATTTCTTTCCCCTCCGCTGTAATGCGGAGTACGTAACTAGTGCAGTGCTATGCTAGTGTTGTGGGTAAAGTGATAAATAACTGTTGTGAATAAGTATCTACCTAGGTGAACTGAAAAAAGCAGTTGTGTGTTGAAACTTAGGCACATGTTAAAGAACCTCCTTGTAGTTGAAATGAACCAGAGCCCTTCACTATACAATATGTCTCTTTGACCACAGTGTATGGTTTGGCTTGTAAAAAAATTATATCTAGAGGACGGGGTCTACGGAAAGTGTGAAGGAGTTGGGCATTTTGTCTGTACCAGGGTTGCTCCCCTTAATGCAGTGTGGACCGACGGCGGGGACTTAGTGGCTTTGGCAGGATGTTAAACCCCAGAGTTTACAATTTACAGTTTTGTGATGTAACATGGTGCCTGTATTTTGCTTTTATTGTAAGTTTGAAACTTGTAAAACACAGTGCGTAAAATGGGGGGTTTATTCAGAGAGATGGAGCAACAATGAAGGCAGTCCAAGAGCAGACAATTTGAGCACAGCTACACGTACAGCGATAGCCATTGCCTTTGGTACAAATGCTTGTTGTAGTCTTTACAAATGTAAGTCAGCTATGTATGAATGTCTTACTACTGATAAGAAGTCATAATGAACTTAACTTTTCTCTTAGCTGTTCTCTTGCTCTTGTACTCTCTTCTCATGGCACAGTTGTTTGCTACCGCTGCCAAATATTTAATATGCGGCCCCCCAGTGAGAGGGCGAAACAAGAAAAGGAAACGAATACTTTATGCTAATGCTTTCTTCTGTCTCATCAAGAAATGTGGCATTAAATGGTTATTTTTTTTATAATGTGCATTATGTCATGCCTTGAGTGCTGTCGTGGCAAGAGGCAGCCTCTTTGCCCAACTTTAAAAGAATTTGTTGTTAAGTAATTTTTAAACATTTCTCCATGTTAATCTTCTAGCACCTTGTCATGTAATTTCAGTTTCCTCCTTTAGGTGAGCCACTTTCTGTTACTGATGGACAGATCATTTTGTAATTGTTGGGCTGTTCATGTACCGTCATGATGACCTAATTTTATTGTTATAAGCCTCTTTTCAGTGCTCACCCTATACATGTGCCCAATCTTGTACTCTGACTGTTTAAGTTGGCACTGAGGCTCCTAGGGGAAGCCTTGTGCACTTTGCTGGACGGCTTACATACACATATACACACAGTAATGTTAATAAAGTGCACTTCCCATGAATTCATGTGCTGGATATGCTGCCAGTGCCTTATTCTACCATATGGCATTTCTTCAGTGTGTGCTGCACTGCTACCGTGTGCATGCAGAAGGTGAATCATTCATTGCTGGTAAAATTGAAACCTTTTTATCTACGATGGTGCAGAGCTGGCCGTGATGCGTTGCAAGTGCGGCTTACCATCCGAGAAAACGTACATTGGAAAAAGTGGCTGCTACACTGCAACGTGTATGTGGCTACACCACAGTGCGCATCACCTGCTTGAAGAACTTGGTGACGAGAGGGTGATAGAAAACTAGTTCTAGACTGATGTGAAAGACTGCTTTTTAAAATTTTGACCATAATAATGCCTTTCGTTTGTCTACTTTTGAGTTGTCTATGATGGTAGATATGTTCTGATGAATTTGAATTGGTGGTAAGTGATCTGTGTGTATGTTGAAATGAATTTCATCTAAGTGCACTGTTGTCCCATTTGTGCATTTTTGCTGCTTTTTGTTTCGGATTTGTGATATCCTTCATCTTTAAACCTGACAGTGATGTGCATGCAGTTTTCTGCTCATTTTGTAAACCCCCATTGGGAGTGTTGCAAGTTCTACACTGTGCCTTTATTACTGCATCACCTTGCAATCCTTGTGGGAAAGGGCAAATCAAAGCTGTGGTCTTCCTGATGTGCAGATCACTGCAGCTCCTTATTCTTGAATTTGCTGCCAGAGATTTTTACATGCAACAACAGCTCCAGATCGCTGCGTGCACTTTGCAGGCATATTTGCATATAGCACGTTGAGCAGCTGGACATTTTAGTAATTAGGTAATTTGCATCTATTTGAAATTGAAATTTGCCTTGTGTGCTGAGGTATTTCTTGATATTAAAGAAATGTAGGCAGTCAAAATTAATCCAGAGTCCTCTGCTACACTGTGCCTCATTCAGCACAGTTCGAGTTCCTATTAATATCTCAATTTTCCTGGTAGAAGCATAACTGTATAAAATTCCCTAACACTCAGGACATATAGCATTGCACTTAGAACAAGATGCACATTCATGTAGCACATATTTCATTGGACACTGTGATGACATACTGGGGTGGTAATACAGGAGTTATGTTGTCATCCCAGTTTACTCTACTTGTCTATAGCCTCCGTGGTGGCTCAGTGGTTATGGCGCTCGGCTGCTGACCTGAAAGACGCGAATTCGATCCCGGCGGCAGCGGTCGAATTTCGATGGAGGTGAAATTGTAGAGGTCCGTGTTCTGTACGATATCAGTGCACGTTAAAGAACCCCAGGTGGTCGAAATTTCCGGAGGCCTTCACTACGGCGTCCCTCATAGTCTGAGTTGCTTTGGGACGTTAAACTACTATTAACCATAAACCATCTACTTGTCTATAGTGCCTGCTGTAAAGGTCTGACTAAGGACAGCCGATTAGCTGTTTTGTTCCTAACTTTAATTGCAGCTTTCTTTACTTATTAATTTCTGATGGTAAACTTTACTGAGATGTGATACACAATGCCGCTGTGATAAGGGGAAATGAGCACTATGAGCGTGTTCTTTTCTTTTTTTTTTCAGTGTATATGGGTGGCATTGATTATGTTTGGCGTCAGCATGTATGAGTGAGGACACATGATCTCTTTTGGTGCAGATCCAGCGATCTCGCATCTCGAAGACGTCCGCCCACCTGTACAAAACCTGCATGCTGAAAGGCAGCTACTACAGTGCCCCGAATGCAGCTACTGCACAAATTTCATCTTTGCCATGGAGGATCACCTGAGCACGCACATCAGCGTGCGCCCCTTCCAGTGCAGCCACTGTGGCCGAAGATTCAAGCGGGCAGCCCACCTAGTGGAACACAGCCGCATCCACACGGGCGAGAAGCCGTTTTACTGCCAGCTGTGCCCCTTGACCTTCACCCAGAAGGCGAGCTTAGTGCGACACATGCGAGCACACGAGGACAAGAAACGGTTCCGGTGTCACTTTTGCTCAATGGCGTTTGCTCGCGGATATCTACGGACGAACCATGAAATTAAAAAGCATGGGAGGAGCAGCGCACTTTTTTAAAGCTCCGGCCACTTTGTCGGTGTTCAGCTAGTGCCTGCTGTCTTCGTAAAGTGTGCCCGTGAGCATGTGCTGCAAAAAGTGCTGGCGTAGGCTTAATTGAAAAGCTAAGTGGCATAGACTTTCAGTTTGTATTAGCGGTACATTTTGGGTTATTCAAATAAGGCATGGGAAATTGCCGTGATCCCAAGTATCTCTCTATACGTTCTATATTTGAATTGCACGGGTTGCATTTCCTTCGCTTTTTTTTTCTTTTGATGCTCAAGCCTGCAGATGTTCTGGGGGGCACTTTGTTTACCTAAAGTGCAGAGAGGTGAAAGCCTTTAGCGCGGTGTTGCTGCTTGTGTCACTGATGTGTGGTTCAGATGTCGATTGAGTACACAGTTTTTTGTGAATCTTAAATTCTGGAGACACTGGAGGGCGTTTTGGAGGCATCAGTCTGATTCGACGCTTTTCCGCAAACACTCTCCAGCATCCTTATGCTAGACAGAGAGGTTAGATTGGGCTAAAGAAAAAACATTTGCCCTGCCCGCAGACGTATATTAGTGTGGGCAGAGAAACAAAGAAAGAAAAATAATGTTGCCCAGCCCGCACCGCCAATGGCACAACGGGCTCCAAAAGAAGACCGTGGCCTGCGCAGGGATCGAACCTATGACCTTCGCGTTATTAGAATGACGCTCTAACCACAGACAAGGAGAACTACATATGCGTTGGGAGGAAGTAGCGTAGCCTTTAGCACGCTCGGCTGCGGAACGAAAGGATGGTGGTCCAAATCCCGCTGTGCACAAATTTTTTTCTTATCGAGTTGACGGTGACACGACATGACCTGACACCGGACAAGGTCATGACCGCAAGTATGAGCCATTAAAGGTTTTCGCCTTAATAGTTCTAGACAATCTAGTTTCTGGTGAGTTTCCTTTCTTGCTAGGAATATTTGCTTTAGAGGAATCAAAAATTCTCAGCAGAAGACGGTGCAAAGTGTTTTTATAAGACCACAAGACTAGCCTCATGGTACTCTGATGGTGTGCAAGTCTTGCCTGCCCTAGTGTACGAGTTATACTTGGGGGATCATTTCTTTTGTCTGCTTTGTGAGCTACCTTGCATTATATACGAGGAATCTTCCGAACATTTGACTTGTTTATTCCACTTTCATGTTTCATTACTGGATGAAAGGTACTTGTTCTTCACTGGCAGTGCTTATTTCATATGGTTATTTTTGAACATGCATAAACATATAAATTAACATCTCTTGTACACATCACATGCACGCTAGCAGATGTGCATGTAATTAGATATTGCAATATTCAGAGAATTGCAAGCGCTGCGTGACTAGTATTCCATAAGGGACTTCTTTGTATTGCTCATCATGTAAATAACACTTTGATGCACTAATGTGCCACTAACTAGTCACTGACAAAAGTAAAAATGGTCTTGTCAGTTTTTTTTGGAATACTTGTGCAAACCTCAAAATATTTTTTTTATGTAATGCGTAGAGTTGCTTAACTCGACTGTTGTTTTTTACGTTCTAACAGGCGTTTGTTTTCTTGGGGCCGAAATCTTGTAACTGCAATTGGCATAGCAATACTTTTTCCTTGTCCCCGCTCCCTTGTCCCCTCTTATGCAGTATCCTAAACAAGGACCGTTTAAGGAGCACTGAATGAATAAGATATAAGTACATAAGCGTGCATGCAATATAACACATTTAATGACTTGTCGAGAACAGATTTCACTGTATAACTATTTCTTTTGCCTTTGAGGTGACTATAGCATTTGAGTGCTTATAGTTTGTGGTGGAAAACTGAAATTGTTACTATTCTGTAGAAGTATTGGGGAACCTTACCATTAAAATTTTTCTTGTGGAGCTTCGGCTTGCACAAATGTCCTTTATCAATCCACTATTGCGGTTAGGTTAGGTCAGGTTTTTGCGTTATTTCTTTGTGCGATATCTAATTCTATTTGCGTGTTCATTTTCTGAAGTGGCACTCAATTTGATTGCACCTGCTATTTCATAGATGTGTTCACATATTGTGCAAATGTCTTCTGTTTCAATGTTAAGCTGTTCATGACTTCAAACATCTGTGATACGAACTATACTTTGAGTTCATTGCACACTTGGTCTTTTTTTTTTTCCTGTTCTTTAAGAAATTTCAATAGCATGTATGGACATTGGTCTGCTTCATGGTTCATTCTTTCAACGGTTGTGTCATTGGCAGCTGTATTTGAAACACCTTGACTGGCAGAATTGGCTACTATAGTTTAGCTTGCATCTTGTCAATGAAATTGTATAGTCAGTATACTAGATATAAGCGTGTTTTTGAGAATGAAACTTGAGGGCACTTTTTGTGCTGTGACCTAACTCTGGACAGCAGTGTTGATCACAAATCTTGTCGCTTGGCTACGTAGGTGAACAAAAAGACTTGGCTGAATCCACGCGCTCATGTTTTCAAATAATGCTGAGTTTGTGAAGCAAAATTCGATTGGTTCATTGCTTTGGGATAAAAGCATGATCTCATAAAAGAAAAGCTTTTATGAAAACTTGAAAATTTGCTTTCAGGAAAGGAAAGACTTGGTAACTCTTCTTGGTGGCTGCCTCAACCACACTGTGGGGGAAGGGATGAAAGTGGGAGTGAAAGAAGGGAAGAGAGGGGGAAAGAGGTGTCATAGGGAAGGACTTGGGATAAGTTTCTACCGTCACAGGTTCTGTAATGTGCACTGCAGTGGCGTAGCCATAAATATTTTTTATGGGATGTAATATGCCGCCAGTTAAAAAATAGGGAGCCTGCGCCTAAACTATATCTTATTTTTCTGCTTTATATAGCCGAAGGGTTAGTTGTTTCATTCACTGTAACATCTGCTTAAAAATATAAGAGTGAATGCAGGACTCCAAGGACTTGATTCGTAAAGAACATTTATTGTCTCAAAAAAACTGCTCGTATGAAAAATCGTGGCTATTTACAATATTTTCACATAACTTACAGCAACACAAAAGCTCAAGCTCTCGAACAAAGTTGGCAACTGCGAACGAATGACATATGTCAAAACTTCTCCCCACTCGTGTGAACCGTCCGCAGCAGTTGAATTTCGGTGGAGGCAAAATGCTAGAAGCCCGTGTACTGTGCGATGTCAGTGCTTGGTAAAGAACCCCAGGCGATCAAAATTTCCGGTGCCCTTCACTATGGCACCTCTCATAGCTTGAGTTGATTTGGGATATTAAACCCCCTTAACCTAAACCTGAACTTGGGGCTGTCGATGTTGCAGATAGTATGATACTGACTTGAGATCTTGGTCACAATAAGCCAGAGTGTTTCAGCGCAATAGTTGCATTGGGGAATTTCCCTGAGGTTGAGGTGATGTATGCTGTATGGCAAAGCTGTTTAAAGCTGCCACGTTCTTTAGCCAGCAAGCAAAAGTGATATCCTATTGCTAAGAGCTGTTGAGAATGTGCCAGCTCTGATGTGTTCCACATAGGTGAATTCATTTGGCCCTTGAAGTCTGCATTCTTGTGCAGTGGGAGCGGCATGACTGTAGCCATAATTTTATCTCACCGGAATAAAACAAGCGTGAGGGAATTTCAAAGCTATTGTATCTTTGTCTTCATGCATATCTTTCTTTACTTGGCTTTCGAATATTTTTCTGTTATCTGTATTCAGCGTTTCAAACAAACAGAGGTGACTGTCTAACTTCTTTACTTTCAAGCCTTGTTCCTTATTGTCTCAGCGGCTTATTCTCACTTGTCTTTTTCAGTTATGTGTATAAACAATGGTGGTGTGATGTCAGATAAAATGTAACATGCAGTACTTTTGTTATCTGCATGATGTACATGGCTTACAGATCGCACAGTGGCAGATGTAAATATGCTGATATGTTCGTGGAGATAGGTGCCAAACTCAAAACAGAAAGCTGTGAAAGGCTAATAGGTTTTGACATGTTGTTTATTTTGGCATCATGATGGGCATTAATGCTCTGCAAAGTTACATTGCTGACAAGAGAGACACAGGACTGTGCCTTTTTAGTGCCCATTTTTTTTAATGACTTGCGCAAGCCCCAATTTGTGTTGCAGGACATTTTGCTAAGTATTTTCAGCAGCATTTACTGACGTGTCTTCAGAGGGTGTGGTTGACTTGCCGATAAGTGTATGCTGCTTATTTGAGTGAACATGTACCACCTCTTACGGTGCAGGCTTCTTTGCTGTGCACGACAAAGATGGCATGCCACTCGGAGAAGGCAGGTCTGGCCAAGGGCAGCTGCTGCACTGTGCCGTGTGCAACTACACCACAGCGCGCCGTAGTCACATGCAGTACCACCAGAGGGCGCACACGGGTGAACGCCCTCACCTGTGCAGCTACTGCAACAAGGGCTTTGTGAAGAAGTGCCACCTGGTGACGCACCTCCGGATTCACACAGGCGAGAAGCCATACAAGTGCCACATGTGCCCCATGGCCTTCACGCAGAAGATAACCCTTGTTGCACACCTGCGAGCGCACACGGGCGATAAGCCTTTCCGGTGCCACTTTTGTCCCAAGGCATTTGCCCTGAGATCAAAAATGAGGTACCATGAAGTGAGGGACCATGGAGGAAGGAGCACTGCTCCATAAACTGCTGGCATATTCTGCCAGCATTTGGCAGTGATTGGTATTGCCAGCAGGTTTTGTACGAGGAATGGGTTCACCAGTTTGTCTACGTGGAGACTGCCTCAAACTAGGGTGGCTACCAGGGTGCTCAAGAGTGTGCTATTTGGCAAGGATCATGTATTTGTAGTGCGGCCTGTGGTAGCGCACTTTTGCGAAAGACAAGCTGGTTTGTTACGTTGGTCTATGGTATCTGCGTGCAGGTGTCATGGTAAGAAAAACCTGCAGGGGTGTATAAGATGGCCGTAAGTGTGTGTAATGTAAGGGGAGCCATTGGGGTACTGTAGGATTTGATGGACTGCTTAGTGGATAATGCGAAAGAGGTATGTTAACTATGGCGTTTTATAGGCATAGCTAGTGGGGTTGGAAGGGAAAACAGATGTATGCCTAAGGCCCGTAGTTTCCCGCGAGTCCGCGATTCCGCGAAAAGTCGCGTATTTAAGCATTTTTCACTGAATATGGTGTTGGCAGCCAAATTCTAATTTTTTTATACAGTTGTTGTACGCATGTCAATAGGAATTACAGAGCGATGGGAAAATGAATAAATTACCTTATTTGCATGAATACAACATGTGGGGAGTGCGAGACCTCGGGAAAGCTTTAAAAGAAACATTATTACGATTATGACAAAATCCATTCGAAACTGTGCAGGCCAACCATAGCTGACGGAGGATCCGCTGCAGGTCAGGTTTCTATCAGATAAAACGTTGGGAGTTTGCAAGCGTGCTTGTTCTTTGTCCAGAGCCATCTGTCCTAGGTGCTGAGTGGCAAGTGTATCTGAAAACTTCTCGAGAAATTAAATCCAGGTACAGAAACCTTGCACTGTTTCTTACTAAGCAAGATGAACAAGGTGAAAGTTTCAATGTTCTGTTTTCTGGGCTGGAATTGAAAAAGTGACCACAACACTGTTTCATTGCTGTCGTTATGGAGATCTTTTATCAAACAAGTGCCAGTCCCTAAGTACGGATATCACAAAACATTACTATGCTTTGTTGCAACAGCCACCTTCAATTTTAGTAGAGGGACCGCTGCTGCATGCAAGGAATGTGCTCAAAAATTAAAGTTGCATATTTATTTCATGCATCTTATGCTTTCCGCACAATCTTGCGAATTCTTAACTCTGCATCTGCTGAATTCGGAATTTTCCTCCACAGAAAGTTAGGGGCCTTATGTATGCCTTAAGCTCTAACCTTATTCAAAAGAATAATAAGAACAGAATTGCTGCCCATGTCGTGGTTTCAGGTCTGCTTGAAATGTAATGGAATTAATGGGCTTTACAGAGGACTTGCAGTGCCGTTAGAACAAGGTGCAAAGGCTGAGCACATTAGGGCTGATTTAGTGTGCAGGCTACATTCTATAACCCATGCTTTGTGTTTAGGTGAACAAGCAAAGGATGCAAGCATTGCAGGTGGTCTTCATTTGTTTTGCAAGGCATCTGTTTATATTTCATTTGCAGTGCTATGCCTTTCCGTTATGGCAACATAACCTGCACCTGTGGTTGGTACTATGCTCACATAGGAAAATGCTTTGTCGAATAGTAACTGTACATCTGTATGTATCATTGTCATGGTTGCTTTCATGGGTTCTTGTATGCTGGCTACCTCTATGGCGGGGAAGAACACTGCACAGATTTTTTTCACCAGCTGCTCCTAGTGCTTGGCACATGCGCTGATCAAAAGTGGATAAACTTAGTTGCAAGTTGTGATGAGTTTCTACGTAAAGTCTTGCACAATTTTGTCATTGGGATCGTGCACTGCAGAAGTTCGAGAAAGGGCGGTGCAAGTGCAATGTAGTCTCTGATGTCAAAACTGCTGTTTGCTTACGCTAGCTATACCCGTTTCTTTACTGTGTTCTGTATCCCTCCTGTGCGCATGCAGTGGCAGATTTGTTGTTAGAACTACTGAGTTCTTCAGATGTGCATTACTAATACAAGGTAGCATATTTTTCTGGGTACCACAGCTATTACCATCTCATGCGTCGATTGCTGAAATGAAGGTACTGTGATGCCATGTGCTACCGCCTTTCATATAGGGTAGGGGCCGTCTGCGGCATTTTCGTTGCAGCCACTGTGATATTATCGCTAGTGGCCATATTTTGGCGCCTATGGGCAAAGGCTCTAGAGAATATTGCTTCTGAACATTGGAAGTATTATTTCAAGTAAAAATAAAAAAACTTCAGGTCTATATCACAGGTGTGCACAGTCTATAGGCTCAAAAGTGACACCTTTGGACTTAAAAATGGATGTATTTGCCCTGAAGAGGTGTGCTTGTATCAGTGCGCCCTAATACGATTCACTTTTTCTTTGAATGGACAGTGGAAAATGGAGTATAGAGTAATGTGACTTGTGTATACTATTATAGTAATACCAGTATATATTAATGTAGACTATTGTTTCCAAAATATTGGAAATTGTATCCATGTCTTTTCTCTTGTATTTGCTGTGTGCTGTCTTTACCCTCATGTGGTGTCGTTGGCCTACATTAGAAAAAAATCTTAACGCAGGGTTGCTTCGAATATGCAAGCTCTGGCCTGTCCTTACAATGAGAAAGTCTGTGAAAAAAGCAACTTGTTTTGTGGCAGTGAAGCCTCATTAATCCAAAGTAGCTTGATTAGACGGTCTGGTTTATTCAATGATGCTTTGGTCTCATCATAATCACGTGTATTGCACACAGAAATTGCCTGGTTATTTGAATGCGTGAGCCTGTGCAGTGGTTAATTCGAATGAGGTGCGTAGCTGAACTGCCCCAGCTGGCAAAGCAGGACAGTGCAATGACTTGCCTCTAGCTCGGTGCGAGTGGTTTCACACCAGTAGTCATGACTGATCACGAGGCTGCCTGCTGTGTACGGTTACTACAATGCTGCTGGTGCTGCATGCATGTACGGTCTCGCATTATCGGTCATAACCACCTGCAGTCAGCACATGGTGCATATTGTTGCCTGCGGTCACGTTGCCCTATCAATTTCATAGTAAGTAAGGCCACTTGTCTTAGTGTCCGCCACTCCGCTCCTTTCTCCCCCACCTCTCCCTCCTTTCCAACATATCTGTTGTGGCAGAGGACTACGTAATTATGACAACCATGACAAACTGGCACTGACATGTGCCAGTGCACATAGCAGCCACCACAGGTTCATCACTTGCCCTCAGTGCTGGGTAGCTGTGTATGTGTGAGAGAGGCTTAGTGTGTACTGACACATCTCCAATTGCAGTTACCACTGCTACGCAGAGTATCAGCAGCTTGTTTGATCATGCTCTTTTTTTTTTTTTTCATTTAAACTCACCATTATTGAAACAGATTGCATATTCCCTTAGAGTTCGAAATTTCAAGCTTTGACTTTACAAGTACTTCCTGTATTCACTCATATGACTAATCTGTGGTGTGTTTGCTGATGTGGACTTTAATGTGATCACAGCTCCTACTTGAATCTTCGTCTTCTGCATGTGGTGGCCTTGTGCGTTCTGTTCAACTTGGGAGTTGTCGGTGATGGTAGCAGCATTATACGTTCTGATAAATAAAAATCAATGAGTTAACATTATGGCTCCTGTCTTTTCAGTTTGTGATGACATATTTAATCCCTTTATGCTGGGAAATGAATCTCTTACATATGTGCATCATTCTCTTCTCAGATTTTCACTGCAGCTTGTTGCTGATTTGTACTGTGCCTCATCTGAAATCTTTACAGAATGACATCCATGCAGCATTTCACTTATTTCACAAGCCTCATCGGCGATGACCTAGATTCTAAAGGCACCGTGTGTGGCCAAGTCACCTTGAGATCCTAACGTCTAATAATAAAGCACTGCTGAGGGCTTCTTGCGAGGCAGGTCACTGCCGATTTCTTTTCCAATCGAAGCGTATCTGTGTGCATCATGCCAAATAGATAGATTTCAGCATATAGAATGGCTTTGTGTACCAGTGGTTAGGCTATCTGTGCATATTCAATTATGGCCTTGCTGCACAGAACAGACTGACAGGTGATCAAAAACAAAGCCATCCACTGTGGCTTGTTTTTTTGCATAGTGTCTGTTTGGCAGAATAAATGCTCCTCGCTGTAAAATTGCACATGAAACTTGCTGCTTTGCAGCTACATCTGATGGCATACACTCGTGACTTCCTTCCAGTGCAGCCACTGTGCCAAGTAGAGATTCAGCCAGACTGGACAGCTGAGGAAAGCTAATGGCATCCATTCTGGCGAGAAGCTGTTTCAATGCCAGCAATTCTACATGGCTTTAACCTATGCCCACTAACATTTGCTTTTGGGTAGTTATGAAGGTTCAGTGACTAAAACTGCAATAGTAACCTGTGGCAGTTTACTTTGTACATGCTATCCAGTGCCTTTGTGGAAAATACAGGTCATAAGAAGGGTTACTGGGGAGAAAATAGAAGTCTTGTACCTTGGCTTTCTCCGAAGGCAAGTAACAGCATGGAAGAGCAACACCATTGGATGAAAGTGTCTGGTGGGGCACTTCGCCCTTGTTTTGGTTTGTTACATTTTTCGCTGCAAAGTGGCATGCACTTTTGATTCGTATCATTGTAGTAAAAAGTTTGATTGTTGGAAGCACAATGGATATTGCCATGAGCCTAACCATTCTTTCAATGAACACTGAAAAAAATTGAGTATGATGCAGCAAGCTAATCAAAGCAAACTACCTTCGGAGACTGAAATGCAACATGGATTAGGGAACAGCCGCAAGTTAAATATCCCAGCAGAAGTTTAAAGGAAAACATAACTTTGGGGGGGACTAACTAATGCAGTGAAAGGTTAACTGATTCTCTGTTATCCCTTTGCGGCACAGCTAATGCAGTTGTGCATGCCACTTTGCAAAATTTTTTTCAAAGTGTCTATCGCTACTTTCATGAAATCTGTGATGCTGGCTGCATTTCAGATCCCTGCTGGACAGAATGCCAGGGTCATTTCATGTCCAGAAGAAAGAATCTTTTCGAAAAACAAGAAATAAAGATGGACGGCACGAAGTTCTGCAGCGTGCCTATGAAGTGCTCTCTGGTGCTGTCACTCCTTTCTTCTCTTACACAGTAGAATGTTTTATTAAAGGACACTATAGCTGAGTTTCCTTATGGAAATAGCTTCGAGTGTTAAGAAAAATATTTGATGGAAGATCAGTGCTGCAATTCCATGAGTGTGGAAGTGTTCAGAATGGATGAATACCTAAAGTACTTGCGCTATTCATGTTGATTTTGATAAATAAGGGGTTCTAAATAGTATACACACACGAATTTTCAGACTTCTCTCGATAGTAGAACATAATGTGTGTCTGAAAGGGTTGCGGTAACAGAATAGATACCATGAGAAAGAAAACAGTTGGAAGTCGAGCAGAGAGATGTGATTAGGACGCTCACCGATATAAGAGGCGGCCGCAACTGGTACAGGACAAGGATAATTGGAACTAGTTGGGAAGAGCCTTTGTCCTGCAGCATTCGTAATCTGGCCAATGAACATTTTGTGTTTTGATTGTTTCAAGCTTGTACCTGAGTTCTCTGGGAAACTGTGCAGTTGCACGTTACGTTTTGCTCCTCAGTCTGGAATAGTTTAGAAATCTTGGCTTTTCCATGCTGTGATGAGAGACTGCAAAGAATACATGACATTGGTGAAGCAAAAACTGCCTGAAAGCAGTACTGTGTTTCCCTCTATTTCAAGCGTGTAATACTAGTTAGTGCTCATATTAAGGTGCAAGTCCAAAGTACACTCATGTTTGAAATATGTTAGAATTTTTGCTTTTTCTAGCTTTGTAAGCTTCCTTATTGGTATAAGAGGTGCGTTTCAATGCTATTACGTTGACTGTTAGAAAGGAAATATTCTTGTTCTTGGCAATTTAAATTTTGCATAGCCATTTACAAATGTGTCTGAGGCCTGTATTCTGGGAATGTCTACTTTGTTCAGCGCCTATTGGTTGGAGCCCCATATGTTGCGGAGGGGAGGACCACGGGATGACAGGTGGTCCGTCTTTCCTGTTGTGTTATCTCGGCTGAAACTGCACTTGCCTTTGCGTGAATAGTTGTCATGCAAAGCGAACATTACAAGAGCAGTTGATGCAAGTGCAATAAATACGATTTTTAATAAAGTGGTCGAAAGCAAAAACATTCAGCTTTAAGAGCAGTGGAAGGTTCAGCGCAGCCAATGTGTCGCAAGGCGGTGGCAACGTTTCTCCTCTTTGAAGCAAGGGAATGTGCCCAGTTTAAGCCAAACCTATTGACATGTTCAGACACTTCCAGAATACAGCCCTGAGTGTGAACATTGTTTGCTTTCCATTAGTCTGACCATTTATATTGTATGCATCATGTTTTAAGGCAGCAGATGTGTGTTTAGTTCGATTTCACTCTATAGAGCAAATTTTCAGCACCAAGTCACTGATATTTAATAAATGTTGCATGTGTCACCCTTTGTACATTGAGCATTTCATTCTTTGTGATATGCTTCTAAGTAAATGAGAGAACGCTTTGCTCTAATCATGAGTTTTATTGTATAGGCAGTGAACGTTTCAATATACATATATTTTTTTCATAGCGTGCAGTTTATTTACTCTGTCTGCTTCACATTGCAACAATGTATACTTGTGTTTTTGATGTTGAAATCTTGTAACTATGCGTTTGTATGTATGCTGACAACAGTTTGTGTGGGAGAGTGATTCCACTCTTCTGATGTTCTTGGCAAAAATGACTGTTATAAATGATTAGCATTGCACAAAGGAATTCCAACTTTTTGAGTGAAGTCTGTTCAAGAGGAGATGAACTGAGACAATTGTGAAGCTTGATGGTCACAGAATATAGCATACAAAATGCTGCGTCGAAGTAGTTTGTGAGTGGTGGCGGTTCAAGGCTTGCTTTCATAGCAGTTATACTTGCAGTTTTATTATAATTTGAAAGTATGAAACAAACAGGGTTGTTCTGTGTCAGTTTACTAAAAACATCAAAAGAAATTGGCTTGGTCCTGTAATAATGCAGCATTGTCTACCTTGGTTTGAACGAGCATTTTGTAAACCAGTAATTTCAATGATAGAGGTGCTTCGTAGATTTACGATAAAAGTACCTGACATTCAGTAAGTGTTGTGTTAGATGTGTATAGCCCAGTACAGGCTGGTTGCGACTGACAACTACAAGCATGATTGCCACAAGAACTGCGTGTACGCGCACCGAAGTCATGAGACTGGTCTATTGCAGCTGCAGTTTACTAAGTGAAATGGTGCCCTTATGAATAGGTAGGTGAGTTTGGCCACTTGGGCAGAACGAATGCCCATTTCGGGGATTGCACGTTGCATTATGGTGCTGAGGATTGTGTGAAGCAACCCATTGTACTTGCAATAATATTTTAAAATTATAGGCTGACATAAATTCCTAGCACAATCGTTTGTAGCAGTGCACTTGCTTGAAGTGGAAGTGTTAACGTCTTCAAGTCACAGGGCTGTTGTGCTACTATTACATTCTTGTCATTCCTTCATTGTTTGATAGCCACTCTTGTATAATCATTCATTTCTTGTGTGCTTATTTGCCTAGTGCTAACTTACAATGTGTGAGACATAAAAGTGACCCGAAATTTTCGTGACACTAAGCCATCATATTTCATAGCTGTTTGATGTCTGCCTTTTCTATTACCACTTTTTGGTAAACTTTTATGTTGTCGTCAATCAGTTCTTTGACTCTATTTAGCCGACTCTTGGATGATATGTACCAACCCTTTAATTTGTTTTGCACTTGGTTTTGCTCCTACATTTTATTGGTTATTTTCTAAGTTGCTAATTATCACATTTTATAGGTATTTGTGCAGGAAAGACTTCTAAATGACAAAACCCTTATGATGCAAAGCGAGTTATATTATATGTTCTCTACTTTTGCCTTTCATATGACAAAACACTGACCATAGAGTGCATAGTGGTTAAAATTTAGAATTTGATATGTCCACTTGAGCGTAATTTTAATAAAAAAAGGCTGTGTTTTCCTTGACAGAGTTCAGCCAGTGCTGCATCTTCTAATGTCGTGATGGACATGAGTAGTGTAAGAGCATCTTCGGTGTTGATTGATTCATATCCTGAACAGCAGTGCTAGCATCTGCCATTACTAAGAGACATATACCTCATATGTGGGTAAGAGTATGCTGTCTTTCATGGCGCAGGCTTGGATGCTACGCGTCATGACCACGACTTGCCACTCGCAGAAAACACGGCTGGCAAAGGGCAACTTTTACACTGCCCCGTGTGCAACTACTTCACGCCTTTCAGCGGCAACATGAAGATGCACCTGAGGACGCACACCGGCGAGCGCCCTTTCCAGTGCAGCTACTGTGGCAAGAGATTCAGACAGACTGGACATCTGAAAAAACACATCCGCATCCACACCGGCGAGAAACAGTTCCAATGTCAGCTGTGTCCCGTGTCTTTCACCCAGAAGGCGAGCTTAGTGAGACATTTGCAAGCACATGCCGGCAAAAGAATTGGGTTTCACTTTTGCTCAGGCACGTGGGTGCCGACTGTAGGGCAATGAAATGAAGAGGAATGCAAGGACAGACGCTGCTTCAGGAAACTGCCAACATACAGCAACGGCACGGGCTTCCAGCAACTTGTGTCAGTATACTTGGCCCATGCTGTCTGGTGTCTTTGTCTTTTGCCTTACAGCAGCTTGTGTCAGTATCCTAGGCCTATGCTGTCTTGTGCCTGTGTGAGTGAGGGCAAATGCAAGCCATGAGGCGAGTTCTTACATCTTACATGGTATAATGGGTAGCCTGTGCCTCAGCTTCCATGCAGCACTTGCATGACAAAATGGAAGGGCATTGCAGTTAGATGGAATGTTTATGTGGGGCAGATGTTTACATTTAAGCATATTTTTTTTATCGTGCACAAGATACTTGGTCTACTTTTATGTTGTAGTTTGGGTTGAAACAATATAGGCTTGTATTTTTTATGCTGAAATCTTATAACTGCAAACAACTCGAAATTGACATGTTCACCAGGTGGCCTGTGAAAATAGCATCCTAGTGAGTCACAGGTGCAAGCACTGTTGAAGGTGTGCCATCTGTGGTTGTTTGGAACTGGTATGCCTTGGAGTTGGTATTCTTATGCATTCGAAGGCAGCATTGCTATTGTTGTAGCTCAAATATTTTTGTCCTCATTTGCCCCTGTTTTGTTGCATTGTTTTCCTGTATTTTTTCTCTGGCCTTTGTTCAGTGTTTTAAATACATAGGTGACCCCCCCCACCAAACTTGGCTTTACTTTCAGGTTTCATAACCTACATTCTTGGTTACATATTGTCGGTTCTTTATCAAGCTAGTGCATATAGCAGCAGTGTCCTAATGGTGAGATAAAAGTTTTTGATAGCTCTGTGACATGCACTGATCGCAAAGCCGATAACGACTCGCATATAGAGGCTGACATGTGCAGTTGAGCTCGTGGCTAGCTCAAAAGCAGAATGCCAGTCAAGACTATTTTTTAGGCTTTCAGCCAGTTTCTGCATAAGCGAGCATTGTGGTGGGTGTGAGTGGTGTGCCAGCTCGTTCAATCAATAAGCCTTTTAAGAATGAATCTCTACCCTAAGAATAAAAATCTGCAGACAAGGAGCATGACAGGACTGAATCTTTCTGGAGCTAGTTTTCCAAATGTTTTGTGCAAATGTGCCTCACCTAGCAGTGTGTTTTGCTGTGTACTTCAGCGGCATTTACTGATTTGTTTCTTGAGGGCAAAATTAGCTTCCAGTGTTGCTGAGAGATGTACACCTCATTTCTGAGTTAATGTGCACTACTTTAATGGTGCAGGTTGTGCTGCCGTGTGTGGCGAGCGTGGCTTGCCACTCGGAGAAAGAAGCCCAGGCACAGGGGAGCTGTTGCGCTGCAGTGTGTGCAACTACTCCACAACTCATCAGAGCCGCATGCTGTGTCATTGGAGGATGCACGTGAGCGAACGAAGCCGATACAAGTGCAGCTACTGTGGCAAGGGCTTTTTGGGGAAGTCCCACCTGGTGACACACGTTCGCATCCACACAGGCGAAAAGCCATTCAGGTGCAACTGGTGTTCTATGGCCTTCACACAGAAGGTTACCCTTGTCGAGCACATGCGAACGCACACGGGGGAAAGACCGTTCCAATGCCGCTTCTGCCCCAAGGCATTTGCTCGCAAGACGAATATGAAGTCCCACGAAAAGAGGCACCATGCAGCCTCTTCTGTAGACTGCTGACATCTTAGAAGAGCAAGCTGCCGGGATAGTTGGTTATGCATGTTATTTAGAAGGCAGCGCAAAAAAAACGGACGAGAGACGGAGTAGGGGACACCAAAAGACATTCACGAATGCTCGTGAGCTTTTGTGTAACGCCACTTTGTTCTCTGAGATGTTTAAGAGCACGCTCTTCAACAATGAGCATGTGGTGTAATGTGCCCTGTAGTGGTGCCTATGTGAGCTCGACAAGGTGCTCTTAATGTGTCTCTGTAGCATCATTCGTTACACAGGTATCATAGAGAGCATAATAAACGGAAGTGAGAGCAGATGTTCTTGGGTGAGCTGGGGAAGTTGGCTGACAACTACATCTATTTTATGAGAGTATTTGTTTAGAAGACCGCAAGAACAGTTGGTACTGTCACTAGCAGATAGTGGCGGTGGAGCATGTGTACTGAGCCGAATCGTAGGTGTGCTCGTGGTATATTGCTCATCGAGGAGATAGTATGTATCTGAATTGCCTGGATAGTTACGATCCTAACCTAATTGAGAATGGTGCAGAATGGAGGGACCACTTTCTAAATGTTGCTTTAATCGACTACTGTGACAAACAAAAATCTTTCCGTTCTGCTCAAGTACGTCACATTCGACTTTTTCCCATTGGTACATAAGAGTTCATGGTCACAATATTTCTTTGATAGTGATGTCACATTTTTCTGGGTTATTGTAACTTTATTACCGCACCAAGCTGCAATGACTGAGGTGGTCCTGTTTTTTGTGTGAGTGATAGAAAACCAGAGATAGACTAATGTGAGAGGCTGATTTCGGAAGTTTTTCTGATGGCTTTGCTTGTTCACTCATTTACTATTTGTTATGTCCGCTCCCACATGATGCCAATTAAAACTCCATGCTGCCTACATTACTGAGAGGATTTACAATATAGGGCTGTTATAAATGTGAAGCACTGACCTGTCCTAATAGCATAGGACACATGAAATTCAGCGTGCTTTCTGGCACTGGTCTGTCCTGTATTAACTTTTGTCGCTGCTGCTTTGCTATTTTCTTTGTCTACTCCCTTTGATGGTGTTCCGTTATACTTTTGAGTTCTTCCTGGGGGCAGGTCGCATTATATGTTATATGTGTTCTGTTTCTCTTGTGATCATATCTTTGAATTTTTATGCATTGTTCTTTTTTTTTCTTAAATTTTCAGTCCATTTACTGCAGAATGTATTGTGCCTCATGTGAGAGCCTTAAAAGAATTGCATGCGTGCAACATGCTATTTATTTCACGCACCTCATTGATAATCGAGATTATAGAGTTCAACATCAGTTACCTTGTTGTCTTGGAATTTTCTGAAAAAGAATAAAGCAATGCTAAACATCGAGTTCGGCAAGTTGGGTAAAGATTCATACTAGAATACGAGCACTCATCTTGTATGTTCCTTTCTGCTTGTCTGTTGTTTTTTTAAGTTGTATTACCAGTGTAAATAAAGCAGCGCTGGGTGCTTCTTGTCAGGCAAACAACTGCAGCTTTTTTTTCTTTTCACTGCTGTTGCAGCCAGAGACTTTTGCATGCATCAACAGCTCAGTACATCTGCTTGCATTCTGTCACATATGCTTGAAGCATGGAGGGTGGCTGCACATGTCAGTGACTAGATGATTTCTAGTAACCAGGGGGAGTTCTAGTAACCCCAGAGTTTTTAATGCTACTGACACAACATGTTTGATCTAAGCATTCGAGTGCATTTTCGAATCAGTCCAAGCTATTAAGGTTTACTGGCAAAGCAAATTTCCCAATCTTCCATTTTGTGTGCAGAAGGTAATAAAATTTATTCACCTTCTTCTCATATGGCGCATTTCGAAGCAGTTACTCACTTTTCATAAGTGACTTGAATTGTGGGTAGCTGATGAGCAATTTTGTGGAGCTGACTGACCTTTATTTTACGAGTGGTGGATCCCTGGGCATTGTAGACTGCTGCAAAATGGTGTTGCCGATGCCATGGTTAAAAAAGAATCTCACTGGCAAAGTAGCTAGCTGGCATAGTCCCCTTATTGAGACTGTACGCTGGCTTGCTACTCTTCGCTGTTATGCATTCCTTACTAGGCTTGATTTAAGCATGTTTTGACTGCTGCTAGTGATGTCGTGGCAGTCTTTTACATAGATTAATCTCTACCTTCTCTGGTTATCAGTGTAGCTTAGCATGCCAAAGCAGTGTGCCTCATGATAACCTCTGGTTTTAATTCCTAAAATCATTCTGCTGCTTTTACCTTTTTGCTGATTTAATGCTCACGTTCCGAACATAATTATCAGCAACATTAAACTTATAAGCCAGTTAGTTATATTGGAGTCTTGTATGAGCACAGCTTCCAGGGTCCATGCAGAAATCTGTGCAGTTTACAGACAACTGTTGCCATCCAAATAGAAAGAAAACACAGCCTCATACTGGAACAAGTATTTGTCTGGAATTTATTTTTGACGTTCAGGCAGTAACCGTGACTTTCAACTAGAAGAACATTATAATTAAACTTTTTCACCTGGCCTGGGCACAGGATGCATAATTACCTCAAAATCAACTTAGTTAATGTTGCTAATTGACAGCTGGTCACTGACACTTCTGGGGGCACCGTTTGTAAGTGGTGTGTCAGTGTAAGTGAAGCTGATCTTTTTGAACCCAGCAATTGAAGCGTACATGCATATGCATGTTTGTGGTATACTTGTTTTTTTAAAACGGGGGAAGTTTGTAATGCAATGCTGCTGCAGAGTACCATGAATGTTGTGCGCATGTTAAGTGAGCTAAGTTGCATAATTAGGAATCACTGTTGACAAAATAACGAGCTTGGGTTTGTTAAACATTGTTTAAAAAGAAATACCAGTACAAAAAAGGGAAAACAGGCGAAAACACCTGCTTCCTATCGTCTTTCATCATGTGTTAATTTTGTGCTCTTTTTTTTCACAGTGTATTGTCTGTTTTTTGGCTCTTTTTCCTGCATAATAATGTACATTCACTAGCAGTCGCTTTAATTTTATTGCTGCATTGTTCTTGCCTCTTTTTTGTATTTTTGTGTGTAATGCGCCTTTATGTGTTTGTTGATCTGAGATGTCCTAGACTGATCTTGTGCCACGGCGTCACTATTTCACGGGATTTTGGTTGCGATGGTCGAACGCTCTTTACTATAACTGTTTCTTTATTAAAGATGTATTTATAATAAAATGAAAAAAAATTTGCAGTGGAAGGTGAAATGGGATTGCAGTTTACTTTAATATGCCTGTATTTTTACTATATGTGAGTTTAGTAATACAAGGTTCTACTGTATATTGAATAAATGAGCAAGTAAATAAATTGTTGTTCTATTTTTTTCTTTTTGCTTTATATCATGTACTGCTTTAGAACAGAGACTTGTTGGGCTGCTTGTATATTTAACATAAGGTGCGAACAAGAGGCACACACTGGCATTATTGATATGATTCTTTTTATGAATGATTCAGTTCACAGAGTGCTTGTTTGCTCTTTAGGTTTTTTTTCCTCCGTGACTTATTGCTGCTACATGCACTTGTTTATGACGTTGTAATCCCATCAGTCATTGATAGTTATAATTGTACTTTGCTTTGCTCCTCATCTTTTTTTAGTAGTTATCGTGCTTTGTTTTTCTCTTAGGTTTATTTACTTTCCTTCACAGGAGCTTATCGTCAAACTGCTTTATGAGGTATAGGCCTGACCTCGTGCTATAACACGAGAAGTGTATTGTGCCCACCTCTTCTTGAGCAAGTAATACACTAACCTAAAGTGATTCAGTGGTGCACTGGTATTGAGCTTTGGTCAGGTTTATAAATTAGTCAGAGTATCTTGATCGTGAGCTGTAGTGACCCAAGGGGTTGACATGACATCATTGTGACCCTCTGAAATGCTTCTCATTCTGAAACTCTTTGTTTATTTGCTTACTGTTTCATTTTTGATGCAAGCCTCCTAGCTAGTGATGAGTGCAAGCCTATAACAAAAGTATGTTTGCCATTAGTATACATGCTGAGAGGTATTAGGAGGTCTTCTTTGGTGTGGCTAGTTGGTAGTACTTGATAGACAAAGAAAGCGTGAAATTCAGACACTCAAAGTATACAATCCATAGACATGCACTGCTCGCAACTAACTTGTACAACAGCGGGCCAGTCGATACAGTATGGGCTTTCAAAAATCACGGAGGGGTGCATCTGTGCATGTTTCTGTAACCTGAATATTGATGGCTCAGTTATCAAAATAAATAAGTTGTGAGTAGTGTTTGACTCTAGTTTCCTTTCTTGATGAGTGTCTGATTTCAAGCTTCCTTTGTCCAGCTCAGAAATAGGTGAGCCCATGCTTTTATGATGTTGTCACCTTGCCGAGCTCAACAGGTTTGTCAGGTGCAAACCATAAATTTGTCGATGAAAATGCAATGTCTTCCATGGTCCAGGCGCTGCCAGTGCGGGCAGCAGAGGCAGCTTGACAGTGGGAAAAAATTCTCGCCCCGGAAGGCTGCTGCTGCGGTGCCCCAAGTGCAGCTACACCACGAATCTCATGAGCAGCATGAAGAACCACCTGACGATGCACACTACTGGGCGCCCTCACAAGTAGGGCCACTGCTAGATGGGCCTCATGTAATGGAGCAACCCTAGTACCGCACTGGCGAGAAAGGTTGCGGTGTCAACTGTGTGAATGAGAGGAACATTTGCGGGTGTAATTTCGTTCCAATGTCGCCTTTGCCCAATGGCTCATGTAGGGGTTGCATGCCTTGATGTTCAGTAACAATAGGCATTGCCAGCAGGTGCTGTTTGTCAGGTGCTGTGGAAGCATGGTACTTTCTGATGCTGTTTTGACCAAGAACAAACACAAACTTGTAGAAGGCTTTCTGACTGAATTCTTGTCAGTAGACTTGCTGTTAACCTTGTGAGCTGTGATTGTTACTTGTTGCAAGAGTGTGCTGGCCATGGAGAGATGCTTTGGCTAACTACTTGGGCTTTGTGTCTGTTTGTCATTTTTTTACTCTCTTATTATTATGTGCAGGCAAAGGCAAAGGTCTTTTTATGTGCTACATTTTAAGCAACTTGAAAAAAACAACATTGTGTGCTATAAATTTTTATTGGCATTACATGTTGTCAATCTTTGTTGAAAGGATTATGAGGACAGTCCTGGTTTTTATGGTCACTTTTCATTATTTCATATTAAATACATGTCTAGAATGTGAATTTCGCTACAGTTCCCTTCCCACCATTGTGCCATGTCACTTGAGAGAATGGCCTTAAAGCATTCTCTTCAGAGTTCACACTATAGGCGTGTTGTGAATGCACTTCAAATAAAAAAAAAAGACTTGGTTTGGTACTAAGCATATTTGATTTTTAATCTTGTATTTAACTGCTTCTTGCTATTATTTTTTGTAACCAAGTTTGTTACCGGATGTAGTGGATGAAATGTGCTGCTCTTGACTGAGCTGTGTTCTCTCTGCTCTGCTTACTGTTTTAAACTTAGTACTCATTCATTAGTGGTCACTGATTGATTGATTATTTACTGGTCATTGCTTGTTCATTTGCAGCCTTCAGTAAAGGAGTGCTATAGTTTAGCTGTCACATATTTTTACATGACAACAAGGATGGCATTTATTCCATGCTTATTGAATTCATTGCTAGATGGATGTAAATTAAGTTTGCAACAGCTTCTAAACTCTTATCCAAGGCCTTTGTAGTAATTGTTTCTGTGCAATGCATAGAAATACAGACATGAATTTTAAGCTCTACCGCCCCTGTTTTGTTGCACAAACTGCATTGATCCTTATGCTCATTTTAATGTATGTGGTGGTGGACAGAAAGATGCAATAAGCAGTGGGGTGACTTATCTGTCTACAATGACCCATGTTTATTATTAGGTGCACAATAATCCTGGCACAATTTCATGTCATGAAAGAGTATTGTTTCTTCAGTAACGCAGGCAGCACACGTGCTAGCGGGAAACAACTGTCAGGCCACATAACCAATGTCAAGTTGCAGTGACAGTTAAAATTCATAATTTCGTGTGGCTGACGAAAATCTATCAGCAAGAAGCTGTTGTGTTTGATAACTCTCATCACATATGTCGCCAGTCTCATGTCGTGATCCATGGTATGGTATTTCTGCTCGCATGTGATCTCTTTTGGAGTTATAAACTATGTAGCAAAGAACAGGTGAGGCTGCAAACACTCAGAAATGAAGTAAATTTTGACTCTCATTACTCGTGTGTTCATTCATGTGGAGACTGCTGTTCTAGCATGCACATTAAGGATGGTTGCTTCTGCCATTTCCTTGATGTTGTTAAGGTGTTATGCTGTCATGTTTTCCTCCATTTTTGTGTTGTGTGCTATAGTGAACTGTCATACACGTTCTGATAACTGAAGAACAATAGAGCTAATTTTGCACCAGGCTCTTGTTTTGTCTAATTTCAATAAAAAATAAAGTTTACGCATACACTGAAGCTAACTTATGTGCCTTATTAATATCTAGATTTTCTCTCTTTTCCCTGCACCCTGAACTGGGCCTTGTCCGAAAGTTTGACAGTAAGAAGTATCTTGTATCTTATTGTAGTCATGGCTTCAAGTCTGAAAGACAGTATTCAGGTATATTCTTCAAGCTGCATCTATTACACCACCTGTTGACCCTAGCACGTGCTGAATAAAGGAGGTGGGTAGTAAGGACAATGTGTTGTTGCTAGTAAATTCAGTGCAGCTATCTTTTGCTGCCACAGTGGGTCTCTGTTGCTTACGTTTAGAAATTTATAGGGCCCCTAGGTGTCGAGCAGTCTTGCATGATAAACTGGCAGTCGTTCACAGGCAAGCACGTTTTGTGGTGGTGAATTCAGTATGTAACTGGCCTGTTTGTTCATTTCTTGTATGCTCACTTGTGATTCTTGGCTAATCATTGCTATATTAACATTTGCTAAATTGGGACACTATGATGACATGAAATGTTAGCAGTTAATATGCACTGCTACTGCTTTTTTTTTTATCTCCTTTCATGACTAACCATTTTACATCTTTGCCAATGCCATTCACTGAAGGGTAAAAATGAATCTGTCTTCAATTGAGATCAAGCTTGCATGTCTGATTGACATCTTTAGTTCTCATGAAAAGAATACATAATGCTGCTCTTATGCGTAGAAGATTGTATCTGGAACTTAGAAAGCCACTATCAACTTATTTCCTTAAAAAAAAAAAATTAAAGGCAGATCATATCACCTTTATGTTCAAAGAATTTGTACAAAATTTCGGACCATTGTGAAACACAAACTGTGACAGCAACAAGTCAAATCTTCTGCACTTTGTGAGTAAATGCATTTACTTTCGTTTTCTGTGCCTGAAATCGTTTTTCACCTTGCGACTGATTTCTTGCCTGTTGCATTTTTGACTGTGTGTATGTGTGTGTGTACACACAGGAATACATCTCCAATGTGCATCATCATGCATTCATTTCCAAGTTCTCAATATCGTTCATATTGACTTGTATGCACGTTATCTGCAAAAAAACCACAGCAAGACTTGGGGTATCAAGCATGGCATAAAGATTGCCTTCAACCACCTGGAATTAAAGCTTGATAAGAAATGTATGCAGATATACTCCGGTTATTTGCCAGTCTTCACCTGTCGTACCATGCGTTTGACAGAGCTGTGCCTATTTCTTGGCTTCTATATTACCCTAGCATTTGTGGAAACCCTTTAGCTCAAGGTGCCCTTTTGGCTAGTTTTCAAAGGGAGGACAATTCAGCACAACTCCCTGCAATTATTGTTCTAAGTAATAATTAACTCTTCCTGGCTGTGTTGGTGTTTGTCCAGCAATAAAAGACACATTTATAGCCAAAAAAATTGCATTAAAAAATCTTCCAACCATTAGACTCAGACTCGTGACGTCCTTACCGGAAAGGACGGTTTGGAAACGAAATCTTCTTTGGCTTTCACATCATCACACATCTGCATGCAGCATGCACAATTCGCGGGCTACAATCACGACTTTATCATTCTAAACGAGGTTGTGAAGGTTATTCCTTCCGCTCTTGGTGTCCACTTGTTACTGAATAACAGCAGCCTAAATTGAGATGCTGTGTTGATGTTGGTGGGGTGCCTATTAAATTTCTATTTTCTTTTGTCTTAGTATTCCTCATGTTCACTACTTATCTGTTTGTCAAAGTTGGCCTAGTACTGCTTGCTTTTTGGCATTGTTGGCATACCTTATGCCAGCTGAAATGTTTACCATCAAATTTTTTCACATGAAACGATATTGTGTGTGTTGTGGAGTGTACTTTTTTTCATGTTGGAATAACACTGATCTGCGATAGGACAATGACTTGTGATAGGTAATTTTAAACATGGTCACGATCGCTACAGAGTTCCCTTTCTAACCACAAGTTCTCAACATTCTTGCATGTTCATGTGAAACCTATACTTTAGTCTTTCTTAAATCTATGTCATCCCAAAGTTTCATTTATCATCTTTAACACGTGTGCTAGCAGCGTGACAAGCTCGGGTGTGGTATGATGGTAAGTAAAGTGGCAAATAAGCCTAGTTTGTTTTTAATGTTTATCTTCATTAACACGCTACTAATGGGTATGAACACCAGATGCCAGACAATGCCCGAGTTGATAGTTGGGGCCCCGTGTGTATGTGTGGTTTTTGGGTCCGGTGTTGTTTTTACCCATGAGTAGTGCACTAATGAAGTTAAACATAAAGGTTTTATGGTACAATTAAATTTCCCATTTGTTAGCTTGCAGTTTCAGAGGTGACCAAGGTCCCACCAAAGCAGGCAGACTTGTGCAACGAATTTTAGTGAATATACGCTCTCTCTTATGGCGCAGGATATGGCGCACATGGCCCACTGCCTGGACAGAAACTGCCCGCTGCGAAACGACTGCTCCGGTGCCCTACGTGCAGCTATACCACAGTTTCCCAGAGAAGCATGACGGATCACGAGAGGAAACACACGGGCGAGCGTCCGTTCCAGTGCAACTACTGTGGCAAGGGATTTGGGCAGAGGGGCAACCTTATGACGCACCTTCGCATTCACACTGGGGAGAAGCCGTTCCAGTGCCATTTTTGCACCATGGCTTTCACACAGAAGGTGAACCTTGCGACCCACATGCGAACCCACACAGGTGAAAGACCGTTCCAGTGTCGCTTTTGTCCGATGGCATACGCACACAGGTCGCAGCACAAAAAGCATGAAGAGACACACACGAGGAATGCTGCTGTTCTAGAAACTGCACCAGCTCGGACATGATCCTCAAGCAACCAGTGGCGGATCGTCCGCCTCGCACTCCCTTGCCACCTATGCGGACAATGTACCGGTCACCTCAGCGACTTTGGCATCAACTTCAAGCGGTCAGCAGATGTATGCTCTCAGTTAGCTTATGATGTGGCACGAGATTACTTCCAGTAATGTTTTTTGTTCTGCTAAGAGAGGATGAACCTGATTGCTTAGTTGTGAACTCATGAAAATGAAACCTTACTCCCCACGGCTTTCCCATGAGAGGGTTTTCCATTGGTGGATTAACAATAATAGGAATATGCAGAAAGTATCTGGAACCTGCGCATGCTGTGAAACTGACCACTGGTCGTTTGAGACAGCAGGAAACACTGCACCTCAGTAGCTGACAAGTCTGTCAATGTGTGAAAATAAAGATCCCTGCTTGTTGTGAACAAATGCACAAGCATGAGTTTTTGCTTTGCAACATTTCCCGGAATGCTTCCTGGTGGCTTTGCTGTGCCTAATGAGTAATGTAGTTGTAGACATACCAGCCAAGCTATATTTCATCCACAGGAATTCACTGAAGAAAAGCAATCCTGAATGGCCACCGAAATATAAATTTGACTGAAACACATATGTTGCTGAAATTCCTCAAAATTTTCCACCGCAGTGGCTCGGTGGTTACGGCGGTCGGCTGCTGACCCAAAAGATGTGGGTTCGATCCCAGCCGCGGCGGACGAATTTCGATAGAGGCAAAATCCTAGAGGCCCGTGTAGTGCGCGATGTCAGTGCACGTTAAAAGAACCCCAGATGGTCGAAATTTCCGCAGCCCTTCACTACGCCGTCCATCATATCCCGAGTTACTTTGGGACGTTAAACCCCCTAAACCATAAAAATCACTCCTATGTTTATCTGTT
Source organism: Amblyomma americanum (assembly GCF_052857255.1). NCBI lineage: Eukaryota > Metazoa > Arthropoda > Arachnida > Ixodida > Ixodidae > Amblyomma > Amblyomma americanum. The sequence goes on from NC_135506.1 coordinate 55,786,880, forward strand.
AGCACCCCAGTACTAAAAATGGCACTAAAGTTTTGTTGCACGGATGCATTTCTCTTGTGCACTTTTGGGTGGGTGTCAGTGTGCAAAAGTGAAAATGGTTCAGTCTTGTACTTACTTGCACAGCATTTAACATTTAACAAGGTAGTGACTTCCCGAGTACAGCTACATGAGCAGACACTACCCATGAAAGGTGGTCACTTTATTAATGCGAAAGCATAATATGGCTCATCAGCCAAGCGACCCAGCGGTGCTGACCAAAACCTCATGACGTCACCATGGTCTCGCATGCCGTCAGCAGTAGACCATAAGATAGAGTTAAACCTCGATGTAACGAAGTATTCCAGTTTTCATAACTTCGCGTCCATAGAACACCATGTATTTTAGCCTCAATATAACGAAGTAGATTTTGGTGCACTTTCAATGCAACGAAATTTCAATGCTGGCTGGAAATGAACCTGCAGAAAAATTGTATTGTGGGCACGAGTAGTTGAGTGGAGCGTGTACGTAATACGAGTGCCGTACTGCTCTCATATACAGAGCGCATGGCAGACGTAAATACGGCAACGATCGTAGTGGTGAGCGCGCTGCCAGCCGCGCCATTTGAGGCAGTACGGGCGAGGCTGGCACAAGCGTCTGCACAGCCTTGGCAGCCTGCCAGGCCAGCCCGCGGCACTCGCCACCTCGCCCAAAATCAGCAAATCGGTGCCAAGTGTGACGCGCTGCTTGTGCTCGAAGGCAGCGTGCCGCATTGATATCATGTTTACAGATGCCCAAATCTTAATAGAAGGACTGGGTCAGTGCCGTTGGCACACCCATTAGCTGTGAAACCTGTCACGCGCTTCACACCTGACAACATCGCTTCTCACTCAGACGATGCGCACATGCGCAAGAAGACACATACTTGCGCTAATGGTGGAAAACGAGAGGTGGGGTTGGTCTGATTTAATTTCATTGGTTGGCGATTGGAGGACACTCTCCTCGTTCTTGCCAACTTGAAGAAAGAAGAGTAAGGAAAATGCAAGGGAGGGAGGGGCCGACGGCATGGCCCGTCGCGAGACCGCCGTTGACGGCCACGAGGTTGCAGCGGCGGAACACGTCGTCGTATCTGTGATGTGCTCGGGGCATCGTTCCCGTCACCCATGAGGTGGTTGGCGCGATAGACATGCTGGGGCGGCTCGCGAGCTAGCAACATAAGACGTGTGTAACGCCATTGCTGCTGGCGAAGGAAGGGCGCAAGGAGCACTTTAATCGCAAATAAAGGCTTTTCCTGTGAGTTATCCACAGTGCGGTTTTTAGCAGTTTCTGAGCACGCTAGGAGGCAAATTTCCATGTTGCGAACTTCAATATTGCGAAGTAAACTGCCGATTTTACTGACTTTGTTAAATAGAGGTTTAACTAATGGGTGATCACGCAATGAAGCAAAGACATTAGGCGAGACAGTAGTAGTTGATAGTGGTAGTTTTGGAATGATAAAGGACGCTACTAAATGATGACGGTCATTAATGACAATGGCAATGATAAAGGCCTTCTGGGTAAAGGCCTTTAGGTCAAAGGACACTTTCACATTCACAGCACGTAAGAACTGTAAGTGCCCACTTTAAGTTTTTTTTTTAAACTGCAGTTAGGCACAGTTCCAGAGATCAAAATTCCTTGGCAAGAGATTGACTGAACAGGTCTACTTTTACTGCCTATAAAGGGTTGGAGTGCATCACAGAGGCCTCCATTTTCTTGTTTTCAGCAAAGGTGCATTTCCTAGAGCAGTGTTCACACAGACATAGCACTGTCACCGCTGCTGTTCTCGCTGCTTCCTGATATTTCATTTTGCTTTCTCCTTGTCCAGCACTAGTGTACTTCAAAAATTGATCTTTTGCTCTGCCTTCAAAGGAAAAATTTTTGAAAATGTCCTTTGTTTTCCTATCCACATGTGTAAGCAAATTTTAAGAGAAAACTAGTAACTGGAAGCGGGGACTATATTCTGTTGTGCAGGAAGACAGCGTGCATTTCAGCTCCATAGATTTCACTCCATTGCATCACTGAATTGAAATATAATACTTATGTGTACCTCTCACATTCAAAACTGAATTTATTTGTACTGTCGATGACATTTTCTCTTGTCAAAGCACAGTGAAAGCTCAAAACACAACATCAAGTCAAGTAACTGTTGCAACGACATCCACAGGTTATACAGGCCTTTGCGATAGCCTCAACCTTGATGAAAGAAGCGATGATGGAAAAAAAAACTGAAAAGCACTGGTTCTGTTGCCTCCTAGACACCCGAGCTACAGAAGCCTCAAGTGCCTAGGAGGCAACAGAACAAGTGACTGTGCCTAATAATGCACGCCCGCATGACTTCTCTATGGCACAAAGTGACAAGTAACAAGAGGGATGATGAAGCAGGCTGTCAAGTTCTCCCAAACTTTTACCTACCCTTGCAAAAAATAATAAGTAAACACAAACAGAGAGAAGGAGATCACAAGTGTTTGGCGAGAGGCATACAACACGACTGCAAGCAAGTCCCAGCAGATGTCACGAGGGCACGTGAAGCTTGGAGAAATCTTCATAAGGCACTTTCTCAAGCACACGCCCACTGATAAGTCCAGATTCGAGGCGAAGCTTGGCACAGAAGCCTGCCTGGTCTACTTCGAGCAGAATGGCTTCCTGGCCTCGGTAGGCACCGTTGACCACCTGCAGGTACCCCCTCTGTGAGTCTTTCAGAGAAGCTTTTAAATAAGCAAACTGAGCTGGTTAAGTATAGCCTAAAAGAACTTCCTATTGGGCTAGTTGGTAACTGATCATTTCTGGTTACAGGTGCAAAGCATGCACAGACAGGGTGCTCAGTCCCATCTACCTTCCTTGTGTCTGTGTGCGGTTTGTGCCTGTAACCAGAGATCAGTTACCAACTAGGCCAACAGGATGTTCTTTTGAACTGGTTAAATTAATGTGAAGGCCAGCAGTATACAAGGATGCAAAAACTATAATCAATAGTATGCTACCTAACAACTTGATCTGTTCATTTCACAATTTGGATTTAACTGTTTGACAGAAAAGATTTCAAGTCTCTGCACGCATACTTCTTAGAGCTCGGATGCAATAAATCGGTAGTATGCATCTATTGTATCCATAACAAATTATCAAGAATGTATTTTGGTTAACTGATTACTATCATGCCAGACAGTTTTGAGGTCCATTTCTGACTTGATATATAATCTGGGTGCAAAACATACAACCCCTGCCTTGGGAAAAATGTGGCTGTACAGACCGGATGAAGCAACCCCTAAAATGGCTTTGAAGTTAAAAGCTAGATCTAGTTCCACCTTGCAGTTCACTTCCTACATTTAAAAAAAAAAAAATTTTAAATAGAACAATTTAATTTTTGTGCACTAACACTTAATCGCACACTCTCCCATTTTCACACTGCAGAAATTAAGGTCATAACGCTGTTCTCTCCTAGTATGTGAATAGCATATTTCTGGTTGCAAAGGAAATAAAAATAATAAAAACTGGTTTCGAACCAAATATTTTCGATTATCAGCGCAGGCAGTTCAAACTAAAGATGAATGCATTTTCTACAAAACATAGCTATGAAAATAAAGAGATTGCTAACAAATTTTGCTTTCACCCATCATCAGCCTAATTTACTACACCTGTAATGTCTGCCAGGCATTAAATAAAGGAAGGGGAATCATTTAGTAGTAGAAATAAACATTATTTTCTAGGCTGACACCTTGTTCACAATTCTTTGGATAAACCATTGCTGGAGTGAAAAAAAATTAGCATGACAGTTTAAGTTAATGCTCACTAAACAAAGGAGCTTACTGAACAGTGTCATGAAGCACTGTAACGTGGCTGGAAGCCTGATGCCAATGGTCGATTATTAAAGAGGCAAGGTGCAGGTAGGCTCGAAAAGCATGTTAAATATATTATTTATAATGAGTCCTTTATAAGCGACTCTAGAGCAACTGAGAGAACAAGCGACATGATCTGTCATATTACCAATGGCAGCCAAAAAAATCATAAAACCTCTCTAACCAGCTCCGAGTGCAGCAAGCTGGTGGCCATGGAGGAGAGTAAGCTTAGGAGAGGACCTTGCTATCCACGCGGCATGACAATAAGGGTGCAGGAAGTGGCGTGCTTTGACAGGGACTACGGTAGTCTTTGGCCAATGGTGCAGCCAAAAGTAACGTTGGGCACAGTGGCGTCGTCTGCTTCATTGTCGGATGTGCATGTGCAAGAGCACAGAGATGGTGGCCAACCAGCGAGAAGAACCCTTACGTCCAACTTCAAAAAATGTGATGTAATGGCCTCTCCTGAATTCGTTCCTTCATTCATGCTATGGTGGCAGCACTTGATTATCAAGCTCCTTCGGGCAGTCCAAGTTTGTCAAACTCTTCATACCAAAATTGCCTGCACCCATTCAAAATGAGAAGTGGTGACTGCGCCAACCTTGACTTTCCGCCCAATGTTGGGAATGACCGTCTCCAGGTGGCTCTGGTCCAGCCGCAGCACATCATTGGTGTCTAGCATGCGCACCGTTGCCACATACCGGTCTTGCACATCCTGGAAAGCAGCAGGAACATTCTCAGCGCTAAGCTTGCAGGATCTGAAATATCACTTTTGGCCATGTATTTTTGACCGTATCTTCCACCTTCACTCACAGCAACTTAGAGGGGGTAAAAAAGAAACAGACAAAAGGAGCAAATGTAAAAGAAAATGAAGACCTGTACACTATTTGTTCTCCCGCTGGTCTGAAAACAGGCAACTAGCCACTTGTATACAGAAAGCATTGAACCATTACCAAACAATGAAGGCACGTGCAACTAATACAGAGCTGTACTAAGCACTGTGGTAGAACTTTTATGTAAGGCAGTATATTAAAACAGTGTCTAGCACAAATAAGACGAACACTAATGATATGTGCATGACACAAGCATTCCACCATTTGCCAGGTACCTCAAATGTGCCGTATTTATTTGCGTAATTTGCACACTTTTTTTTAATATTAAGGCTTCAAAAAGGGGGTGTGCAAATTATGTGAAAATTTTCTGAACACGTCCTAAAAGAACTCTACAAAGGTCATAACGCGCAATGTATACTGTATAATGCCGCCTGTACGTAGACGCCCCCCCCATCTTGTATCCTTCGCTGGGCAACAAAAAAAAAGAAGTTGACTCGAAATGTAAGACGCATACCCCCACCCCATGTTTTGTAGTTCCCCGTGGGTTTGCATGGCAATTTATGAGTTCACATCATTCTAAAATTCATGTCACCGAGATTCTACTGAACGTCGTCCTCACTGTAAAACACTTAGGCAGAAATGCTGTCTGCACTGCTTTCGTCACTTTATAATTAAACTTTGTACACAGAGTAAACAAAGCATAGGGAATACTATTTCATTTAAACACCATTAGGTTCATGACAACAATAACTTGGGTGCAATATTTCATTGCACAAAACTGAAGGGCCTTGGACGCATCACTGCTGGGCAGCAGGATGCAATAACAGTTTGTTTTTATGCAGTGCTCCTGCACCAGGGTTAGTGTGTAATGATATCCTAGCTTTGTTGTGACCGCCGCTCACCTCAATGACGCCCTTCTTCTTGTAGTACTTGTCCCCCAGCTTCTTGGCCATCACCTTGATGACTATGTCCTGCATTGTGAAAGCATAAAGTGCATGCAAGCCTATGTCATTCAAGCCACCTGCAGAAAGCGATACCATGACAAACTTGGGAGCATAAACTTCAAACCATAAAAAGAGTTCCAATCTGAAAGATACTGGCAAGAGATCAGAAGCTTTTTTTCTACTTGTTTATTTGTCATCCTTGCAGTAGCACGAGTAAGTGCTGCAGAATCAAGAACCGTGATCCAAGTTTGAAAACTCAATCAGGCAATGCAGGCCAAGATTCCCAAGCAAACACGACTGATTGCTGGTCATGGCTTGCAGACTACCCAGCGTCCCATTTTATTGGCCAGACAAGCATGGCAGGGTTGCCATGAGCTCGGCTGCTCACCGCGTAGGCTGCAAGTTGCCCAGAGTGGTCGGCTTGAAGTATTTTTAGTAACCAACAGTTAGAATTACAGTAGAATCTCGATAAAAAAAAATACTGGTTGAATGGAAACTCTGATTAAATGGAACACTATTCTCAGGGTGAGGTGGTTTTATATAAATACAAATGTAAAAAAAATTTCGTTAACTGGAAACAAAATTGTTCTACCATTGAGTAAACCGAGCCAGAATCGGAAACAAACAGCGACCAGTTGGGCAAGTTCAGTGCCATTGAGGTGCGCATCTTGCCCTCTGGTTTCCTTTCCTGGTTTTCCTTTGGTTTTCACTTCAGAGCAGTTCATACGATGAAGGAAGGGTGTGTGACAATTTGGAGTATTGAATATAAATTAAACATGTCTGTTATTTGAACCTCAGTAGAGTCTCGTTGAGACATATTTCTCGGTAAGATGAACAGCAGTGCAAGACCATTTGGTTGGTTTCCCATAGAGCCCAGTGTAAAAAAAAAAATCTGCTTAAGCTGAATTATTTCGTGTGTCCTTCAGCTAAGAAGCAACTTTTGTAGCGACACTCCCGGGGCGTCCACACGGCACTGCCAAGGAAAGAAAAACATACATAAAAAGCTCCTATGCAATAAAGCCACCCCGCGCAAGATGTCTTCTGCGCACCTTCACACAAAAGTGTGCAGAAGCTGTGTTATGGGCGTGCGCTTTCTTTGGGGGGGAGGAGCTTTCTGCCAGTGTGGAACACGCCTGCGCTGGCGCAACAGTCAGATCTCGGCATCACACATGCGTCTTGCGCTGCGTGTTGCCTCACACAGACTAAAAGGTGCGCATGTGCAAAGTGTACTGGCTCGTTGTCTTGGGACTTAAGAAATCCGGGGCCGTATTTCCAAATGACTCAGCATCACAATATGCATACACACAGACACACACACATGCACGCAAATAGCAGCAGATGAGTACAGTGAGAAAAAAAACAACTAAAAAGCGAAAACTAGACCAACACCACTTTAAAGTAGAATTCAAATGAGCTTGTTTCATGCTCTCAGTCTTAGCTCACTTTATGCATAGTGCAATAAATGCTCTATTTGCAATTATCTTCTCTCTGAGAGCGTTCACAGAGCATTTCACAGCATTTCCGCATTTTTGGCAGTGTTTCATTTTCGTGGGGAGGGAATTGAAAGATCGACCTTCGAATAATTTGGACATCTCTTCCAGTCCCTTAAAATCCACATTAATGCAGCTTCACTGCTCGTCATGTTACTTATTTGCCAGTCACATGTCAATTTATGATTTCATTTTGACACCTGTGTTGTATGACTAGATTGCAGGTTTCACACAGTTATGCTCTCTAATCAATCAATTTCTGAGCAAACCATGTTTTCTTTTTTGTATGGTACTACTGTGTCAGCCAAGGTGCTTTATAAAGAAAACAAGACATATATTTTCAAATTCAGTTGCAAAGACCATACGGCATTTGCCTAGTTATCGTTTTCTGAAATATTTCTTCATACTAAACAGATATATGATATTCCACGGCATCTTTTCTTCATATTTGTAGTATTCGATTTGTGCTAGACACTTTCAATATTCGTACATCTCTACTCAAGTGCTTCTTCCAGCAAGGGTCTGTGCAACTTCTCAATTAGTGGTGACGCCATTCAGAAAAAAATGGCTACGAGAGCTAAAGCACACAAATGTAGAATATTTTTTTCACCGCTGAGTAAGCTGACCATTCCCACTCTATATTATAGGTGGAAAGAATGACTGTCCAATTTTTTTTTGCTTTCCTTTGCAGTGTGTTACAAAAAAACATTCATATTCATTGCTTACTCTTTTGAAATCAAGTCTGCACTCATACTGAGAGCCATTCTGTCCATTCTCTCTGTAAATTGAACTCCTAATTAGTGGAACATAACTTTCTTGCCTCTTGAGGTTCTGTTTAAACAGAGTCCACTATGTTGCACATATTGAAACACAAAACCAATTTAAACTTCTAATGTGGGCAGCCCAAGCATGTATGACATGTCTGAGTGAAAAAGATTTGCAGTGTTGCAAGGCATGAGTCCAGAGAGCCTTACAATGTGGTCACCGAGGATTGGTACTACAAGAGACAGTTAACTAGGTCATTTAAAACCAGAAGTGTTTTAAAAGCCTAAATTTCACATGCGTGAAGCCATGCAAGAATAAAAAATAACACAGTTGTCATGAATTTGGAACAGAGATCTGTTTCTACATTTCTTTTGTGCAAGCAGTTTATCAGGCCACGCAACAGAGGTACCTTGGGTGAACATAAATGCATAAGGTACTAGCAGCAGCTGATTCAGCGTCCCTAATTTCGTCCCATTGCTGCCCCTGAACCAATCTTTCACTTCTTCTTCAGCTGAGACAGCGTGAAATATCTAAATAAGTTTGAAAAATCTGAACATTTTAAGTAGCCGGCAAAAATGCTCATTCCTAGACATAACAGGCCAATTGACCATGAAATAGTACCACCACACTGCAATAGAACCTTCGGTTAAGCTGGTTGACTGCTCACAGTGAAGATGCGTGCAACAATGTGAAAAGACAGGGACAGAAGCAGAAACCACAAGAAAGATGCCTCACTACAGGAATGACGCATGAGCAGTGTAGTCCACACCTGACTCCTCTTCTCTGTGTGTGCGTATTTTGCCATCAAAGTACTGCCACCTTCAAATGGAACGCAAACAAGAGAGCTGGAACTGGAACAGCGAAGCGAGAGTTGAGATGAAAAAGGCTGAATACAAGCACACTTAATTTTCACTTCAACGGCGTGAAGACTGTTGCGTGGAAGGCTGAAGTGTTAACAGAGCATGTCTGTGTTTCTTTTTCAGCAGCTACTAGTAACACATTTAAGCTTATGTTTTCACGTCACAGTTAATCTGTTTGCATTTCATTTGATGCTGATATCAGTACATACATCCTTGGCTGCCATCATACGCAGCCTACCGTCCCATTGGTGGAATGAGCTTTTTTTATCTTGTCTTGTTCTAGAATGCATTCAAGCTGAGTAGTGCAGACTGTTGCGCCAGCTGGTAAAGCATCACTGAAAAAGTTTCTGTGCAAAACAAATGGGACAACAAAGAGTACCCAGAAGCGACAACCAATCTAACTGAAAATGCCTTCCACCTGAGGAACAAAACAAAAAAAAGCATCTGGTTAGATCTCTCTGGGCACGTGTAATTTCCTTGGGTGGGAAGACATTTTCAATATGGTCAGGTTCAAGTCTGCACCTTGTGTGCTCTTCCATCACTCTCTTATCTTGGAACAAAATTCTTTCAATGACATTCAAGCTGGCTCCCTAAGATCAAGAGTGAAAGTGTGCGGCCACGTAATAGGAACAGGTGAGAATTGCTTGATTTGTTTTGTGAGGGTTTAACGTCCCAAAGCGACTCAGGCTATGAGGGACGCCGTAGTGGAGGGCTCCGGAAATTTCGCCTCCATCGAAATTCGACCGCCGCGGCCAGGATCGAACCCGCGTCTTTCGGGTCAGCAGCCGGGCGCAATAACCACTAAGCCACCGCGGTGGCACAGGTGAGAATTGCATTGGCATGAAGTCGACAAAGAATGACGTGGAAACGAACAATACCTTTTTGAAAAAAGAGCAGCACAGAAAAGGAAGAAATTTTAGAAAGATGTCAAAAGCTAAATCTGAGAGTGGGAAATTCATAAAAAAAAGAAATGACCTCACATAGAGACATGACACCACTGGCAAAAGTGCACGGTGAAAGAGTTCATGAGCATTACAAAGTGCAATGAGTAAAAAAAAAACATTTGAGCTCAGAGGCCCGACACCCACACGAGTGATCCAGTAGGCACGACGATTGACCTGCTCCCGCTTCTTTTCCTGCTCGAGCATGATCTCATCAAGAGCCGAGAGCTTTGCCAACTTCTTGGCCCTGGGCTCTCCATCACTGCATGTTGATGACGCTGATGATGGCACTTTATGCTTCTCTGCAGCCTTGGCAGCTGCTTCCAATGGGTTCACTTTCTTCAGCTCCCTGCAGGCAATTTTTTTTTTTTTTTTCAGCCATAGCTGTACAATGCACCTCCTTCTCACGTTTACAGCACTGTAAACGTAGTATGTCGTGACTACAGGTCAAGACTTCTTAGATTTTTCTTTTTTTGCAAAGTACAAGTTTTGACTTGGAATTACTGCGATGCACTGCCCAATGATGTACCTAGAGTGAAAATAAAACTCCATACAAGAAATTGAAAATTTGCAAAATTTGAAAAAAAAAAAAAATGTCTTGAACTTGCACTATGGTCTTAGATGTACAACAAAGCAAATGGGGTCAAAATAGATAAAACAGCCGCGACGAAATCTGCATTGCAAGGTGAGTATCTAGGCAGGAAACCATAAAGGAGAAAAACGCCTAATTTAAGCGTTTCCCCGCAGCGCACAGTTGCCGTGGTTCACGGAACTATTTTTCAAAGCACACTTCCTGGTCGATTTTAGCAATCAAACTTTGGGACAGCATAAAAAACCTAGGCACACAAAAGGATACAGAAATTTTCTAGAAGTCAATTTTTTGGGCTATTTTTTGGGATTCTAAAGCCGCATCCCCCTTAAATTCCACTGGAATATGGCCACAATGCCCAAACGTCAAACCCATTAGCTTGCACTCAGCAGGATAAAATGACAAAGCAACAAGCCACCAAAACTTCATTCAAAACACCATTGAAAGCTTGTCGCATTGCGAGATGACTCTGCTGACCTACAAAACATGGCGTCCTCATTAGCAAGCTGTCATGCAACAAACCTGAACGCAGCAATAAAATACCCGGTTCTTGAAAGAGGAAAAGAGGACTTATGTAGCTAGCATCGAATTACTGACAAATACTTTTTTTCACAATTAAATCAGCAAACATACCAAAAGCAAACAAACTTTAGAAATAAACAGATAAAGTGCAACCAATGGCATTTAATGTCACAAAATGACAGTGCATGACGTGAACCAAGGAAGCTTGTGTTGTGTCCTGATGCAACAAGTCAGTTCATGGTTTGCCACTTCCGTGTGACGCACCACCTGCTGCTCATTACAGCAGGGAAAGGTATTATCTGGCATTGGTATGTTGATGCTTGACAAGGTGAAGCCTCATTATCTGATGGATGCAAGTCAAAACATCAGATCAACAACGAGGCTGCAATCATGTTTGTGATACCAGCAGTCCTCACAAAAACACCACATACAGAGAACACTGCTCCTGCTAGCTGCCTTCAACCACTCACCATGAGCAGCAAAGGAGAAACAAACAAAATTGGAGGGAACACTTAAGCTAAGTCTTAAGGGTATGGCACGATAGCTTAATGAACTAATGCCAATATATGCCGAATTGGACATTGACAGATCCCTGGGAGTCCTCAAACCACTCCTGGTGCAGTGGTGCAGCGGTTAAACGCCAACAAGGTTACATGACCTACGTGGCCCACCTGCTTACTAGGTTGCTTCTCTGGGGATTTTTCGTGGATTTTTCGCTCGTGGTCAAAGACGCGATACCGGATTTTCTGCGACACAAGCTCCTTAACACTATCGCATCAGAAAAAAACAGCAGGACGAAGAGAATGAGGAATAGACTAGGGAGATAAGTTCAGCATTGGAAATGGAAGAGTGAAGCCACTGTCAAGCAAAAAAGAGGCAAAGATACAGCTAACAAAAGAAAAACAAACAAGAATGAAGTCAGCAGATTCACTCACTTTTTTGCAATCTCCTCTTGTTGCTTTGACGACGAAGCAGCGAGCTTGAAGACAACTGCATCAAAAGAGAGAGCAACAGTCAATTTCACCACCTTCTCATTTCCTGAATAAAAACTCTTCGAGGTCTATGCATGTATAGGTTCAAATTTATTGGACGTGTGCATTTTTCACTTTGCTACAGCAGCCACTTAGATTTTGCCAAAAACCAGACCCAAGCAGCTGTCACAAGATGTGACCAAGGCTAGGGGTGTGCGAATATTCGAAATTTCGAATCGAATAAGTTTGATATTCGATTCGTATTCGTATTCGCATTCCAAAATTGATATTCGTGAATTTCCGAATATTCGAAACTTCCCGAATACTCGCCAGCGATCGTACACTGAGCATACTTTCATAAATTCGACTGTGGCAAAACCACAATATCTGGACAAATTAGCCGATAATCGAGTTAAAACTTCCAGGAAAACAATACAGAGGTCCTATCCGCTTCCTTCGCCGCCGTTTATCACACGGACCGACCGCATCCCGACGCCGCACAGCTTCACCTCGTGAGAATATCCCCAAGTGGGCTTTCTCACATATCACCCGTGCTGCGAACAAGATGGCTGACGGCCCGCTTCGAGCAATCGCAACGCGAAATCGTGCTTTTTTTTTATCCTTCGGTAATACATTACATATTTAATGCCCACATCCGAAGAATGCGTCCTGTCGCCTTAATAACTCTCCGAGCGTGACTTCCGCCATCCCGTTTTGTAAACTACGCTATGCGGGAAAGCCTAGTTGCGGAATGGCGTGGGAGCCTCCTGAAGGGGCACGTTGAGTAGTCACAATAGGGCAAGCGATTCCTGTTGAAATCTCCCCTATTGCATGGTGCATTGTAACCTGCACACCTCTTTAGCGGGCGTAACGGCAGGCGTGGCAACAATCGGAAGGCCTCTGTCGCTAGGGAAAAAAAAGCCTGGCTGCATAGTTTCGGTTTCTGAGCTTCACCACTGCCCGCGGCAACTTCAAATGTCGGCCCGCGCATTCGCCGATAGTCCAATCCCAGCTTCGCGCGGCTTATTTCTTTTGCCTTTTTAGAAACCGCCTCGCCGCTCCGACGCCAGTCTGTGTCCCCCGGCCCCTTGCTTGCATTTGTGTTGTTCTTCCAGCACTCCAAAATGGGTGGCTCATCATGGGCTTACAGGTGTTAGCGCGATGGAGCCGCCTCATAAGGCCTTACTACATCTTCAGCATTTCCGGCAGCAGCGTTTTGTTTTCGGGGGAGGGGGGGGGGGGGGGGGGGGGCAATTTTATTAACAGAGGCTTTCGGATGAACCGGGCATTTCTTCCGGTCCCTTGAACTCCGAATGAATGAGGTTTAATAGCCATCATGTTATTTTTTTGTTGCCAGTCTTGTCATTTTATGAATTTTGTTTTGCATGACCTCATTATAGTTCGGATACTGTTATGCTGTCTAATCAAGTAGTATACATTTATGTGCACATCATGTTTTTTTATATGGTACTGAGGCAGTCTAGTTTTGTTTATTTTAGTTGCAAAGACCATACTCTATTTTGAAACAAATAAGGGCAACAACGTTTGCTTGCTCATCATTTTCTGAAATTTTTTTTGTACTGAACAGATATTCAATATTAGATTCGATATTCAAAGCCATTTTTTCTTCATATTCGTATTCGATTCATACTCGAAAATTTCAATATTCACACACCCCTAGACCAAGGCTAAAATTAAGAAAGGTCGTGCAGTACCTCTCTTGGAACAAAGCACAGAGAAATTACAGGACAAAATATTGACACCAAGTTTTTTTGTGTTCTAAACAAGAAAATGAAATGTGTAGTTATGTGAGACACACAGTAATAAAATGCAGCGTACTGTCAGATAAAATTCTGGCTACGAGCAGCCCTCAAGCTTACTTAAGTTCACAAGTTCACTTAGCACACAGACTGACAAACATTTCACAACTACAACTACCTCGGAGCATAGCACTGCTCTACATTAGGTAATGTGACAGACACAAAAGTGAAATGCACGGCAAGTGAAAGGCAAGTGAAATGCTTAAACTTGTCCTTATTTGTGAACGATTCGAAAAAAGAGAGAAAAATCCCCAATGTCAGATGGACCAGCTCATCATAGTGTTGAAGCACTATGGACGCACAAGGGCTGTGCAGTATGGTTCACCCCATAAAATGATTGATTCAAAGTAGTGGACCCACTGCCGTTGTCCTGTATCAATCCTGCCATGCTGGTTTTCATGAAACACCATGTGGAAATGACACGAGAAAGACTGTAAATGGGGCTAGTGCAGAGACGCAACTGATTTTTATCAACCTGGGCCTGTGGAAGCATTTTTCATAACAAGAAAGGTTTTGTTTGGTTCATGGGGGCTTAATGTCCCAAAGCGACTTAGGCTATGAGGAACACCGTAGTGAAGGGCTCTGGAAATTTCGACCACCTGGGGTTCTTTAATGTGATCTGACATCGCATAGTACATGGGCCTCTAGAATTTCACCTCCATTGAAATTCGATCATAATAAGAAAGGAAATGACTGCACAAGCAAGCTGTCTATAATACCTAGCATGGAAACGAAGGCAGCTTTCTGAATACTGGATGAACCATAAGTTTTTAGTGAAAAGTAAGCAATGTGCGTGATTAAAAAAAAAAAAACTCTCTTGGTGCGTTTGAATGTGTCAGCAGCCAAACATTTGTTATATTGGAGCTGGTACACCTAGGTTCATCATATCAGAAGTCCTGAAGAAGGCAGAATGCTGGCCAAAATAAAAAAAATAACTTTGTCAGTCTTCTGCCTTCTTTTTCATGTACAACCCTGAGCAGACGGGTTTCTGCCCAACCCTCGACTACATATCCGAAGTCAACACACTAAGTCTGTTACATCCGAGGTCCAGACACAAAAGTTCTCTAAATTCGAGGTTAACACATGAAAGTTCATTACATCCTAGATTAACACACCAATGTTCGTTATATCCGAGGTGGCATACTAAGGTTTGGCACATCCAAATTTAACACACGAAAGGTCACTATATCTGACCTGCCTCCTCAGTATGCCAGCTTGGGGTGGCAACCTGCCCGCTGGTTTGTGGGCAACCTGCTTCCCACTGGCTACTGACAGACGGCGGTCGCCATTTCTCCTTGCAGAAACCATTGTAATGCTAACACATTAATTAAAATCAAAAGTGAAACTGCACAAGTCCCATTTCATGTCTTGCCCGTGTCTTTTTTTGCGCAGCGTTTCTGTGAAAACAACGAGCAACCAAGTCATCAATCAAAATACTATTTTGCTGTGCTGGGGCAACCCCAAAGTCAGACTAACCAGCTCATAGCGTTGATGTGCTGCGGAGGCCCTGTTTCCGCTACCCCTTATGAGTTATGCCGTGTTGCTAATCATGGCTAATCACGACCGGCAAATAAGCAACGAAAAAACTGAAACAGCAGTGCCCAGTGTGTTTTTGCATCTTTGCACAACTCAAGAAACAGACGGGAGTTAGGGCTAAACCAACGCAGGACACTGATGAAGGACACTAATGTCCGGAGTTGTTTTAAACCCATGCCTTGTCTATGTTTCTCGAAAAGCAAAAAGATGCAAGAACATGCAAACAACTAGCCCAGTTTGAAATGCTGTCAGTGTCAAGCAAGCACCTTTCTCCTCTTCACTTTCTCGCTTCAGCTCAGTGAAGTCAGCAGCAACCGCCTCTTCCCTCTTCCGCTCGCGGTCCCGTTCGATCTGCTTGTCAATGAACTTGGCTAGCCGGTCCTGGTCATCCAGGTCAAGCTTCTCTTTCTTTGCCAGTGACTCCTGTTTTCGAATAGTGTCTGGATCCCTGTCGATGTACCTGCACGATAGAGGCCACTCTAAATGTAGCATTAGCGCTGCTTTGACACTGCTCTCACGTAAACAAAACATTTACCAGCAAAGTACCACAGCTGGCGTGGTGGGTGTGCACCGTTATGCATTGCAAAACTTAATAACCTAACATTGATGAGTCAGGAATCCAAGTAAATTCAGCTTTTCTGCAGTGCTCAAAATGGTAATGCAAATTATTCTAGATTATTTTAACAGCAAATTTGCAATTTCTTAAGGCACTTTAAATATATAAAAAGAAAGGAAGTGCACTTATTTCGTTTATTTTCATTCTACAACAGTGCT
Source organism: Amblyomma americanum (assembly GCF_052857255.1). Taxonomy (NCBI): domain Eukaryota; kingdom Metazoa; phylum Arthropoda; class Arachnida; order Ixodida; family Ixodidae; genus Amblyomma; species Amblyomma americanum. Next base: position 55,802,767 of record NC_135506.1, read on the forward strand.
GTGAACGAGACACACACAAAATCTCATCACTGTCCATCCGCGCACAATTAAAATGAATTTCGCTCATCTTTCTCCCCACTGCACTCTCAGAAACAAGCACGGCCCTGCCAAGCACATGGATCAAAAGCAAACGCAGACTCACGTGATGAACCAGCCCTTCTCTGTCTCGTCGACTGAGCAGTGGCCCTCGCGGCCAAGCCACTTGACAAATGATGTGAGTGTGAGCCAGCGGGTGGCGTTCATGTGCAGGTGCTGCTTGTCCGCAATGTACTCCTGGTACACCTGGTTGGCATGCACTCGCTTGGTGCCTGCACAGTTACCACCATCACTGTAAGCCAAATTATGTTCACCACAGAGCAGAGGCCTTACCGAGGCCTGCCTCGTGCCAGCTGTGGCCAACCCAAAACACCCAATCTCAGCGGAACTTCTAAAGAAATTACTTCACCTCAGCTTCTGCTACCCTCAACTCTTGTTCACTTCCCTCCATAGCCACATTGTTAGTATGACACACCACCTATATGCCCTGCCAAGGTTCACCTCAATCATGATGATGATAGATTTTTATGGCGCAAGGGCATCTATGGCCAAAGAGCACCATGGCACAAGGTATTTTTCAAATTCTCAAGGTGGGGTCGAAGACCCATTTCCCAAGCATTTCACCCTAAATAAGCCGAGCACCAGACCAGGGGAAAGCTTGTACCCATTGTATCACCGGTGGGTACCCGGCGGCACTGGGGATCGAACCCGCACCTCCCACATGCGAGGCGGTTGCTCAAAACGACAAGGCCACCGCTGCGGTCACCTCAATCAATAACTTTCTGAAAATCAGAGGCAGCAGAAACGATGCAGTGAAAAAGGAGCATTATTAGCACTGTTCAGCAGTTCCCAAAATGAAAAAGACAAAGCAAATTGCATAAATGCAAAATGGAGCCTTAACTTCTGGGCTAAATGAACTGAGAACTGCTAGTTATCAGCAAATAAAAGATCATTAGTGGGTTTCGAACTGATAACAACTACTGGGCAACAAGCATGAATGGCAAGCCACTGATCACTGAATATGAGGCTGGTACAATAGGCTCTGTGGAAGATATACAACAAACAGTAACCTTGTTAATTTGGAAATCCAGGTAATCCGAACTGCCGCACAGTCCCGGCCAATGTCCAAAAAAGGCATACTCGAAGTGAAATTTAACGCTGCAGAGCCGCTCGCGCCTCTCTGACATGTGCGCAATGACACCCATGACGAAAACTTAACGTCCCCGAAAATTGTCCGACCTGCGCAGTTTCGGTTGCGCTTTTCTGAGCTTCGCGCCAGCCCGCAGCGACAGCAGCTGTTGGCCACGCATGCGTTGCCCTGTTTGCAAGAGTAAGATTAGTGCTACAGTAGCAACTGCTTTGGGCTGTGGATCCTAAATCACCTATGCAATATTTACTGTAATTATAATTAAATGTGGATTCAAAGCATGAAATCACCTGCAGCTGATGCTGTAAAATTTGCTCAAAAAACGATCACGCAATGCCAGAAGAAACAGAAGACTCACCGAACCGCCTCTTGAGTAGCTCGAGAAAGCTCTCAGCAAATTCTCTGAAATATAAAACAAAGACATCAGCGATATGCGCAGGATAGTGATGACAGGGCAAGACTCACCACAAATGCAGGGCACAAAAAAGAGGGCACCTGTTAACTTCGTGTGAGATGAATAAAAAAAAAATTGCTGCAGTTTAACTCCTGCTGAACCTGGTTAGAGAGCGAAAGCTGTGGTGGTGGTTAAAGAGCGAGAGCTGTCACCCTGGCAGGTGGCAGTTAAATTAGCGGTTGATCGTGAGAAGTTGGTCACCCAATGAATGCTGTGGCCTACTGCTGCAGTGCGGCCACAACATTGTCAGCACTAATGCATGCAGCCCACATCTCTCTCTCTCACCACCGCCACATACCTTAAAGCACGATTGAGGTGTCCACTGACCCAGGGAGCCAGTTATGTGCCCTTCCTTTCCTCAAAATCATGGAGTCTAGAACGCTGCCAGGCAGCCTATAGAAACAGAGGCAAGTGCTCCGTTCCGGCGGCTGCGGCTGAGTGACGTCATAGTTGTCACATGGTTTCTCCTTGGTTCAATGTCAAGCTCGCGCACACACGGCGAAGAAGCTATAGAGGGGAGTAGTAAAGCTTTCGTTTTAAAAAAATGACTCGTCATAATGCTAGACCCTCTGATTTAGTTGCAGAAACCATAGGGTGATCAACTGGCACACAAACAAAACAAAAGAAACAAGCAAACAAACAAAAAAACTCTTGTAGACCTTCCTCCTCCTCTAAAGCAAAGAAATGACAATGATGATTCCAACTTGTGTTCCAATACAATCCAACTTGTGCTCATGAGAGTGCCTCGCTCACAACATACAATGCTGATTATACCTGCATGACTGCATTACACACTGCATGTCACAAAGCAATGTCAAAGTTGGCAATGAATTTACGAAATGCAACAACTGGCAGTGGAAGTGAAGGAAAATGGAGAATTGATCTGGAGCACACAATGAATCTGACAGATTTCATAGAAAGTCTTATTCTGTGAGAACCAAAAAGGACTCACAGAAGCAGTGAAATCTATTAAACTTTTTCATGTGAAGAAAACTGGTGCCATGCCTTCATGCCTTTGAAAAGTATAAATACTAAGTTTTCAAGTTTTCTTTCCCCCCTTCTTTTTGCTGACAACAACACACAGGGCCTCAGCACTGAGAGTTAGCAGAGGGAAGACATCCCCAAATGCAATTCAAATGATTTATTACAACACTCTTTATCCAAGAGTTTTGATTTCTCTACACCTTGTGTCAAATCAAA